>NC_133666.1:101951579-102295908 GCF_037893015.1 Macrotis lagotis
ATATGTTCAGTATGATTTAAATTTCACAAAAGCATCCTGTTTAAATATATAGTAAAAAGAAAGACAATAAAACAAAATCTAAAAATTTCAATACCATAATAATAATAATAATAATAATCTTTTAAAAATAAATGAGAATAAAAATAATTCTTAATATGAGTTCATATGTATATGAATGCATTGGCAAGTCTGTATTGACTGCTAGAAGTCATCCTACACCAAAACAGACTAATAGCATTTGCAGTGCTTCAGTGGAGCCAAGCTTAATTGGTAAAATGCAGTAAAGCAAAAGTCAAGTACTGTTGGCAAGCTTAGGCTAAAGCCAACTTTCTAGTCTTTATTTATATCACAAGAAGTTTTATTCATTTATTTTCCTCAGAGATATAGAACACAATGGAAATTAATATATTTATTAAGAATATGAATTTAATCAAGCTCTCTTTCTAAGGTCTAACCTCATTTCACATGTATGAAGGGAAAAACAAAGCAAAACAAAAACGTCTCCTTTCCTTTCATATTTTGACTCCACTCTTATACACAGCACAATTATATGAACACAATTTTAAAGCACTTATCATATAAATAAATTCAGACCCAAATAATTGGAAAAAATGTCAATTGGCCATGGTTAGGTTGAGCTAATACAATCAAGATGGCAATTCTACCTAAATTAAACTACTTTTTCAGTGCCATACCAATTGAACTATCAAATAACTACTTTACTGAGCTAGAAAAAATAGTAAAAAAATTCATACGGAGCAATAAAACATTTGGTCAAGGATATCAAAGGGAACTGATGAAAAAATGTAAAGAAAGGTGGACTAGCTCTAGGAGATCTAAAATTACGATATAAAGCGGCAGTCAACAAAACTAATGGATCAGTGGATTAGGATAGCTTCAAAAGAAATCGCAATAAATGACTTCTGCAATCTACTATTTGACAAACCCAAAGACATCAGCTTCTGCAATAAGAACTCACTACTTGACAAACATTGTTGGCAACAATGGAAAGTAGTATGCTAAAAACTAGGCATAGATCCACATCTCACACCCTGTTACCAAAACAACATCAAAATGGGTACAGGATTTAAATATAATGGGTGACACTATAGATAAATTAATAGACGAAGAAATAACCTATAAAGATCTTTGGAAAGGGGATAAATTTATGACCAAACAAGAATAGTGTGCATTATAAAAATGCAAAATGAATGATTTTGATTATATTAAATTAAGAAGGTTTTGCCTTAAAATCAATGCTGCCAAAGTTATAAGTAAAACAGAAAGCTGGGAAACAATCTTCACAGCTAGGAATTCTGATACAGATATCATTTATAAAATACATAAAGAAGTTCACTTCCGGCCAAGATGGCGGAGAAAAGACAGGCACAGTTCTAAAGTCTTCTGATCTCTTCCCCATCTATCACATGAAACAAACCTTTTTTTTTTGTTTAGCTTTTGCAAGGCAATGGTTAAGTGGCTTGCCCAAGGCCACACAGCTAGGTAATTATTAAGTGTCTGAGGTCGGATTTGAACTCAGGAACTCCTGACTCCAGGGCCGGTGCTCTATCCACTATGCCACCTAGCCACCCCGAAACAAACTTTTAAAAGAAATCCGACATAAAGCGCAGAAAGAAAAGCCAGAAGAAAGGACATCTACCTCAGGATTTGTCTCCCAAAGCAGCTTTGGCCAAATTCGGGCTGGTGAGTCTGGGCTCAGAACAGCAAGATTAACAGCTGAATTGGAACTGGGAGTCTGAGGGCCAGAGAGCTGGACCTGCTGGATCAGCAGTGGGGCTGGACAAAAGGGGCTTGGGTCCATGGGGAAGCAGAGGCGCTGGTGTTGGTGCTGTCCCCCTGGAACTTGGGGACCAGGCTAGGGGGAGAGTTGTGGTGCAGGAGAGCTGTAGACACCATCCCTAGGCTCCTCAGGTCTGAGAGCCTCTGAGTCCATGCTTCCATTGCACAGAGGCTTCTTCCCAAACAAACAAATTCAAACTACTTCTGCCTCAGGCCCAGGTGTGTGAGCAGAAGAACCAGCCCAGCTGAGGAAAGACTTCAGGCCAGGGTAAAGCCCACCATTGATTGAAGGCAAAAGAATTCAATAGCTCTAACTCCTCTCTTCTGGCAAAGGGAGAAGGCCTCTCAACCAAGGTCACAGACACTTCAGAGAGGGCAATCAGCACCTCCTACTGGCCAGAGAAACTGCACTCAGTAAAGCCTTTAGCGATCTCAAGCCCAGGTGAACCAGCAATCCCCCAAATCAAGGTCTTAGCATAATGAAGAAGGGTCAGCAGAAAATTCCTGGAAGGGAAAGACCCCAACTCAGAGAGACCTGGAACCTCTGAGGAGAATACAATCTGGTCTCCAGCACAAAAAGACTTCCTTGAAGAAATAAGGAAGGAGCTTAAAAATTTGGGAGAGACAATTAACAACAAGAAAACAAAACCTTAGAAAGTACAATTGGACAAACACAAAAGGAGAATAAATCTCTCAGATCATCAATTGGACAATTACAAAATGAGAATAATTCTCTCAGATCCTCAAATGAGCAAATGCAAAAAGAAATTAATTCTCTCAAAACCTTAATTGGTCAAATGGAAAGCTCTTTCAAAAGTAGAATTGACCAATTGGAAAAGGAGTTGCAAAAGGTTAATGAAGAAAACTCCTCCCCCCAAACAATAATGGAGTCTACAGAAACTAATGACTCCATGAGACAGCAAGAGTCAGTTAAACAAAATCAAAAAATAGAAAAAAATAGAAGCAAATGTAAAATACCTCATCAACAAAACCACTGACCTTGAGAACAGATCGAGGAGGGGCAACCTGCAAATTATAGGACTTCCTGAAAACACTGAAGAGAAAACAAGCCTGGACTTAATATTACAAAATCTAGTGATGGAAAACTGCCCTGGTATCATGGAATCAGAGGGCAAAGTAGTTATTGAAAGAGTATATCGATCCCCACCAGAAAAATATCCTAAAATGAAAACACCAAGGAATGTTGTGGCCAAACTTCAGAACTATCAGATAAAGGAGAAAATCCTGCAAGCAGCCAGAAAGAAACAATTTAAATATCAAGGAGCCACAGTAAGGATCACGCAGGACCTGGCTGCATCAACTTTAAGGGATCAAAGGGCCTGGAACAAGATATTTTGAAGAGCATGGGAGCTTGGAATGCAGCCAAGAATCTACTTTCCTGCAAAGCTGAGCCTTCTCTTTCAGGGAAAATGATGGACATTTAACAAAATGAAAGAATTCCAAAAATTTCTGATGAAAAGACCAGACCTAAAAAGAAAATGTGGACATCAAACAGGAGGTTCAAGAGACACATGAAAAGGTAAAAAGGGGGGGGGCAGTAAAAGAAAAGAAATGCAATCCAGTAAATTGAAACTGGCTATATCCCAGCATGGGGGGAAAAAAAGAAGATTCTCATAAACCTCGAGAAATGTAATTCTAACAGAGAGAATACACCTAGCCAGAAATGATGGACATTCATGACCTATCCATGAGACTGCTATCTAATGGGATGTAACTGGCTTTAACCCCACTTGGTAGAAAGACTCTAATAACTCTCTGGAATTTTGACTCTATTCGATAGAATATATAGAACTAGAAGGGACAGACACTCAGAATTTTCTGTGACTTAGAATGATCTAAAAAAAAACCCAAACTAACACCCTAAAAAGGGGGAGAGGAAAGAGACAGGAGGAGGGAGGGGATTGAATGGGGTAAATCTCAACACACTAAGAGGTACAAAAAAACCTATGGTAATAGTGGGGAAGAAGGGAGCAGAGGAGAAACACCTGAATCTTCTTCTCATCCAACTTGGCTTAAAGTCAACCTACACATACTCAGTTAACTTATAAAACATCTAACCTTTCAAATATTAAAAGGGGAAAAGGGGAGGGGGAACAGAGAAAGGGAAGGGGAGTAGGGGAAATAAGGGGAAATAACAAAAGGAAGGGAAGGGAAAAGGGAAAAAGGGTAAGGGGAAAGAAAGGGGCGGGTGTGATATAGGAGGGCAAACACACTGAAGGAGGTGGTTTTCAGAAACAAAAGACTAGGGAATATGGATAAAAGGGGAAAAAGGGGGGAAAAATACAAACAGAGGGAAGATAGCATGGAGGGAAATAAAGAATTAGTAATCATAACCTTGAATGTGAATAGGATGAACTCTCCCTTAAAATATAAGGAAATAGCAGAGTGGATTAAAAACCAGAATCCTACAATATGCTGATTACAAGAAACTCATTTGAAGCAGAGAGATACATATAGAGTAAAGGTAAAAGTCTGGAGCAAAATATATTTTGCTTCAGATGAAGAAAAGAATGCAGGGGTAGCAATCCTTATCTCAAACAAAGCAGCAGCAAAAATAGATAGTGTAAAAAGAGATAAGGAAAGAAATTTTATCCTCCTAAAAGGTACCATAGACAATAAGTCATTTCAATATTGAATATACATGCACCCAGTGGGACAGCACCCAAATACTTAGAGGAGAAGTTGAAAGAACTACAGGAAGACATAGACAGCAAAACTCTACTAATGGGAGACCTCAGCCTCCCACTCTCAGATCTAGATAAATCGAATCATAAAATAAACAAGAAAGAAATTAGGGAGTTAAATAGATTGTTAGAAAAATTAGATATGGTAGACTTATGGAAGAAATTGAATGGGGATAGAAAGGCAGAAATGGTGAATACATCTTTCTCAGATCACAATGCAATAAAAGTCATATGCAATACTGAGCCAAGGAGATATAGACCCAGAGCAAATTGGAAACTGAATAACCTCATTTTAAAAAATGAGTGGACCAAAAACCAAATTATAGAAAGAATTAACCATTTTATCCTAGATAATGATAATAATGAAACAACATACCAAAACCTATGGGATTCATTCAAAGTGACTCTCAGGGGATATATTAAAGCTCTAAATACTTATATGAATACATTGGAGAAATAGGAAATCAATGAACTAAACATGCAACTAAAAAAATTAGATAAAGAACAAATCAAAAATCCTCAATTAAATACCAAATTAGAAATTCTAAAAATTAAAGGAGAAATTAATAAAATTGAAAGCATAAAAACTATTGAATTAATAAATAAAACCAAAATTTGGTATTATGAAACACCAATAAAATTGATAAACTTCTGGTCAATTTGATTAAAAAAAAGAAAGAAGAAAACCAAATTGCTAGTATCATGAATGAAAAAGGTGAACTCACCACCAATGAGGAGGAAATTAAAGTAATAATTGGAAATTATTTTGCCCAACTCAATGCCAATAAATTTGATAATCTAAGTGAAATGGATGAATATTTACAAAAATATATGTTGCCCAGGTTAAATGAAGAAGAGATTAAATACCTAAACAACCCTATCTCAGAAAAAGAAATTCAACAAGCCATTACTGAACTCCCTAAAAAAGAAATCTCCAGGGCCTGATGGATTCACAAGTGAAATCTACCAAATATTTAAGGAAAATTTGGTTCCAATCCTATATAAACTGTTTGGAAAAATAAGGAAAGATGGAACTCTGCCTAACACTTTCTATGAAACCAATATCATACTGTTACCTAAACCAGGAAGAGTTAAAACAAAGAAAGAAAATTATAGACCTATTTCCCTGATGAATATAGATGCCAAAATCTTAAATAAAATATTAGCAAAATGATTACAACAAGTCATCACTAGAATAATACATTATAATCAAGCAGGATTTATTCCAGGAATGCAGGGTTGGTTAAATATTAGGAAAACTGTAAGTATACTCAATTATATCAACAACAAACCTATCAGAAATCATATGACCATATAAATAGATGCTGAAAAAGCTTTTGACAAAATGCAGCATCCATTCCTTTTAAAAACACTAGAGTATGTAGAAATAAATGGACTGTTCCTTAAAATAATTAGCAGTAGCTATCTTAAACCATCAACAAGCATTATATTTAATGGGGAGAATCTAGAGGCATTCCCAATAAGATCAGAGGTGAAACAAGCATGCCCATTATCACCACTACTATTCAATATTGTATTAGAAATGTTATCATCAGCAATTAGAGAAGAAAAAGAAATGAAAGGAATTAGAATTGGGAAGGAAGAGACAAAACTCTCACTATTCGCAGATGACATGATGGTCTGCCTAGAGAATCCCAAGAAATCATTTAAAAAACTACTGGAAACAATTAGCAATTTTAGCAAAGTTGCAGGTTACAAAATAAACCCTCATAAATCCTCAACTTTTCTATATGTGTCTAGCAAGAAACAGCAGGAAGAGCTAGAAAGAGAAATCCCATTCAAAGTAACCTCAGACAATATAAAATATTTCAGAGTCTATTTGCCAAGACAGACTCAGAATCTTTTTGAAAACAATTATAAAATACTTCTCACACAAATTAAATTAGATTTAAATAACTGGGCAAATATCAACTGCTCATGGATAGGTAGAGCTAATATAATAAAAATGACAATTCTACCAAAACTAAAGTATCTGTTTAGTGCCCTACCAATCAAAATTCCAAAAAATTTCTTTAACGAGTTAGAAAAAATTTAAGTAAATTCATATGGAGAAATAAAAAGTCAAAAATTGCCAGGAGCTTAATGAAAAAAAAGTGCAAAAGAAGGTGGCTTAGCCCTACCCGATCTGAAATTATATTATAAAGCATCAGTCATCAAAATTGTTGGGTATTGGCTAAGAAATAGATTGGTGGACCAGTGGAAGAGACTAGGTGTAAAAGCAGGAGATGATTATAGTAATTTGCTGTTTGATAAACCCAATGATTCCGGCCACTGAGATAAAAACTCCCTCTTTGATAAAAATTGCTGCAATAATTGGAAGTTAGTATGGAAAAAACTTAGATTAGACCAACACCTCATACCCTTTACCAAGATAAGATCCAAATGGTTACAGGATATAGAAATAAAAAACAATACTATAAGCCAATTACAAGATCAGGTTCTAGTCTACCTGTCAGATCTATGGAAAGGGAAACAGTTTATGACTAAGGAAGAGTTGGAGAACATCACCAAAAACCAATTAGATGATCTCGATTACATTAAATTAAAAAGCTTTTGCACAGATTAAACAAATGTAACCAAGATCAAAAGAAATGTAGTTAATTGGGAAACAATCTTTAGAACTAATGATTCTGACAAAGGACTCATTTCTAAAATATACAGAGAACTGAGTCATATTTTTAAAAGAAAAAGCCATTCCCCAATTGACAAATGGTCAAAGCATATGCAAAGGCAATTTACAGATGAGGAGATCAAAGTAATCCATAGCCCTATGAAAAAATGCTCTAAATCATTAATTATTAGAGAAATGCAAATTAAAGCTTCTCTGAGTTACGACCTCACACCTCTCAGATTGGCCAGTATGACCAGGAAGGATAATGATCATTGTTAGAAGGGATGTGGGAAATCTGGGACACTATTACACTGTTGGTGGAGCTGTGAACTCATTCAACCCTTCTGGAGAGCTATTTGGAACTATACCCAAAGGGCAACAAAAATGTGCATACCCTTTGACCCAGCAATATCACTACTGGGTCTATACCCTGAAGATATGAGGAAAAAGGGTAAAAACATTACTTGTACAAAAGTATTTATAGCAGCCCTATTTGTGGTGGCAAAGAATTGGAAATCCAGTAAATGTCCTTCAATTGGGGAATGGCTTAGCAAACTGTGTTACATGTATGTCATACAACACTATTGTTCTATTAGAAACCAGGAGGGATGGAATTTCAGGGAAACCTGGAGGGATTTGCATGAACTGATGCTGAGTGAGATGAGCAGAACCAGAAAAACACTGTACACCCTAACAGCAACATGGGAGTGATGTTCAACCTTGAAGGACTTGCTCCTTCTATCAGTTGCAACAATTGGGAACAATTTTGAGCTGTCTGCAAAGGAGAGTACCATCAGTATCCAGATAAGGACCTGTGGAGTTTGAACAAAGCACAAAGACTATTCCCTTTAATTTAGAAAAAAACAGATAGCTTCTTTTCTGATCTTGTTACCTCTTAGTCTTCTCTTCTCTTTAAGGATATGATTTCTCTCTCATCACATCCAATTTGGATCAAGGTACAACATACAAACAGAGTAAAGACTGACAGAGTGCTTTCTGTGGGGGGGGGATGGGGGAGGGAAGCAAGATTGGGGGAAAATTGTAACACTCAAATAATATCTTTAATAAAAATTTTTTTAAAGTATTTCATGAAATTTCTAAAGTTCCAAGTTATCCCCCAATTGAAAATTGATCATTGGATATGAATAGACAGTTTTCAAATGAAGAAATTTAAGCTATATATAGTCATATGAAAAATGCTCCAAATCATTATGGATTAGAGAAATACAAAATAAAACAACTATAAGGTATCACCTCACACTTATCAGATTGATCAATATGAGAAAAAGGGGAAATGATCAATGTTGGAGAGGTTGTTGGAAAATTGGTTGCATTGGTGGTGGAGTTGTGAATGGAACCAACCATTCTGGTAAGCAATATGGAACTATGCCCAAAGAGCAATAAAACTGATCTTATCTTTTGATCATACAATTTCAGTTCTAAACATCCAGAAGAAATTGTAAAAATTGGAAAAGACTCACAATGTTCCAAAATATTCATAGCAGCTTTTTTTTGTAGTGGGAAAGAACTGGAAATTGAGGGGAGAAGTCCATCAATTGGGGAATGGCTAAACAAGTTATGGTACATGAATACTATGGAATATTATTGTTCTATAGGAAATCATAAATGGTTAGACTCTAGAGAAGCATGGAATGACTTACAGGATCTGATGCTTAGTGAAGGGAGTAGAACCAAGAGAATAACATTGTGGAAGCAGCTCCTTTCAACAGTTCATAGAGCTAGGACAACCATTTTAGACCAGCTAGGGACAATGTTATTCCAATCCAGAGGAAGAAAAACAAAACAAAAATAACCCTTCAGAATCTGATGAGAACTTCATAAAAATTATTTCCAATATATCTTTTTCTTAATCCTTATTTCTCATACCAAAAGTGACTAATCTGTAAATATGTTTATCAAAAATTTGTATGTATAGGGGTGGAGCCAAGATGGTGGTGTGAAGGCAACATTACCCAGAAACTCCTTCCCCACCAAAACTCCAAAAGCCAACGAAATATGACTTATGAGTGATACATTTTCCCAGTCCAAGATAACTCAGAAATTCTGAGAGAAAGGTATGTTTCACCAGGACCGGAGGTTGAAAAAAAGCTGCTGCTGCAGGGCAACCCAGCCCAGCCCAGCCCAGGGATCACCATCAATACCTTGAAGGGGCTGTGAGAGAACTCTGCTACACCAGAATGAGTGTGGAGTGAGGAGCACTGGTTGCAGAACCTGCAGTGAGGATTGGGGAAAACCAACCAGCACCTCCAGAGCACAGCCCACAGATGGTAAGGGGTTCAGGGGAGACTGCAGAAATCTCCCTGCTCTTCCTGGAGCAGGACTCTGCTATTTGCCCACACTCAGATTCAGGTTGTAGTTTGGCCTTCCATAATAAGATTGCAGGGCTCCTCCTCACAGCTCCAGGGAAGTGGGGAGTGCCAGTGATCCTCTACATATCAAAGCACAGATAAGAGAGCATAAGACCTTGGAGTAATAAAGGTCCCAGTGTGGTGTCCCAAAACCCCCCCAAAGTGGGTGTCCCAATAATACTCAAAGGCTCAGGAAGAACCCCCAAACCAGGCACAGGCTGGAGAAATGAATAAACAGAGATAATAGAGGAACACCATTGAGAAACATTGTCTATGATCCTAAGAATCCTCCTCCATCTGAAAATGAGGAACTAGAAGTTCCTGCATCTAAAATCTCCATGAAAAATGGAAGTTAGTCTCAGGCTATAACAAAGCTCAAAAAATATTTTGAAAATCAAGTAAGGGAGATAGGAGAAAAATTTGGAAAAGAAATGAGAGAGATGCAGGAAAAACATGAAAACAAAGTCAGCTGAAGGAAATATGATATGTTTAAATGTTAAAAACTAGCATAAGTCAAATGAATAAAATAGTTCAAAAATTATTGAGGAGAAGAATTCTTTAAAAAGTAGAATTGTCCAGATAGAAAAGGAGTTAAGAAAGTTCTCTGAGGAAAACACATCATTCAGATGTAGAATGGAGCTAAAGTAAGCTGATGACTTTACGAGAAGTTAAGACACAGTACTTCAACACCAAAAGAATGAAAAATAAGAAGAAAATGTGAAAGATCTCATTGAAAAAAACAAGTGATCTGGAATACGGATTCAGAAAAGATAATTTAAAAATAATTGGGATATCTGAAAGTCTAGATCAGGAAAAGAGCCTTGGCCTTATTTTTAAAGAAATCCTATAGGAAAATTGCCCTAATGACCTAGAAGCAGAGGGCAGAATAGAAATTGAGAGAATCCACCAATCTACCCTGAAAAAAGGTCCAAAAAAAGAGAAAATATTACAAGCAGCCAGAAGGACACAATTCAAATATCATGGAGCTGCAGTCAGAATCCCACAGGACTTAGCAGCAACTACATTAAGGGCTCCTAGGACTTGGAATATAATATTCCAGAAGGCAAAAGAACTCAGAATACAACTGAGAATCAACTACCCAGCAAAACTGAACATCCCTTTTCCAGGGGAAAAAATGGACTTTCAATGAACCAGGGGAATTTCAAATGTTCCTGTTAAAATGACCAGAGCTGAACAGAAACTTTGACCTTCAAATACAGGAGAAGCATAGATTGGAGGAGAAGGGTAAAATATGAGGGACTTAATGATGATGAACTTCCTGTATTCCTGCATAGAAAAATAATACTGATATTATGAAACTTCTCATTTAATAGAGCAGGTAGAAGGAACTTTTATAGATGAAGCACAGGAGAGAGTTGAATCTGAAGATATAATACATTATATAAATGGAGTTAATGGCTAAAAGGGAAATGCACTGGGAAATAGAGAAAGGAGACGTGGAATAGGCTAAGATATTTTGTATAAAAGATTTTTTTATTCTTTTTACAATGAGTTTTTGCAATGATATGGGAAGGGAGAAGATGAGGGGGGAATGAGGGCATCTTCACTCTCATCAGAAATGTCTCAGAGGAGAAACAGCATACACACTCAATAGAATATAGACATCTGGAGTAAATAGGAGAGAAGGGGGGAAAGGGGAAAGGGAGGGATGTGGGAGATAGAGGAGACAATAGACCATAGGAGAGAATAGTCAGATATGACACATTTTCTTTTTTACTTCTTGCAAGGGGTTGGGATTGGGTGGCCTGTGTGGAACCACAGGGCCAGGTGGTTGCTATGTCTCAGGGGTAGTATGTGGTTTGGGGACCTCTTGGCCCCAGGACTGGTGATCAGTCTGCTACATCACTCAGCTACTTCACAACACATTTTAGAAGAGGGACAGAGTGAAAGGAGAGAGAAAATATAATATTATGGTAGTGGGGAGGAATGTATGGAGGGAATTACTATCAGCAACAGCAACAGTGCAAAAATATGGAAGTAACTTTTACGATGGACTTATCATAAAGAATGTGATCCACCTGAGACAGAGCTGATGGTATCAGAACACAGACTGAAATACATTTTTTACCTCTTTCCTTTACTTTATTTCTCTTTAGGTTCTATATTATTTGGGGGAGGTGGTATTATGTTTACTCTTAAACAAGAATATATATTTAGTAATGTATTAACAAAAACTTGTACTAAAATATTCATAGCAGCTGTTTGTAGTGGCAAGTAATTGGAAATTAATATAATTGCCATTCAATTGGGGAATGTCTTAACAAAATGTGGTATATGTATGTCATGGAACACTATTGTTCTGTTGGAAACCTGGATGGATGGGAATTCAGGAAAGCCCAGAAAGATTTCCATGTACTGATGCTGAACGTGATGAGCAGAACCAGAGGAACACTCTGCACCCTAGCAGCAACATGGGGGTGATGACCAACCTTGATGGACTTGCTCATTCCATTAGTACAACAATCAGGCACAATACTTTATTTTTCTTCCTTAAGGATATGGTTTCTCTCTCATCACATTCAACTTGGATCATTGTATACCATGGAAACAATGTAAATATCAACAGATTGTCTTCTGTAGGAGGGGTGGGGGGAGAGTAAAGCAAGATTAGGGAGGGAAAATTGCAAAAAAGTCAAAATAAAGTACAAAAAAATTAAAAAATATGTATGTATGTATAATACTAATCTGACTGTTTGCAGTTGAGGGGAGGGGGTAGGAAGGGTGGGGGGAAGGAAATTTTATAACTTTAAAATATTCATGTTCATATGGATGAAAAAAATAAAAAATAATTTAAAATTTTTAAAAAAGAAATTGAGAGGATGCCCATCAATTGGGGAATGGCTGAACAAGTATGGCATATGAATGTTATGAAATTCTATTGTTCTATGAGAAATTATAAATGGTTGAACTGTAGAAATGCATGCAATGAATTACAGGATCTGATGCTGAGTGAGGAGAGCAGACAACAACATTGTGAGTTGCTCAACCTTGATGGATGCAACTCCTCTCATAAGTTCAGACAACCCTAGGAGAGTGGCTATCAACAATGCTATCCACATCCAGAGGAAGAAACGCAAAACACAACAGAGCAAATCAAACAAAATAAAACTTCAGAATCTCAATGAACACTGCATTCACTTTTTAAAAACTTCTCTTATGTATTTTTTTCTTTTCTCATAGTTTTCTTTCTTTTCCTTAGTTCCTCATTCTGATAATGACTAATCTGACTAATCTGTAAGCATGTTTAACAAAAAAGTATGTGTACAATATTCACCTTATTGTTCACTCCTGAGGTAAGGGGAGTGGGAAGGCGGGGTGGAAAGAAACTATGTAACTTAAAAAATGTATATACATATGTATGAATGTGGGAAACATTTTCATAACATGTAATTGGAAAAATAAAATATCAATTAAAAAAGCCATGCACACTCTGAACTAGCAATGTCACTAATAAATCTATATCCTTAAAGAGATAAAAAACAAAAAGTAAAAAAAAATAGAGAGAAAGGATATTTATACCTTGCAATTCTTTTCTAGTGTCAAGAAATCTGATTAAGGTAATAGCCATCATTTAGGGAATGAATAAATAAATTGTGATGTGTGATTACGATGGAATATTATTGTTATGTAAGAAATCAGAGTGAGCAGGCCAGAAAAGCCTGGAAAAACTTGCATTAACTGATGCTGAGTAAAGTGAGCCAAACCAGAAGAACTTTGTACACATTAATAGGTACTTTTGTGATGATCAATTGATGAATTGATGATAAATTGTGCTCCTCTCAGAAGTTAAATGACCATGGCCAATCATAAAAGACCTGCGATGAAAAATGCCAACCACATTTAGAGAAAAAAAACTATGGTGTCTAAATACAGACAGCATACTATTTTCATTTTTTAAAACTTGTTTTAGGTGTTTTTTTTCCTCTTTTTCTGGTTTTTGTTTCCTTTTTTTCTGGTTCTTCTTTCACAATATAACTATAATGGTAATATGTTAAATATGATTGTCCATGTATAAACTATCAGATTACTTATTGTCATGGGGAGTGGGGAGGGAAGGGAGGGAGACAGGAACTCAAAATCTTACAAAAAGATGAATGTTGAAAACTATCTTGACATGTAAATGAAAAAAATAGCATTTTAGAAAAAATAATAAATGGTGAGAAGGATGCTCTCAGAAAAACTGGAAAAGTTTTACATGGCCTGATCAAAGTAAAATGTACATTTTACAAAGTACCAGTATATCATGGAATGATCAAGTGCAAATGGCTTAACTTTTCTCAGCAAAACAGTGACCCTAGATAACCCTAAAAGAAATATGATGTGTGCAATGCTATCCATCCCCAGAGAAAGAACTGATAGTAAACAAAGAGAGATTGACGCATACATTTTTTATTTATTTTTCTCGAGCTTGTTTTTTGAGCAAAGGGATAAGGGACTATGCTTTCTTTCACAACATGACTATTATGGAAATGCTTTGCATGATTTCACATTTATAGCTATAGCAAATTCCTTATTTTCTCAATGGGGAAAAGAAAGGAAAAATTTAGAATTCAGAGTTTTTAAAAAACAAATGTTAATTATGTTACATGCAAGTTGAGGAAAACAAAATACTAACTTAAAAAAACTGAGAGATGATCATTAAGGTTGATATAATTTTTGGAATGCTTTTTCAGCCAAAGAAAGTCTTCATCAACACATGGTTAGTCTTCTTGTTGCCATTACAAAAGTCTGTAGATGATAGTCAATATCTTCAAGGCATTTTCCTTTTATGACAACATTATTCGTTCAGAAGCAGTTCTCTAGCATCCTCACATAGATGGAAGAGAATTCATCTCATCTGATCTACATATAAGTCAGACCTTCATTCCACTCAATAGTTAATACTCTAATTCATCTGGTATGTGAGTACTATGCCAACAGAGATTGATACAGAAATGCTCCTAATAATCTTTTTTTTCTTTTATACCAAATGAGGGGAGATTCAATATGTATTATGTATGTATTCAATTTATATTATTTCCAGACATATTTCTAATGAGATCCAAATTCTATGCCCCAATCATGATACCAGGATTTTCCTTGTATGTCTCCTTTCTTAGACAAAATTATCTCAGGCATTAATCCCTGGTGGCTTCTACTGAGTGAACTCTTCAAATTAAAAATAAATTATATGAAATGGTAGGGAGAAATATCTAAAGATATCTCCTCTCCAAGGGAAATTTGCATTTTCAAAAATAACATATGGAGAAAGAAACCTAAATAAATGAACCCCTAATGCTCAGCTAACAAGAATTTTTCTTTTGAAAGAAATGGTACCAGTTGCTGGAGTCTCCCTATATCACATAGTTTCCTTATGTGTAAAATCATATTCATTGTTTCTAAATTCAAGGTGATAGAAAAGATGTGTGATGTGTGATCATAGTGGCCTCTGGGTCAAGGTAGGTAAGCATCAGAATTCAGCAAGCCAAAGAATACAGAAATGAGTTAATTGTAGGATGTGTGGGAGCACACAAAAGCATTTGATAACATGTTATATCACAGATTGAGGTAAAACAAATTAGCTATTGGGAACAGAGGCAGGATGAAGCAGAGAAAAGGACAAGATCCAGCAATCAGAAATTTGAGAATGAATCAGGTATATATAAAGCGTGAGTGGGCATATAAAAAGAGACAACCTGCCACAAAGTTCATGCCCTTGTATAGTTTCTTTTTGGCAGTGAGTTAAACTATTCCAGTAATATTATGTCTTTATCTTTTTTTTTTAAAAGATTTTGCAAGGCAATGGGATTAAGATTAAGTGACTTGCCCAAGGTCACACATCCTTAAAGAGACTGTTTTGGTGGGATATTGGAAGAAGATAATCTCAGACTCTAACACATCCGTGAGCAGAGTTTGCTAATAATTCAAGCCTCACACTATTACTTATGATAACAGGTGCCTAGTATTATTAAATTTCTAATCTTGGCAGTCAGGTCCACAAACAAAGGAGCTGATATTAGGTACAGGGAAAAAGTAAAACTGAGGTGTGTAAAACCTGACTTCTCTTGTCTTCCTCAGGTTTTATTTCTCCTGTTTCAAATACAGACTCTTACTCATAAGACTTCAGTGTAAAAACATATTCTTAAAGCAGTTAGCTCATAAGGTACATAGATGGTTGAGATGCAGTGAGGATCTGAATAAGCTCTCTTTCACATACTGACATATGACCCCAGATAAGTTATTTACCTCTCTCAGTTTCCCCAAATGTAAAATGTTTTTGATAATAATGCCGATTTCTCTCTCATCACACCCAATTTGGATCAAGGTGCAACATGGAAACAAAGTAAAGACTGACAGATTGCTTCCCATGGGGGGGGAAGTAAGATTGGGGGGAAAAATGTAAAACTCAAATATCTTTAATAAAAATTAATAAAAAATAATGCCTATTTCACAGGGTTCTTGTGAAGATACAATGAGATAGCAATTATTAAGTGCAATGCAAACCATAAATTCCTATATAGATAGTAGCAATTTTATTTATTTTATCCTCTTAAAATAGGTTTGAAGAACAAGGTAGTTTACATTGTCTATTTATTGTACTTGGTTTCTTCATCATGGCAAATGAACACTGGTAATCCTGATAGGGTCACTTCTATCAATAAACATGGTCTGTTTCTCAGCTTAGCCAATATATCTGAAAAATGTAAATTTAAAGCACTAGCAACCTAGTCTTTTCTCAGTAGACTGAAATTTTGTGATTAGTACAATATTTCAAAGTGATTAAAAGGTTTTCAAGAATTCAAAACTGAAAAGTCATGCTTATTTTTGTAGATGAACCTTGAACTGACTGTGGCAAAAGACCAAGGTTTTGGTTTTTTTAATAATTTTATTTATGCAACTGTAAGAATTTCAGAATAAAAACTAGCTGGAAAACAAAACACAGCAAAACAAAACTTAAGTGAGAAAATGATCCAACTTAACACCATCTGTGACTCCTATTTAGAATTAGGGAATATGATAATATCTCTCCAAAAGTGGAAATATATGAGGTGATGATATCTACTAGAATACCTCTGATTAGCCTCTAATATTGTACAAGGCCAATTTTGATCTTTGTTTTTTACTTGTTTCTTTTACCCTGCTTCTTTAACTCAATTATTAGAGAAATTATTTTTGAAATTATTTCAATTTATTTTTGACTGTTTTCTGTCTTCAAACATATATATATATATATATATATATATATATACACATAAATAAATAACTAAAAATACAAAGTTTAAAAGTCTTCAAAGGAACAGCTGCCACTTCATCAGTTCATGTACATAATTTTGTTCCGTATAAAACTTTCTGAAAGAATGACTTGCTTCTGGTCCTTAAATTGTCCATCAAGAAAGCATTATCATTCAAACTGTAATAGTACAGACTATATAATTACAATAGTTGCAACTCAGGAAAAAGAAGAAAAATATGCTTTCTGCCCTCAATAAATCTACCTGTATTGAAGAGATAAGGCAATGGACCTTTCTTTCTTTCTTTTTTTTTTTTTTTTTTGAGGTTTTTGCAAGGCTAATGGGGTTAGCTTGCCCAAGGCCACACAGTTTGGTAATTATTAAGTGTCTGAGATCGGATTTGAACCCAGGTACTCCTGACTCCAGGGCCGGTGCTTTATCCACTGCACCACCTAGCTGCCCCTGGCAATGAACTTTTCACCCATCTTTGCATATGTGGGCAATTATTGCATACTGTCAGCCACAGTTAATGTGTTGGTTACTTATATTGAATCATTTTTTCCCTTACATTTTTGGTCAATATTATAATGAAAGTTTCACTGGACCCTGTGTTAGGGAAGATGTGTGTGTGTGTGTAGGTGTGTGTGTGTGTGTGTTCATGTGTGTGTATGTGATATATTAAAAATTAAGGGGGGGGCTAGGTGCTGCAGTGGACAAAGCACCGGCCCTGGAGTCAGGAGTACCTGGGTTCAAGTCCGGTCTCAGACACTTAATAATTACCTAGCTGTGTGGCCTTGGGCAAGCCACTTAACCCCATTTGCCTTGCAAAAGCCTAAAACAATTAAAATGATATGAAACAAAATATATGCATTATTTTTATTGAGTTGAAAATATGTGGAGGAACTGTGGGGGAGCTGGAAGTTGAGCAGAGAACTTTGGAAGGTGTGGGAGGAGGAAGTCAGTCTGTAGTGTCTCCCTTCAATGGGATCTGGTGTGTAGAGTTAAAGGGGTGGGGGAACTCTTAAAGAGAAAAAGTTGTGTTCAGGTAGAGTTTCAGAGAGAAAGAACTTTTAAGGAAAATGATTAAGATTGAGAAGTTATAGGAGGGAGGATTTCTTATTCTTATGGCTGTCTGGGTTGGGGAAAGGGGGTAGTGGACTGCACACGTGGTAGTTTTGATTCCATCCACATTCTTAATTAAGACTGAGTTCAGCTGAGGAGTGCCCACCTGTGGAGAGAGGGGAGGGGGACAAAAGACTTCAAGCATTTAAGACTTTAAGGGAAAGACCCAGTCACAGGTTAGGTGGTGTCTGGTTGAGAGAAGAAGAAAATATAAAAACCAGGGGTTGGGGGACATGTTTATTGAAAGGAAATCATGTATAATGAAAGCTGCTGCTCTGGCCTCGTGACCTAAAAGTGCTGCACTCTTTACTCACTATATTTAATGTTGATCTCTTTCTGAACTAGAGATATGGGAATCACTCTGAAGATTTTAAAGGAGAGTATTAGTATTGTTACATTCTGACAAAATTTTGTACAGAATGGAAGGAATTAAATAACCTAGATTGTTTGGTTTGAGATTTTGAACTCTATTGAAACACCTTTGAATTAGAGGGAAGAGTTGTGAAGGGCATTTAAGGAAAGGGCTTATTAAATCTCTAATTCATTTTAGTGTTAAGCCTAATAATAATAATAATGATAATAATAATAATCATTATTGATAATAATACTAATCATAATCATAATAATTGTATTTTTATTTTGGATGGCATTTTTGAATGCAAGTGCTAAATTCTCTATATTCTAAAACTAAACTTTTGGGAAGTTAAAATTATATGGTTGATAGCAAACTAAATAAATTGCAGTTTCATCTAATGATTTAGTCCTTTGCCATTTGATTAACCATGGCATAAATAAGAATTACTTTGGGGTTTTAAATGTATCATATATATGGCATTAGATTCTTGGAGGATCTTGGTAAAGATGTTTAATTTTAAAGAGGTAAAGAATGTGAACTCTTATGGTAACTGCAGATAGCTGATGAGTTATGGGGTCTGTAAATAAGATGTGAAAAAATCTTTATCAGTTAAGTGATATGCTTTTATAATTATTTGGTTCTCTCTTGTGAACATATAAGTTATTTGAATACTATAATGTTAAAGCCTGAAATTAACATTTCATTACTTTTAAGGGGTAATAAAGGAAATATCAAAAATTATGACCCCTTCTGGGTTAGATCTTTGGGCTCATGCATAATGTAAAAATGGAAAGTCATTTATACAAACTAGTAATTCCTGTAGCATTCTTGCTGCTGTTTTGTTATATTGGAACTAATAACACATTTTGGGAAATTTAAAGTCATCTTTTTCTAATGGTTTGAAATGATTTGTAATGATTTGTATGGTAAGCATGGCTAGTAGTTACACAAGTATATATATATATATATATATATATATATATATGTATATATATATGTTATATATGTATATAATATATATGTTACATATGTATATAATATATATGTTATATATGTATATAATGCATGTATATACATACATACATATATATGTGTATATACATATATATATATATATATATAAATATATATATATATATATATATATATTCCCAAACTCTGGCTGTTTGCTTTGAAGTAAAAGCATTTATATAATATGAGAAAGATAAACACAAGAAAAATAATTTGAGATTTTTCCTGTGACAATATTTGGCTGATTGCCTATCATCTCCTTAATTCTCATATAAAAATCTCCTAAACAAAAGAGCTGTTTAGTTAATGTATAATACAACAGGCTAGAAGGAGGGGTCTCTAGCCAAGGGGAATCAGGTATGATTTCAGACAAAAGAATGTGGACCTGAAGATCAGAGGATTTGAGTAAGAGGTAGGACATGAGGCATGTAGGGTCAGAAGTAGTTAGAATTCCTGTTTTAGCAAGGACCCAGGAAGGACACTCAGAGCTTTAAGAAGGGGATACATTAATTGGAACCCCATTAAGACTATAATTGGGAATTTAGTGATTGGATTCAATTAAAGTTCTTTTTTTCCCTTTTATTAAAGATTTTATTTGAGTTTTACAATTTTTCCTCCAATCTTAATTCCCTCCCCCACCCCCCACAGAAAGCAATCGATCAGTCTTTACTTTGTTTCCATGTTGTACATTGATCCAAATTGAGTGTGATGAGAGAGAAATCATATCCTTAAGGAAGAAACAAAAAGCAGAAGAGATAACAAGATCAAACAATAAGATATCTGGGTTTTTTTCCCTAAATTAAAGGGAATAGTCCTTGAGATTTCTGCAAACTCCACGGCTCTTTATCTGGATACAGATGTTATTCTCCATTGCAGACAGCCCAAAATTGTCCCTGATTGTTGCACTGATGGAACGAGCAAGTCCATCAAGGTTGAACATCACCCCCATACTGCTGTTAGGGTGTACAGTGTTTTTCTGGTAATGCTCATCTCACTCAGCATCAGTTCACATGCAAATCATTCCAGGCTTTCCTGAATTCCCATCCCTCCTGGTTTCTAAAAGAACAATAGTGCTCTGTGATAAACATATAGCACAGTTTGCTAAGCCATTCCCCAATTGAAGGACATTTATTTAATTTCCAATTCTTTGGCACCAAAAACAGGGCTGTTATGAATATTTTTGTACAATTGATGTTTTTACCCTTTTTCATTAGTGGTATTGCAGAATCAAAGCATATGTTTATTTATTTATTTTTTTTGCCTTTTGTGCATAGTTCCAAATAGCTCTCCAGAAAGGTTGGATGAGTTCACAGCTCCACCAACACTGTAATAGTGTCCCAGACTTCCCACAACCGTTCCAACAATGATCATTATCCTTTCTGATCATATTGGTGAGTCTGAGAGGTGTGAGGTGGTACCCCAGAGAAGCTTTCATTTGCATTTCTCTAATAAGTAATGATTTGGAGTAATTTTTCATATGGCTATGGATTTCTTTGATCTCCTTGTCTGTAAATTGCCTTTGCATATCCTTTGACCATTTGTCAATTGGGGAATGTGTTTTTCTTTTAAAAATATGACTCAGTTCTCTGTATATTTTAGAAATGAGTCCTTTGTCAGAATCATTACTTGTAAAGATTGTTTCCCAATTTACTACCTTTCTTTTGATCTTGGTTACAGTGGTTTTATCTGTGCAAAAGCTTTTCAATTTAAAGTAATCGAAATCATCTAGTTTGTTTTTGGTGATGTTCTCCATCTCTTCCTTAGTCATAAACTGCTCCCCTTTCCATACATCTGACACAGGAAAACTAGTCCTCGATCTTCTAATTTGCTTATAGTATTGTTTTTTTATGTCTAAATCCTGTAACCATTTGGATCTTATCTTGGTAAAGGGTGTGAGGTGTTGATCTAATCTAAGTTTCTTCCATACTAACTTCCAATTTTCCCAGAAGTTTTTATCAAAGAGAGAGTTTTCATCCCAATAGATTGACTCTTTGGATTTATCAAACAGCAGATTACTATAATCATTTCCTGCTGTTGCTCCTAGTCTATTCCACTGGTCCACCTCTCTATTTCTTAGCCAGGACCAAACAGTTTTGATGGCTGATGCTTTATAATATAATTTTAGATCAGGTAGGGTTAAACCCACTTCTTTTACACTTTTTTTCATTAAATTCCTACAAATTCTTGACTTTTTATTTCTCCATATGAATTTACTTGCAATTTTTCTAACTAATTAAAGTAATTTTTTGGAATTTTGATTGGTAGTGCACAAAACAGGTAGTTTAGTTTTGGTAGAATTGTCATTTTTATTATATTAGCTCTACCTATGCATGAGCAGTTGATATTTGCCCAGTTATTTAAATCTGATTTAATTTGTGTGAAAAGTGTTTTAAAATTGTTTTAAAAAAGTTTCTGAGTCTGCCTTGGCAAATAGACTCCCAGATACTTTATATTGTCTGAGGTTTCTTTGAATGGGATTTCCCTTTCTAGCTATTCCTGCTGTATCTTGTGAGACAAATATGGAAAGTTGAGGATTTATGAGGGTTTATTTGATAACCTGCAACTTTGCTAAAATTGCTAATTGTTTCCAGTAGTTTTTTAGATGATTTCTTGGAATTCTCTAGGTTGACCATCATGTCATCTGCAAAGAGTGAGAGTTTTGTCTCTTCCTTCCTGATTCTCATTCCTTTAATTTCTTTTTCTTCTTTAATTGCTGATGCTAACATTTCTAATACAATATAGAACAGTAGTGGGGATAATGGGCACCCTAGTTTCACCCCTGATCTTATTGGGAATGCCTCTAGCCTCTCCCCATTAAATATAATGCTTGTTGATGGTTTCAGATAGATACTGCTAATTCTTTTAAGGAACAGTCTATTTATTGCTACACTCTCTAGTGTTTTTAATAGGAATGGGTGCTGTATTTTTTCAAAAACTTGTTCAGCATTTTTGATATGAACATATTTTCTGATAGGCTTGTTGTTGATATAATTGAGTATACTAACAATTTTCCTAATATTGAACCAACCCTGCATTGCTGGGATAAATCTTACTTGATCATAATCCCATATTCTAATGATAATTTGTTGTACTCATTTTGCTAAGATTTAATTAAAATTTTTGCATCTATATTCATTAGGGAGATAGGTCCATAATTTTCTTTCTCTTTTTTAACTCTTCCTGGTTTAGGTATCAGCACCATATTGGTTTCATAGAAAGAGTTAGGCAGAGTTACATCTTTCCCTATTTTTCCCAAAGAGTTTATATAGAATTGGAACCAATTGTTCCTTAAATGTTTGGTAGAATTCACTTGTGAATCCATCAGGCCCTGGAGATTTTTTTCTTAGGGAGTTCAAAAATGGCTTTTTGAATTTCTTATTCTGAGATAGGGTTGTTTAGGTATTTAATCTCCTCTTCATTTAACCTGGGCAACCTATATTTTTGTAAATATTCATTCATTTCACTTAGATTATCAAATTTATTGGCATAGATATGAACAAAATAATTTCAATTTATTACTTCAATTTCCTCCACATTGGGACAGTTTGCCTTTTTTCATTTATGATACTAGCAATTTGGTTTTCTTCTTCCTTTTTTTAAAATCAAATTGACCAGAGGTTTATCAATTTTATTGGGTTTTTTTCATAAAACCAACTTTTGGTTTTATTTATTAATTCAATAGTTTTTTGCTTTCTATTTTTATTAATTTCTCCTTTAATTTTTAGAATTTCTAATTTAGTATTTAATTGGGGATTTTAATTTGTTCTTTCTCTAATTTTTTAATTGCATATTTAGTTTATTGATTTCCTTTTTCGCTAATTTATTTATGTAAGCATTTAAAGGTATAATATATCCCCTGACAGCTAATTTGAACTAATCCCCTAGGTTTTGGTATGTTGTTTCATTATTGTCATTATCAACTATAAAATAATTAATTCTTTCTATAATTTGTTTTTTGGTCCATTCATTCTTTAAAATGAGGTTATTCATTTTCCAATTGTTTCTATGTCTGTATTTCTTTGGCCTAATATTGCATATGACTTTTATTGCATTGTGATCTGAGAAAGATGTATTCACTATTTCTGCCTTTCTGCAGTTGATCATTAGGTTTTTATATCCTAGTACATGATCAGTTTTTATATAAGTTCCTTGTACTGCCAAGAAAAAAGTATATTCTTTTCTATTCCCATTCAATTTGCTCCATAAGTCTACCACATATAATTTTTTTAACAATCTATTTACCTCCTTAACTTCTTTCTTGTTTATTTTATGATTCGATTTATCTAGATCTGAGAGTGGGAGGTTGAGGTCTCCCACTAGCAGAGTTTTGCTGTCTTTGTCTTCCTGTATTTCTTTCAGCTTCTCCTCTAAGAATTTGGATGCTATCCCATTGGGTGCATATATACATACATACATACATACATACATATATATATATATATATATATTCAGCATTGAAATAACTTTATTGTCTATGGTACCTTTTAGGAGGATAAAGTTTCCTTCCCTATCTTCTTTTAACACAATGTATTTTTGCAGCTGCTTTGTCTGAGATAAGGATTGCTACACTTGCTTTTTTCACTTCAGCTGAAGCAAAATATATTTTTCTCCAACCTTTTACTTATACTCTATATGTATCTCTCTGCTTCAAATGAGTTTCTTGTAACAGCATATTGTAGGATTCTGGTTTTTAATCCACTCTGCTATTTGCTTACATTTTAAGGGAGAGTTCATCCCATTCACATTCAAAGTTATGATACTAACTCTTTATTGCCCACCATGCTATCTTCCCTCTGTTTGCATTTTCCTCCTTTTCCCCCTTTATCTGTATTCCCCAGGATCTTGCTTCTGAATACCACCCCCTTTAGTGTTTTTGCCCTCCTATATTACCCCCTCCCCTTTCTTTCCCCTTTCCCCTTTCCCTTTTTCCCTTTTTTCCTAGCTTCCTTTTGTTAGTTCCCCTTTTCCCCCTCCCCCTCCTTTCTTCTTCCCCCTCCCCTTGTAGGTCTCTTTCAGTTCTAGGAGGAAGAAGGGGATGCTTCTCCCCTGTCAGGACCCCTTCCCCATCCTCTTTCCACCACCCAGCCTGGAGGTGTTCGGCCTCCAAGTGTCCGGCCAGCTGTGTATATTTCCTGGCTGCTGAGGCAGCATGGAGTGGGGGTGGGGGGCTTCATTCCCAGATGCAGGCCCAGGGCTCATTTCTCAAAGTAAGGCAAGTAGAAGAACAGGAAGCCTCGGTGCCCCTTGACAGTGAAGTCAATGATGATGGCATACTCCTGGGATGAACAACAGGAAGCCAGGGACCAAGAAGATGGTACTGGAGACACCTGGAGAAAGTTTCACCTGGAGTCCTGTTCCAATAAGGATGAGTGTGAGGCCCAGCAACAACAACAGGAAGGAGGCCAGAGCCACCTGACAGTTCTTCTGAATCAGAGGGTGTTGTGTCCTACTGCAGCAGGCATGGTAGGAGCACTGAATATTGTTGCTGATGGTGCTGAATGACCACTGGGAACTTCGGGTGGAAGATCAGCCTGGGTCCCTGAGCTTCAAAGCTCCATCATGATCCAATGGAATCTGGGTGCCATTCTCATCATTCTCCAAGTTCTCATATTTGAAACGAGACGGCTTCTCTCCCTCCTCTTCTGAGTCCCCCCAGCCCTTGCACTCAAAGTGCAGCTCCCCAAAATGTGGAAAATTTAAGAATTGGTCTTAGGTGCCAGTTCTGAGTCTGACTTAGATTCTCAGTTCCTGATCAGAGGTGCCCTGTGGAACAGGATTCTGGTCCAGAGGAGAGAAACACCAGTGGTATATATGACTTAGTCAGTCCAGGCTAACTACTGTCCATACCAGTTTGGACAGGATATTTTCCTGGGGAGTAGCAAATGTCTGTGGCTTTATATATAGAAGCAGGATACACATATACTGGACTGTACAACTTACAGTAGGTAAACTGAGACTCATGTGAAATGAAATAATGGTACCTGGATCCCTTGTCAGGATGAATTATGGTAAAGAAAATTGTGATTACCACTGCAATTACCCATCTGCCAAAGGTTGGTCAGGGAGTTGTAACCCAGATTTATGGGTCTGCTACCTGGGCATAGGATGGGAATTAGGGCAATGGAACCCCAATTTATATCCTGACTAGATTCTAAGCTTGTAGTGGAAATAATTATCAATTAGGCAGCTGGTGCCCTGGACTTGCTGACTGGCTAAGCCATGAAAACAAGAGAGAGTTATTCAACATAGAGTTGTGTTAGACAATCTGTTGATTGGAGGAGGAGTTTGTGGTAAATTGAATCTATCAAGTTGCTGCCTAGAGATAGATAGTAATGAAATAAGCAGGGACAACAAAAAGTTGGCAAACCTGGGAGATAGAACAAGTCCATGGCTCTGATGATGCAGAAGTAAAATTTTGATTAGAAGAAGAGTCAAAAGGTGGTGCAGTGGATAGAGCACTGGCCCAGGAGTCAGGAGTACCTGAGTTCAAATCCGGCCTCAGACACTTAATAATTACTTAGCTGTGTGGCCTTGGGCAAACCACTTAACCCCATTTGCCTTGTGAAAACCTAAAAGAAGAGTCAATAGTTATGTCAATAACAAGAATTGTAATTTAGGAAAGAAATATTTAAGTGTGGAACCCAAATTCTTAAAAACAGGGGAATTGTGGGGGTGTTTGGGGTCTACAAGAATGTGAAAGGAGATTGTTAGTTTATATTACAAAGATTGGGGTCTGAGCAGGGTGAGGAAACTATATGGAGGTGAATGTGTCAATTAGATTGTGACTCCCTTCAACAAATGGCACAAAGGTGAAGGACTTTCAAAGTGTATATAAAGTGTATATAAGACCTAACATTTCCAGGATTTGGTGCTCCTCTCCCCTTGAGAGAGATGTGCCATTTATCAAGATGTCTTAATAAATAAAAACATTTTAATAACTCTATAAAAAGAAAATATGTGGAGAATAGCAGTTATTATAAATTCTAGAATTACTGCTATAGCATGAACATACCATTTTACCTCAATATCTGTTTTTTCTATAGTGCTTTGACCTAGAAGATAAGTATAATAAAGCTTCTACTCATCTTATATAGTTATTGCAGATACCAAACATGGTGAACCAAGACTTTGTTCCAGATTTCCAATATCAAGGGCTTGCATTTCTTTTTTCCACATAGAGATAGACTTCCTTCCTAAGGTAGTTTAGACTCCTTGCTACTATGTCTCAATGTAATGCACTATCCAAGTGTTTTAATAGTTTAAGAAACACAGTAGTTATCTACTAAGAAACCCCAATGAAAATTTAAAAAAAAACCCTCACAGAAAAGGTGATTTACCTCGTGAGATTAAAATCATTAGTAATGACCCAAACCCATTTCTCCACTTGCAGAAAATTTGGATATCAACTAGCCTCTAAGTGCTCAGGAATCTTGCCTCCTAGTATGCACCTATTAGCATTAATTAATACAGGTCCCTAGGACCAAGCTCCTCTATTCCTTCCCTTAATGTGTAATACTCCTAGAGTCACACAAGAACTCTATAAGAATCAATCAGACTTTATCTATTGAGGAGAACATTCCCTATTACCTTTGAGATCTCAGTAGGGTCCCCAATCTGTGTTCCCTGTAGAACTGTTAAATTTCACCTGTTAAATTTCTTTCCTGACTCCCCTGTCTTTTCTCAATTAAAATGACTAGCATTAGTCTTCTTGTGAGCTTCAAATTTCTATGTGAAATTAGGATGGTCTGTTTTCAGTCTGTATTCAGGCAGAAAGAAAGAGAGATATATAAAGTATTAAGCAGTTGCCAGACTCTGTACTAAGCAGTCAAATTAAAATAAGGTAAGCAAATATCATCTGCTTCAAGTAGTTTACATTGTAAAGGGAGGTTGGATATGTCATGGAATTTTAGGATTGGGAAGAACCTTGGCTAATTCTATAGATAATACAGTCACTGATTTACTGATGGTATTATCATTCTGATGTTAAAAAAAGTTGGAACAGGCAGTATCAAAGTAGACATAAAATGGAAAAAAAATTAATGGAAAGGTTAGAGAATTCACCATCTAAGCAAACAAGGTTTGAGTTACTTTCTGAAAACCATTAAATTAGAATACTTTGGGAAGGGCAGAAGCCTTTGTTTTTGATGACTTGGGGGGAAAATCTTAGAATATTAGACACCAACTACCTTAGATGGCGTTAAGATTTTCCTAAAGAGTTAAAAAAAATGCTACATTCAATAACTACATTCAATTCAATTCTTTTTCCTTAGAATCAAAGGCTGAATTGGAAGGGATCTGAGTGGTCACTCTTTCCAAATAATATATTAAAATAATTCCCACTGTACCATATGAGGCAAGTAATTATCTGTGCTTTGACATTTTGTAAGAAAAGGTTACCCATCATCTCTCCAGGAAGCCTATTGCATTTTGGAACAGCTCTAAAATGTTGCTAACTTATTTGTTTTCTAACACCAAAGCTACTTATTTATTTATTTTTTAATTTTTAGCAACATCCACCTAATGCTTCTGATTCTGCACTTTGAGGAAAAATAGAACAAATCACCTTCTGCCT
This sequence comes from Macrotis lagotis, assembly GCF_037893015.1. NCBI lineage: Eukaryota > Metazoa > Chordata > Mammalia > Peramelemorphia > Peramelidae > Macrotis > Macrotis lagotis. The sequence goes on from NC_133666.1 coordinate 101,979,378, forward strand.
CCCCATGACAGCTTTTCAAATATTTGAACACAACAAATGATCAGTTCCCTCTCCCAATTCTTTTTTGCTCCAGGTTAGGCATGTCCTGTTTCTTTAAAAATCCTTTTAATTATACTAATTCAAGGACCTTCACCAATTTGCTTTTATTGATTTTCAATTATAAGTATCTAGTTTTATGATTCTAATGCAAAAAGTTATGAACCTGGCTGAACTTAAGAATGATACCTTGCATCTGCTTGAATTTTTGCATTTATTAACCCATCTGATCTGTACCCAAATCCCATTGAAACTAATGTACATTTAACAATTAAAAAAATGTAAAAGGAACATTGGTCAATCTATAGGGCTAGGATTGCTATAAGACTGACTGAAAGTAGTAATATCAACCAAATATTTTCATTTATTTATCAATAATAGGTATAGAGATATTGTTGTTATCATTTAACATATGAGGGAATTGTAACTTAGAGCCATCAATTAACCTATGCCATTTTATGTAGTTAATAACAATTTAAACCCAGATATTTTTTACTTTAATTCCAATGAATATACATTTAATTCATGTTTTTTAATAAATTAAATTTAATTTCTACAAATTCAAGAAGTAGATTTAAGCCTGAATTATTTTTATAAAAAATATTTTGCTTATTAAAGGTTTGGTGATGGAGGATTGAGGACTTAATCTTGCTCAGTTTGGTTTGTGGCCTTGAATGCACATGTAGGAAAAAAGAGAGAATATATTTGTAATCTTTAACTAATGTATATTAAACAGGAAAGAAGTATTAAAAATATTAATCATTATTATGTTTCTAATTTCATATATAGGTCTAAATAAGACTTTGCCTCCTTGAGATTTCTCATTCTTTCAAAAATGAATTAGGATATTTGTTAAGAAATGTAAAACATGGGTGGCTAGCTGGCGCAGTGGATAAAGCATCGGCCCTGGAGTCAGGAGTACCTGGGTTCAAATCCGGTCTCAGATACTTAATAATTACCTAGCCGTGTGGCCTTGGGCAAGCCACCTATCCCCATTGCTTTACAAAAACCTAAAAAAAAATGTAAAACACAACAAAAAAAGATTTCTGTACATTCATGCAATTCAAGCACATAATTTCTTATATACATGTAATGCAGATTATCATGGATTTAGAAACCCAAATAAACAAAAGAATGTTCATTTGTTTGTTTTTAGAACATTAAATCTGGGAAGAAATTAATTATAATTGAATGATTAATAGGAGGAGAGCAAATTAATTTAATAAAAATTGTTCTGTTTTTATTAACCTTAGGCTTATTGTTTAGTCCATCTGGAAAAGTGTCCTATTGTCTCTCTCTGAGATGATATTGCTGGAAAAGTCAACAGAGCAGCAGAGAAAACAGAGAGAGAGAGAGAGAGAGAAGACATGGTAACTAGAGCACTAGACTGAAGTCAGGAATTTCTGAGTATGAATCCTGCTTCAGGAATTTACTATCTGTGTGGCTTGGAACAATTCATTTATATTCTCTGTGCTTCAGGTTTTTTTTTCCTAAATAAATTTGTTTACTTCTTATTCCAACTACATGTAAAGATAGTTTTTAACATTCAATTTTTGTAAAATATTGAGTTCCACATTTCTCTCCTTTTCTTCATTCCCAACCCATTGCCCTTGGCAATGAGTTACCTGAGAATAGATTATACACATATTATTTGATGGAACCAGGCTTGGATTTTACTCTTAATTGAGTCCAATTGAGTATCATTTCCTGAGAAAACAAATCTTAATTTCCATGAAACCCCAAATGATTCACAACCTTCATAGAGACCCCAAACAGCTCTCAAATCCCCCATGGAAACCACAATAACCTGATTTCCAGTAGCACTTGCCCTATAAAAGGCATGTTCTCCCAATTACCTCGTGCTGGAGTCCGTTCTGATCCAGTCCCCCCATTCCTTCCATCAATAAATAACTTTACATTCCATTTGAATCTATTGCTACCCTCTTAGGCTAGAGGCTGACCTTTCATTTGGTGCTGAAATCTGGAAGAGATGCAGAAAGAAATCCTGAAGGCATGCAATCAAGGAAGCAGTATGTTTGAACTAACTGTGATCTTGTCAGAAAGGGAACCTTGCAAGTCTCTCCTAGACTTACCAATTCCCTGTTATTTGAGAATGACTTTTACACTCTGGCTATTTCATAATACAGGACTAATTAGAGAGGTAAGTCTCCTTCCCAGACTTCTTCCTATTTTCTAGGACACTCAGTGTAGTCCGTTCTGAAATTCTCCCTAGGTGGGGAATTGCCTTGAAGCAGAGAAATGGAACTGCAGTGCTTCTTTCTTTCTCTGTTTTAAACTGGAACTAAACAATTCAGCAATAACACCTAAAATCAAACAAGGTTAAGGATTTTGTGCATCTGTTAACAAGAGCTAATTTAATTTTTTTTATCATGTCCCAATTTTTTCTTCTTTAGCATATTTCTACCATCAGAGCAAGTAGTCAATGAAAGACATGGATGCATGCACAATATGCAATGGTACATACTGATAAGACCAATGCTGCCTGAATTGGATAACTATTACATGATATATGCTGGATATTGATTCAACTACCAAAGTCATGGAATATTATTTTGTTATCCTCACTTCTCTGTATTATTATTGTTGTGCTTTCTTTTGGCTATTGCTATACGCATATTATCAACTCTCAATATTTTACTCTGGACTGAGTGTATCCTGGAAAAGACCACAAGTTGAAGACCTTCATTTTTCTCTTCTAAAGGAAAATATCTGTCTTTGATGACCTCTGCTAAGTACCCCCAGCACTTCTGTTTTAGCTTGTCCTCTTATTTTTCATCTACTTTGTTCTATTAAACAATTGATACATGTAGCCCTTGCAGATATCTCTTGGCCATATCCCCCTAATTACTCCTTACTTTTCTTTCTCCTTTGCATACTCTTTTGCTGGCCACTAATGATACTATTCTTTTTCTTGACCTCCTCCTGCCCTGGGGACCCTAATTATGTGTTGTAATTATGTTTTGTATTATGAAAGATTCCTCAGGAACTAGCAAAAGTGGGAGTCACATTTTATGATCCATTCTTAACTCATGCCATCTTCTGCCTTTCCCCATGTCAGCATTCTCAATATCATTTCTGTTTCCAGGCCTCATCATCCATGGGTACTGACATGGAAACCTCATCTCTTCTGTCTGAACTTTTCTTTTCCTCCTTAGACCAGGAAAGCCCGGCCCTATATATAGGCATTCTTCTTGAGACTGCTTTCATCTCTAGACATGTAGTCAAACTATCCAAAGGTTCTCTAGTCCCTTCCACGCAATATTGTTGAAAAATGACTGTCTCAAAACAAAATTCTTTTTTTAAAATTTGTTTTATTTTTAAATCCCCCCCAGCTACATGCAAAAGCAAATCTCAACATTAATTTCCAAAACATTATATTCCAAACTCTCTCCTTTCTTCCCATACTTTTCCTCCATTGAGAAATTAAGTTACTTGGTGTAGATTAAAATGTGCAGCCATGAGAAACATTACTACAACAGTCATGTTGCAAAAGTAAACATAACCCCCACACACAAAGAAAGAGAGAATTCAAGAAAAATAAAGTGGGGGGGGGAAGGATGTTTAAGTCTGTATTCAGACACCACCAGTTCTGTCTTTGGGATAGATAAAATTCTTTATCATAGTCTATCAGAGAAATTGCTTCAATTGTTTTCCCACAGTTGCTTTTGCTAGTTATATTGCCCTCCATTCTATTACTCCACCCTCATTTATTCTATTCTCTCTCTCCTCTCACCCTGTCCTTCCTCAAAAGTGTGTTGCATCTGATTAATCTCTCCCAATATCTCCTGTCTCTTCTATCACTTGCACCTCTTGTTTCCTTCTCCTGTCCCTTTTCTCCCATCCCTTTGTTCTCCTATTTTCCTCTAGGGTAAGAATGATTTCTGTATCCCATTTAGTATGTATGTTATTTCCTCTCTGAGCCACTTCCAATGACAGTAAGGCTCACTCACTCCTCTCGCTCATCCTCTTTCACTCCACTGTGAAAGCTTCTTCTTTCCTCCTTTATATGAAATAACATACACTATTCATCTTCTCATTTCCCTTTCTCCCAATACATTTCTTCCTCCCCCATTAACTCCATCTTTCTAATATATTAAATTTCAAATTCAACTCTCTCCTGTGTGTTGTCTACATATATATAAATTCCTTCTAACTGCTCTAATAAATGAGAAGATTCATATGATATATATAGATATAGATATACATATCTATATAAATATATATATATACATATATATATATGTATATATATATATATATATATATATACATATATATATATATGCTGGATACTGTGATTCAGCTACAAGTCACAGAATACTATTTTGTTATCCATACTTTTCTGTATTATTATTGTTGTTGTGCTTTATTTTTGCTATTGCAAATATATATTAAGACATTTCAATATCATTAAGTCCCTCATGATTTGTCCTTCCCATCCACCCTCTCTGTGATTCACCGGAGTCTTATACTTGAAGAGCAAGCTTTCTTTTCAGCTCTGATAATTTCATCAGGAAAGTATATAAGTCCCCATTCCATCTTTTCCCCTGAAAAGTATATTCAGTTTTACTGGGTAGTTGATTATTGATTGTAATCCAAGTACTTTTACCTTACAGAATATCATATTCCAAACCTTATGAGCCCTTAATGGAGAAGTTGCTAAATCTTCTGTTATCTTGAAGTGAACATCAAACATCTATGAAATCAAATCATTTCTTTCTCACTGCTTGTAATATTTTCTCCTTCACTTGGGAGTTCTGAATTTGGCTATAATATTCCTGGAAGTTTTTTTTAGGGATCTCTTTCAGGAAATGTTCAGTGGAGTCTTTCATTTTCTATTGTGCCCTCTGTTTCTGGGCTATCAGGGCAGTTTTCCTGTAGAATTTGTTGAAAAAATAATGTCTTCATTTCTTTTTTGGTCATGAATTTCAAGTTGTCCAATAATTTTTAATTATCTCTCTTGGATCTGTTTTTCAGTTCAGTTGTTTTTCCAATAAAATATCTCACATTTTCTTCTAGTTTTTCATTCTTTTGGTTTTGTATTATTGTTTCTTGATTTCTTACAAAGTCAATAATTTCCCTTAGCTCCATTCTACATTTTAAGGAATTATTTTCTTCAGAGAGATTTTGAATTTCCTTTTCCATCAAGTGAATTCTGCTTTTTAATGGTAATCTTCTCCTCATTGGCCTTTTGGACTGTTTTTTCCATTTGGCCCAAACTGATTTTTTTAAGATGTTATTTTTATTCTTGTATTACAATCACGATTATTTTTGATATCTCCTTCACTAAGCTGCTGAATTGGTTTCCATGATTTTCCTGCATTGCATTCATTTATCTTCCCATTTTTTCCTATCTTCCTTACTTGATTTTCAGAATCTTTTTTTAAGCTCCTCCATAGTCTGAGACCCATTCATATTTTTCCTTGGAGGCTTTGAATTCAGAAACTTTGATTTTGTTATGTTCCAAGTACATATTTTGATCTTCCACAGGAGCAAAGTAATTCTCTGTGGTCAGATTTTTCTTCTGTTGCTTGCTCATTTCCCCAATCTATGACTTGATTTTAACTCTTTCTTCATTCATTCAATTCAATTTTTTTATTTAAGGCAATGGGATTAAGAGTGACTTGACCAAGGTCACACAGCTAGGCAATTATTAAGTGTCTGAGTTGAATTTGGACTCAGGTCCTCCTGACTCCAGAGTGGGTGCTCTAGCACTGAACCATGTAGCTGCCTCTGATTTTAACTTTTTCTTAATGCTGGGCTCTGCTTGACATTCTGCCAAGCTTTTGAGGATTTAGGGGATACTCCCCAAGGACCTGCAATATCTCAATTTCTCCAAGATCTTATGAGTGACTCTGACTGCATTCCTGTTCTACGTTCTTGTTTGTGGATGACCACAAATCCTCCCCTTTGCTCTGTTCTGCTGTAACATACTCTATTGTGCTTCTACTCCTAATCTATTGTGCTTCTACTCCTTTTTCTTGAGACTGAAAAAAATCCTATGATTTGTATCTGAGTATCTATGAAGCAATTAGAGTCCTGCCTCAGGGACAGCAAAGAGACTTCTGCAATGTCCTCTGAACCACTTACTATCTGTGAGCTAAGCATTCACCTACAGGCCTGCTTCTGATCCCTGGTGGCCAGTTTTGCACTGAGGCCTGCACTGGACTGGGCTCTGCACTCACTCTGGTACAGCAGAATTTTCCTGCTAATTTTTTCTAGTTGTCCTTGGTAATCCTTGGACTGAGAGTTCTGGAAATTGCCACTGCTAACACAGATCCAGGTATCCCCAAAGACTCAAGCACCCCTAAGTCTGTTCCTGGATGGCCGAAACCTGTTTGCTCCAGCATGCTCTGGGCTGACTGAGGGCCCTTTCTAATCCAAGTGCAGCAGATCCTTTCTGCAGATCTTTCACATTGTCTTGGAAAATTGTTTCATTCAGGTTTTTTTGTGGGTTCTGCCACTCTAGAAGTTGGTTAGAGACCTTATTTAAAGGTATTTGGAATGGTTTAGGGGAGAGCTCTGAGGATTCCCTGACTTTGCTCCACCATCTTGTCTGCCCTCTCAAATAAATTCTAACTGCTATTCCACAACCAGTTTCTGCTCCCCCCTTTCCAGTCCTTAAGCCACCAGTGACTTCCCTTCATCACCCCTCTTCAGCAGGAAGCAGCCAGCAGAGACTGTACTGTCATCCCAATTCCCAAGAAGCATTTCTTCAGTCTTTACCACACCCCCATTCCTTTTGCAGATAGAAACTCCCCTCTATGCTATTAGAAACAGTAGATAGAAATCCTCCAAGCATGTTGTGTGGTTAGAAACACCTTGTTTCCTCATTGCTCATAGATGACAGTCTAAACAATGTCTCATAGTCTTTGCAGGCAAGGGACTTTCCCAAACCAAGATAAAATCAATTGTTCTCACACCTAACTGACCCTAATCCTCCAAAATTAAAACAAAAGATTGGAATGTTTGATCCAGGTCTAGGTTTCATTCTTGACCAGTTGATCCTAGTTGAATATTGTTTCTTAAGAAAAAGAATCTTAACCTCCATAGAAACCCCAAATGACTCTCAACATCCATGGAAACCCCAATGACTCACAATCTCAATGGAGAACCCAAACAACTCTCATACTCCAATGGAAATCACAACAGCCTTCCTTCCTATAGCACTTACCCTATAAAAGGCATTCTTTCCTAACATTCTTTCTTCTAATAAACAGCCTTACATTCCATTTGCTTCTATTACTGTCCTACTTAGACAATGTTTCATAATTATGCTAAACATTTTTCCATATTAGTCATGTTGGGAAAGATGAATCAGGACAAAAGAAGAAAAAACCATGAAAGGTATGAAAAGAAATAAATCACAAAACAAAATTTTTCATTTTTATTTTTTTAGGTTTTTGTAAGGTAGATGGAGTTAAGTGGCTTGCCCAAGGCCACTCAGGTACACCTGACTCCAGGGCCAGTGCTCTATCCACTGCACCACCTAGCTGCCCCCAAACAAAATTTTAAAATGGAAAATGGTATTCTTTGATCTACATTCAGATGCCATAGTTCTTTTTCTGGATGTGGATAGTATTTTTCAATACAAGTCCTTTAGAATTATCTTTTATCATAGGACTGCTAAAGAGTACTGAGTCTAATGTAGTTAATCATCACACAATGTTGCTGTTAATGTGTACAATGTTCTTGTTCTGCTCACTTCATTCAACATCAGTTTATGTAAATCTTTCCAGGTTTTTATGGTCTACCCATTCGTGATTTCTTATAGAACAATAATATTCAGTTATTCCCCAATTGATGGGAATCCTCTTAATGTCCAATTCTTTACCACTACAAAATGATGTGCTTCAATTTCTTTATACATAAAATGAGGAACTGTAGACCTGCAAGATACATTGTAACTATGAAACTATAATACTATGAACTTTCCCTTGGGGGTAAAAAGAATTTGGTCCTTGAAAATCTAGAACCTGATTGCAGAAAATAATTTAATTTTTTGGACTAATGTCTTGACTGACTCAAAGCAAAATTCTTGCATGGACAACTAAAGATGGTGTCTTTATATACACCTTTCAATTAAAGACAATTGAAGCAGTAGCCAGGAGGTCAGGAATTACTCTAGGTGAGGATAAATTTACTCCTCACCCCAACAACAGTGGTATCTAGCAGGAAATCTGCTCATCCAGTGGAAAACTTCCCATTCAGACATTGGAAAGAAGTTTAAGGGTGCTCAAGGTACAGTTAAAGGATCAGAGGTACATACTCTAGTCAGAAATGGATAGAACTAAGCAAGCACTAAGGAGATTTAAAAAATGAGGTCTTTGGTAACAAAGAAAAGCACTGTCTAGGGAATTATGAGAGTTACTGTACCCTTTGAGGAACAACCTCTGGAAATCCAGTTGATCAGCACACCCAGAAGAGTTTTGTAAACTCTCCACAGAAGACTAGTTCTCCACAGAAAGACAGAGTAGTTCCCAAAGTGAACATGTATTTTACTGCCATGGTCCTTTCTACCATTGTACTCTTAATTTTACTTTCCTTAAACACTTTTTGTGTAAGAGTATGCCTCTCAGGTTAAAATGCATTAATTTTAATATGCCATCTTAGTAAATTATTATATTTTGATCATAATCTCTACTGGACTGATTATTAATAGAAAGAATGCTGGTGAGGGCTTACAACCCATCATTTAAGGTATGATACAACTTGAAGAGTACAAAATGACAAAGTATTTTGTATACTTTGTACATATATATTACTCTTTAAAAAGCTAGAAAGAGAAATATGAGATATTTTTTGTATTTTTTCTTCTCTTCCTTATCCTACTTTGTTTACTATGCTCCTTTCTTTTCCATTCAATTCAGATAAATAAACATTTAGTGTTGCACATGAATAAGGCATTTGGAGAGATGACACTATGTAGCTGACTGGAAATTTACATTGGAATCAGAAAATCATTACTCTGAAATGTAAAGGTCAAATGAAACTGGTCAAATCATTTAACCTCTCAGAACTCACAGAAAATTTTTTTAATTTTTAAATTAATTTTTTATATTTCATTTTATATTGTCAAATTTCACTCCCTTCCCCTCTCTGACAGTGTTCCATTCCATGTAACAAGGGGGGGGAAAACAACCAGAGAACCAATCAATACTTTGAAAAAAATCTGAAAATATATGTAATGTTCAAAAGCTATGGATAATCCACTATTGCAAAGGAGTTGAGGTGGATGCTGTCACATAACTATTCTACAAGGTCATTTGAACTCCAGTTCTCCTGTCAACAGTGCTGGTGTTCCATTCACTGCACCATCTAACTGCCCCCTGTTTTGTTCTTTAGAGTAGTTTTTAGTTTCTGCTGTTTGAAGTATTTGAATTTCTAATAAACTTCAAACATCTGGTTGATATATGTACAAATCTGGTGGGTTGTCTGTGGATAGATAGATAGATAGAAAGATAGATAGATAGACGGATATATATATATATATATTTAAATACACATACACACACATATATATATATGCATAAATATGTGTATACAAGTATATAAGAATAAACTTTTATTTCAGATATTTGACTCAAACATCCCTGCCTCTCTCATTATATACCTGGGTATATAGGTCTCTGTATTCATTGATTAGACTCATGTTTATAGGTTATATTATTTTTTATGAAGGCAATTTGCAAAATCTTCTGTTTTCTGCATTCAGAATCTGGAGTCAATTTTGTTGTGTTATTTCATGAATTGTAGTGTTCAGGTTTTTTTTAACTTGTTATTTTATTCTTGGAAACCTATGGTTTTTCTGTTATCTCTATTCATCCTGTCTTCAAGATCAACATATGTTGTTTATATAGAGAGCATTTAATATCCTCTGTATTGCTATGTACTCACAAGTTTGTGTATATTGTATATATGTTTACAATCATGTTGATAGCTGGTAGGCATCTTCCCTTCCTACTGTTTGATCTACTTGTGCTTCAGATTTAAAGTAAATTTTCTTACTCCCTATAATAATTTTGGTTTTAGTATTTTTTCCTTCATATTCCTTCCTTTTTCTGACTGACATCACTGTTAGCAGTTCTAAGAAGTTCTGAACTTGAAAGATATTTCAGCCTCCTCTAACATTGGAAAGGTGAATTTTCAGCAGCCCCAATCATTACTTCAAGAAGCTTCTCAGGGCACAGTTCTCTTTATTTCACGTCTGGTACAACCTACAAATATGCCTTTTGGCATCACTTCCCAATTCCCTCTGGCCTTTAGTTATCTGGCTGAGTCCTACTATCTCCAACAGAATATGTACTCCTATCTTGTTGTACCTTTTCCCTTCTTCAAACATAAGCAAAATTGGTGTCTACTAATTGTTGCTGCAAAATGGTGGAGTGAAGGCCCAACAAGGTGCTTTGTTTAAAGACTGCAAGCAAAGTACTGAGCACATCTCAGTGCACAAACCATTCTGTCTTATTGTACATTCTACAAAAAGTTAGGAGCTTGTTAATGGGTTAAAGAATTAGTAAGTGTTGTTTCCTACTGAAAATTCATAAGGATTTGAGACTTATGAATTATGCAGCTTTTTATGTCTTGGTCTAAAGAGATGGGTATAATATATTTTACATTGTAGCTTAATTCCTATTTAGGGGGGAATTTTAAGAGTTAGTGAGACCTAGATAAAATTTCTAGTCCTTCATCTTTTTTGGTCACAGTACTCTGAACTGTTTAAGACAATAAATTTCAGAGAAGATTATCTACCTGTCTTTTTAGAGGGAGTTTCTGCCTCATTGATTTTTGTATACCAAGGCAATCAGATACTTCTTTGCTGTCACATGTATATGACATTGAATGAGTCATAATGTCAAGATATTTTAGATTTAAGTTCCCAACTCACTACTGAGCCTATATCTATGTATTTAAATAATTTCTGTAATATACAATTTAAATTTTGAACAAAAGCAAATGGAACATCAAGATGATCAAGGATCTTCATTTTCTTTTGAGAATAACTGGTCTTTGGAATAATGACAAAAGGCAATTAAGCAATCCCTGATGTGTTCATCCTGTTCTTTAATTAGACACTGCAGAGTATGAAGTACAAGTCTGGTTGTTAGCAAGTGTGCTTTTAAAATTTTGGCAAGGGGCAGCTAGGTGGCACAGGGGACAGAGCACTGGCCCTGGAGTCAGGAGTACCTGAATTCAAATCCAGCCTCAGACACTTAATAATTACCTAGCTGTGTGGCCTTGGGCAAGCCACTTAGCCCCATTGCATTGCAGAAAATAAATAAAAAAATAAATTTGTGGCAAGTATTGATAATATTAGAAAGAAATAATATTGGAAATTTTCAGAATTGTGTTTCTAAAATTTCTCAAATTCAGTCAAAATTTAAATAAATTTTTCTTCAGAATTAGTATCAAATACACTCCTCAGACTTCTTTCTCTGAGATATATATTTGTACCATTTGCTGCTTTTTAAGGACTTTGACTCCAAATTACTTTTGTTCATCTAACATATTTAGATCATATATTATCCTAGTTTGAGCATATGTGTAGTATTGTGATTTATTCTAGCTACAATATTTTAATAAGAATATTTATAAGATTGACCACATCTAGAGAATGATAACTTTAAGCTATACAATATAAGCATCTATTGAAAATCTTAGAATGTATAGTTTACCTTTATAAAGAAAAGACAAAAAGGATCATAATTTTAAGTATTTAAAGGGTTTTTTTTATGTTGAATAAGAATTAGAACCAGGAAAAAGAAAATAGAAGTATATATAAACTCAATATAGGGAAGAATTTCCTAGATTGTACAAAAGTTTTTTTTAAAAAAAGCTTTCTTTTTTAAGAGGCACTCTATTACTTGTCACTGAGGGTCTTGCAGAGTTTAAAGTGTTGGAATTTTCTGAGGAGGTAGCATGGAAATGAATTTCCTCTGAGACACTTTCAATTCTTGGATTCATTATTGCTATTGATAAATATTAGCTCACCTGGACATCTTCAGCACTAATATACATAGTTTAAACTAATATAATCCATGAACTAATGACCTAAATTCATATAGACCAGTGTCCTCAAATATCATACCCTTTGGAACATATCCAAAAATTTTCTATATGGATGTTAAAATTTGTCTTTGATCTCATAAAGAACTGCAAAAAGGTCCTAAGGGTTTGAGCAACAAAATATTAAAACCTAAATAATTTTATTGAACCCACCAAAAGATGCAATAAAGGTCTTCATAATTTGAATTAGTATATTATAAAAATATATCAATGTTCACTGTAATACTCCTTAAATATATAGTCATAATAATAGACTTACAAGTCAAAATTGTCAAAAATCACCCTTTCCCTTTCTGGTCAATTCCATCTCCCCAGAAACTTAAATATCCATTTAAGGTAATACATCAATTCTGACTAATCCCATTCTCTAGATTTTTCCAGTTCCTTAAAAGTCAGATTTCTACCTTAGAGAAATCTTTGTCCTGAGATCCACTCTTCTTATTGGTGACTCCCTAGCACAGAACACAATTTCTTGAAGGACACCAATTATAATCATTTCAGTCTCAGATTGCCTCAGAATTACTAGTCATTTCTATTTCCTTGACACTGTTTAGGCACTGTTCCCTTGTTTTCCAATTTCTCTTTTCATGATATTTTCCCTAATTTGGGATTTAAAAAAGCTTCAGGATTGGGAGTGTTGTTTCTTTGTATTGTTTCTTCCAATTCTTTTTTTTCTCTTTTATTCTTCTAATTCTTAGTAATGTACTTGGAACATAGTAAGCATTTTTATAAATGTAGTAGTGTGCATGTATGTATGTATGTATTCATATATAATTCTATCTTTCTATATCTATCTATCTATCTATCTATGTGCTACAATTTCTCAAGGGAAAACATTCAAACAATCTGCCTTTCATGTGAGTCCTATATCCAATATGATTTAGAATGCAAGTGCAATAAATTCTAGAAAGCCATTGGCTAGAGTTTGTACTTCTTCCCTACATGTATAATCTAATGTGTAACCAACATGCAAGCTAATATGTAATAAAAAAAACTAGAAATTAGAGGTTATTTTCATGTATAGCCTAAGTTTTGAGGGACTCTGAAAAAGAATAGGGAGAAAAAAATAGTAATATGGATTTACTTGAAATATCAGGCCACCAGGATATCGAATGGCCCTATATTCTGCCAGTCCCTTCTTTAAAACCCTGAGAGATTACTTTTAAAAGGTCAAGTGGAGAAGTGTCTATTTTTTCATATTCATTTGTTTCTATTACTGGTGTGCTAGTGCTCACACACACACATACACACATCCTGTTAAAATATACAAGTATATGTTTCAAAGATTGACTTTTATTTCTCATAAAGAATTGTATTTACAGTAGCTGGTATCCCTTTGTAACATGAAGATAATTGAGCCATACAGGTAAAAGGGATTCTTCTTCTCCTCCTCCTCCTCCTCCTCCATCTTCTTCTTCTTCTTTTTCTCCCTGTATCTATCTATCTAACCTGGACCATAAACATGAGTCATTACATAACAAAACTTCCAAGAATGTAATTACTATGTACCTGGTTCAATTAATAACCATACCATTAAAAGACCTTTAAGGTTTTGTATCAAACATTTCCTCATGTCCTAGGGATTCCTTTGTTCTCATTAGTGTTGTAGGAGTTCTACTGCATGACTGACCCAAATCTTCTATATGATTTTCCTTGGGAGAGAACAAAAATTTTCCTGAAAATTTCCTATTTTGGAACTAGATGTTTTGCCTGGGGCATGTTCACAACTAGATTTTTCTGTACAACTCAAGGCTATCTAGTGTTCAGCTGATGTACAGATGAGTTCTTTCTATTCTGGGATCTAGAGTTGGACCTTCTCATAGGTGTTAGTCTTCTATTGAACAGAACAACCATCCTGAACTTACCTTGCTGCATTTGAACTTAGATGAGAGTTAAAAGTGGATTCAGCCTTATAAACAGATGAGGCCTAATTTAGCTGGCAAGAATGTTGCTTCACATATCTGTGCAGGTAAGAAACAGAGTGCATAGATAAACTTGTACCTCAGCTCTTGAACTATGTTATTTCCTATACTCATTAAACAAAGATAAATTTCTACAGAATTCTTCTTCTGAGTGAAGAAGGATAAATTAAATGTAGATCCATTTCTAGCCACTGTCACATAGTAGGACTTTGTTCAACATTTTTTTAATGATAAACTTGCTTTGTTTCTCAGTTAACCCTAAGGGCTGGTACTTATTTGTGATCTATTGCAGATTATTTTATATTTTTCCCTGACCTCCCCTACCTTACTTCTACTCCAAATTTCAGAGATATTTTGTATTAATGTCCATAAATGATGTTACATTTCAAGGATCATACTAATATTTTCATTGTGTTGTTGATGTCAATTTTTGCCTAATCACATTTTATTCAGACCCTAGATAACAATGCTCTAAAACAAAAGACATGTATCAAGTATAAATAAGGTACAACAGCAACATTTTTAATAGGATAGGCAAATATACATGATGTTAGCACCACCAGATGATAGGTCATGCTCTGCAGATTGAATATAGGTGTGTAATAGATAGAAAAGAATAAAAGACTGTTCAAAAATAGGGAGAAGAGAGCATAAAGGAGTCCAAAATAAATGATATTCTAAAATAAAGCAATATTCAAAGCAAAAATATAATGGAAAACTTCAATAATATACATTTCATGACTGAAAATAAAATTCTATGTCAAAAGGAAACACAAGTATATATTTTTAAATTCTTTAAATTGAAGTTTTTCTCCAAGTAAAAATTTTAAACTAATTCAACTAAAATTCTATTATGAAAGTGTTTTAAATGCTGGGTGAGATAAGCAGAAGCAGAAAAATATTGTACACCCTAACAGCAACATGGGGGTGCTGACCAACCTTGATGGACTTGCTCATCCCTTCAGTGTAACAACCGGGAAAATATTGGGCTATCTTCAATGGAGAATACCATCTGTATCCAGAAAAAGAATTATGGATTTGAACAAAGACCAAAGACTACTACCAGCAAATTAGAAAAAAATAAGCTATATTATTATGTAATTTTAGTATCTCATACTTTATTATTCTTCCTTAAGAATATGATTTCTCTTTCATCACATTCAACTGAGATCAATGTATATCATGGAACCAATGTAAAGACTAACAGAATGCCTTCTGTGGGGGTGGAAGGAGGGAAGCAAGAATGGGGGGAAAATTGTAAAACTCAAAATAAATAAATTTTTTCTAAAAAAATGTTTTAAGTGAAAAATCATGCACATAAAAATTTATCATTATTCAGGTAAAGACAGATCAAAAAGTTAATGAGATAACAACAAATTTCATGGGTGAAATTCTCATCTTTAATAGAACAGAGCAACATATTTTAAAAAACATAGATAGCAGTTACTTTTTCTTTAGCTAACATTCACCTTCAAATGTAAGGGTGCTGTTGCTTCTTATATCCACCCTTAACTGTCACGGATATTATGACTGTTCATTCATCAAATCTTCTACTCCTCTTCTCATTGAAGTTCATACAGAGCCATTGTAATGCATGGGAAAACATGATGAGGGAAATAAAACTGCCCATGCTTCAGCATTTCTGAAACAAACATCCTCTGTTTATCAAGTCTTCTTTAATAACTTCAATTTCTTTACTCAGATTTGATGGTCAGAATTTCCACTATTTAAAATTTCTCTGCTAGTGCAAAAAGATTAGGAAAGTATTAATAAATTTAAACTCCTTGAGATTGTTTCTCATTTGAGTCAAGACTTCAGTGAAGAGAAGGCCAAGTACTCTGGATCTAGATTTGAACTTCTGACCTTTTTTTCTTTTGATTTATATTTTTTATGTCTATATAGCATAACTCATTCACTGGTTAATTTGCAACAGTCCCATGTGCAATTAAGAACAGAAACCTGGATCTGTATTTAGAGTAAGCTAATTTTAAATTAATAATGAAATCATGAATTTTTAATGGAGAAACTTTGGAATAAAACTCTCTCATCCTAGGCAGAAGAGTGGAAAGGAAGAGTTAAAGTAGCTCACCTCTTTCTCAATATCCTGTGAAGAAACAATTCAGTCAATCTTACTTTTCTCCAGTTCTTTTAACAGAGTCCAAGCTTCTTCAGATATTCACTCTCCATGATGGAGTTTCCATTCCCTTTCTATTCTCTTAAACACTTATTTCCTCTTGAATGCTATAGTTGTTCATCCCACACCAATTGCTGTCACCTTAGAACTAACAATAGCCAATGTCCTTCCCTGACAGAAGCAACATATTCCTCAGAAATTCATTCAGTGAAACCTAAAAATTTCCCCTCTCTGCTTGCAGAGGAGTTGGTCTACCAAAGCCTACTACAATATAATATTTGCAACCTTTCCACAATGCTTTTACACTGGCTTCTACTTCTTGAACAATATAAAATTAATCTTTTCTTTTGCATGCTGAAGAATTTATACTGGGCGTGAAAAAGTGAGCTGAAGTTTTGGCACCAACTAAATGAGTTGCAATTTTAATTCAGCATAGCATAATAATATTACATTACTTTATATGCTTCACATTCAGGAAGGCAAACTTCATTATTAATATTTATAATATTAATTCTTGAGAAACAAGACATTCTAGTTGAGAAGTTCATTGTTTTCATTGGTTTGCAGCATTAAATTTAAGTATTGGACAAAACAACTAGAGTGAATTTTTAGTATCTGTGAATTCCCATTGGTTCCTTTTAGTACCAATATTTAATTCAGTTTTCTGAATATAATTAAAATCAAATATTTTGCTTTAGCTATAGAAATTTCTCTTCTTTCATTCCCTCCTCTCTTTTGACTCTTCTTTCTTCACATCTTTTCTCCTTCCATAACTGCTCTTTTCTTTTTTCCTTCTTTCTCTGCATTATATTTATCTCCAGCCCTGTCTAAGGGTTCTATCTCTAATCAATACAATTCTCTCACTTCTCCTGCAATTCATCTAAGATATATAAGTCCCGTCTGTAGTTGTTTGGCAAAGCCAGTACAAATGCAATGGTTTTGCAGGACTTATATGGTCATTAGACCTCACATTCCTCACCTCTATTCTAGAAACTGGGAACTTCCTTTTGAATGATATACAGAAATCTTTATTTTCATAAAGCATAATACTCCAATTGGACTATTACATTTAATTATATGTGCCTTCTGATTTGCTACCCATTTGGATAAATGAATTTCTTGCTACTAATCATACGTCTCATTATGAAACTGTATTTGATGAAAAGGGAATCAGGTCTTAGCAATAAAGCTTGGGTTTCTGTGATTTAACTTGAGATTTCTTGGTACTTGTTTGCTGTTCCATTGCTGTGACATTATAATGATGAAAAAATTAGGATGTAACAATTCCAGTTCATTTAAGGTCAAAATATCTGTCAAAATTTAGAGAAGCATTTTTTTTTTCTTTTTAAATCACACACTTGATGGAATGAGTCTGTTTTTTGAATTTGGTCTCTAGAAGATGTGAGACCAAATCTGGCCTTACCAGCTTGCAACCTTGGATAAGTAATTAAAAACAATGCAAAACAAATAACATACACACAGACACACAGACACACAGACACACACACACACACACACACACACACACACAGACACACACACACACCAAAAAACCCTGCCTGTCTCAGATTTCTCATCTGTAAAATAAGAATAATAATAACATCTGACTTCCATAGTTGAGACAATAATTTGAGGTGATTTTTTAAACAATTTTGCAGACTTGAAAGGGCTTTATAATGTTAGTTATTATTATCTAGCAATTTCTTTTCTTAAATAAAACAAATATTTTCTCATACTATAACACTTATAATAATAAGCATTTGTTAACTGCTCACTTTGTGCTGGGCATTGTGCTAAATATAAGGAATAGAAAGGGGGAAACAGTTCTTATCCCAAGGGGTTCACAATACTATAATGCAAAAGCTTATCCCATTGTAATGGATGTGATATTACAGGATATAACTTTAATTGTCAAATTGGAGTGGATTTCCTTATAGTAGACTAATATTGATTGAAAGGGTTTAGGACATACTTCTTATGTCTAAATTCAATAAATCTGAATTCTATTGTTCTTTCTCCTTTACTGACATTATTCTGAAGCTAATTTCTCAGTTCCTCTGAGGGTAGATGAAGGTATTTTTAAAGTTCCCTTTTAAGTCAGAGAATGCTTTTTATATCGGAGAAAAAATGAGAATGATAATTCTATAGCAGAAAATGCATTTATCTGCTAACTTGAAATTTGGTTTTCACAACTTTGTCACTAACATGCAAATTCTATTAACATGCAGATTCCATTAAAATACCCAAGTGGACAAACTGTAATTCAGTTGCATCTATGCAACCATCTCCAAGGTCTTTGTTAAGAATTAAGCTAATTAAACAGCATAATAATAATGATAGTAGTAGTAGTAGTAGTAGTAGTAGTAGTAGTAGTAGTAATACCCCCAAAACCTATTATTGAAAAATTTGGTTTATTTTGCTGAAGTAATTTAAGACTAAAGCTGTTGCATTTTGGATTACTAAAATATTTAGGAAAATCCTAATTGCCTATAGGGCTATCCCAGGACCTGAAGTCTATAGATCTGAATTTACATCTATTTTTACAATTTACTAGCTATGTGACCATTGGCAATTCACTTAGCCACTCTGAGCCTCAGTTTCCTACTCTAAATCATCAAGATAATATTCATACTGTGGATGATAGAAGCATTCTAAATTGTAATGTAACATATACATTAATATTATTGTTAATAATACTATTTCTACTTTTTACAATATTATGAGTTGAAGTATTTGTTAATTTAGATATTAACAAACTTTTAATAAATTTTGGGGGGAATGGACACAATTTTACAAGTAAATTCATATTTTACTGCATTTCTTTTCCTTTAACAATATAAGACTTTTAAAATTATGTTTTTTGAGAGAAATGAGAAGAAATTCATGTGAGACTGAAATAGCAGGGAGAAAATAAGATAGGTGAAATATATGATAACTGGAATGACAGAAGTTAAATATACCTGTCAGGGATCATCCCTGGGAAGATCAGAAGTCCTGATATAAGATATGAAAAGAGCCTTGAGAGAAATACAAAAGGAATAAGAAAAATCCTTCTAAGAAGAGTAGTTTAAGTTACCTAACTTCAGGTTGGAAGTTGTGACTTCAAGCACATTCAAGCAAGCATAATATTATAAAAGAAGACACTATGGACCTAATTATCATATGATATCCTGAATTTAATAAAATTGTGGTCAAATGATATTCTGTCCTTAAAGACACCTCTGGAGTTTTTAGTGCCTGAGACCTTGGCATGAGAAAAGAAATTCATGTTCTTATATGTTTTAGAAGACTTTGAAATGACAAAAAAAAATATCACTGGAGATGACAAAAAATACCACTAAGAAATCACTTTGGGGATTTCCTATTTGGCCTAAAGTATGAAATATAGGGTATTTGGTACTATTCACTTAACCATGATTCTGTTTATGTAAAACTCCAAATTTAGTGTTCTGGAAAACAATTTGGAATTTTGTGGGGAAAGAAAGCAAGTTCCTTTCACAAGAGCACTCTTATGGTAGTTTTAAGAATATTAAAGGAAGTTGTGGCATCTTAATAAATGATGGATATGAAGAATTTAGAGGGACATATAAATTGGTATAATGTGAAATAAAAGTAAAACAGTATACATCATGGCTAAAATGATATAAATGAAAACAATGCTATCACATATTCTAATTTGTTGCCTCTAATAACCAATTTTAGTCAAGGAGAGGAGAAACAGCTCCTGCCTCTAAGGAGAGAAATAAAAGGGCATGGAAGTGAAATGCAGCATATCCTGTCAGATATGGTTGTTGTATGGTGGCTTCTCTTAAATGTTTTTATATATTAAAGGAATGATTCTATTATAATAATGAGAATTTAGATGAAAAGACTGCTTTATAAAAGCATATGATATCAAGAAAACTTTTTAAAAGTGAACCTAAATTTGGGCAGTATTATCCAAACCTTTATTCTATCCATCAAATCAGTGGAAAAGGGAGCTAGAGGTATTATGGTACAACATTTAATAACATGCAACCAATTTAATCTGTGGTTATTGTAAATTTGCAATAATTCTGCATACAGGTACACACTGACAAACTAAAAAGATTTTATGCACAACTTTAATTCACTCCCTTACAGCAACTTAAGTTAATTTTTAAAGAACTAAACATGTTTGATGTTCTGAAATTACATGATTAGAAATATATATATGAAGAATTCTTGAGTGGAACCAAAGTGCTATAGAGAAACAAGGAAATTTTGAGTTTTTCCCAGTTTCTCTCTGAAACAACACTGAATGAAATCTCCAAACAGACTGTGGAAGGATAGAAACCACAAAAAAGACAGAATAAAAAACAACTTTTAGGCTCAAGATATCTTGGAAGTTCAGAAAAGGTCACTCTCACTTTGTTGAAAAGGGGAGCTCAGCCCAAGTGGGAAACAGGGAAGTCAACAGTAAACTCTTAACTCCAGAGTCAGCAGATATGTATTGAGGACCCTGGGTCCTGATTTATAAAAAGTCAACAGCGAGGTCTAAGCATCAGTGCAGAACACATACTGTGAACCCTGGGAAGGTCAGAACAACAGGCAGGGCTGGGTCAGGCTACTCCAATGCAGGTTGCATGCCATCCAGTGATCAGACGTCTGAACCCTAGCACAAAAAAAAAAAAATGGGACTGTGATGTGCCTCAGGAATAAAGCTCAACTTTTAAAATAATACAAAAAATTAAAAAGAGCACTAACCTTAGAAATCTTCTATAGCAATAGAGAAGAACAAAATGTTGTCTCAGAAGAGGAAAGCAATGACAAAATGCTGAATTGGTTTCCCATCCAAAAGTCCTCTTGGAAGGGTTCAGAAAACATTTAAGAAACCAAATAAAATAGACAGAATGAAAATTGAGAAAAGAAATGAGGATATATGCAGGAAATTATGAAATATTGAAAAAGGAAACACAAAAAATGACCAAAGTAAAGAATACCTTAAAAGTAGAATCGACTCATGAAAAAAGAAAATAAATTCTTTAAAAGATTAATTGGAGGGGCAACTAGGTGGCACAGTGGCTAGAGCACTGGCCCTGGAGTCAGGAGTACCTGCATTCAAATCCAGCCTCAGACACTTAATAATTACATAGCTGTATGACCTAGGACAAGTCACTTAACCCCATTGCCTTGCAAAAAACAAAACAAAACAAAAAGAATTATTGGTCTACTTTAAAGCTATGATTTAAAAAAGGGCCTGGACAATATCTTTCAAGAAATTATTGGGGCAGCTAGGTGGCGCAGTGAATAAAGCACCAGCCCTGGGGTCAGGAGTACCTGGGTTCAAATCTGGTCTGAAATAATAATTACCTAGCTGTGTGGCCTTGGGCAAGCCACTTAACCCCGTTTGCCTTGCAAAAACCTAAAAAAAAATTATCAAGGAAAACTGCCTTAATATCCTAGAATAAATGTAAATTATTAATAGTTTACTATTGGTTAACTTATAGTTATGCTTATAGTAAACTAATAGTTTACTATTTACTATTATTAATAGTAAAATATTGCTTGAAAGTATACACTGATCACCTTCTGAAATAGATCCTAAAAATAAAAATTCCGAGGAATATTGCCTCCAAACTTCAAAATTCTCAGCTATGGGAGGAAAATATTACAAGTAGTCAAAAAATAAGAAAAGAAACAACTCAATTTCAAGGGCTCACAGTTATGATTAACCAAGACGTGGCAGCATCAACAATAAGGTATTGAAGGGCCTGAAATATGAAATTCTAGAGGACAAAAGAACTTGGAATATAACCAAGAATCAATTATCTTGTAAAACTGAACTGTAGTCTTCCAAAGGAAAAGATGAATATTAAATTAAATAGAAGACTTTAAAATTTTCTTGATGAATAGAACAGAACTGAACAGAAAACTCAGTCTTCAAATACAAGATTCAAGAGAAATGTAGAAAAGTTAACAGAATAAAAATATTTAATAAAACTAAACTGTTTACATATCTACAAAAAAGATAATTTCTTTATTAGAAGGAATATACTCAGATAGTTGGAGTGGTTTTAATATGATTTTAATTTGATGATATTAAAAAAATAAGAGCTGGGGAAGCTAGATAGCGCAGTGGATAGAGCACTGGCCCTGTAGTCAGGAGTACCTGAGTTCAAATCCAGCCTCAGACCCTTAATAATTGCCTAGCTGTGTGACCTTAGACATTTAACCTTATTGCCTTAAATAAATAAAATTTTTAAAATATACCTAAAAAATAGGAGTCAGAAAAAAGGATTGTGATGAGAAGAAAGAAATAGGGAAGGCATAATAGGGTAAATTAGATTACCAAAGGAGGCAAAAATATCCTAGTACATTAAGGGGAAAAATTGAGGGATTGAGAACTGCTGGTATTTTACTGTCATTGGATTTGGCTCAAAATGGGAATAACATATACACTCAGTTAGTTTAGAAATTTGTCTTACCCTACAGAGAATTAGGAGAGGAAAGGATAAAGAAAGACGGGGGGGGGGGGGGTGTGAGAAGAAAGGGCAGAAAGGATGTTAGGGGAAAAGGGAAAGGCTATATATATAGTCATATGAAAAAAAATCTCCAAATCATCATTGATTTTGGAAATACAAATTAAAACAACTATAAGATACCTTCTCACACCTATCAGATTGAGTAAGATGACAAAGAAGGAAAATGATCAATGTTGAAGAGGATGTGGGAATATTGGGACATTGATATTTTAATAGTGGAGTTGTGAACTAATCCTGCCATTCTGGACAGAAATGTGGAACTATAGCTAAAGAACAATAAAAAATGTATCTTACTCTTTGATCCAGAAATACCAATACTAGGCCTATATCCAAAAGAAATCTTAAGAAAGGGGAAAAGTCTCATATATTCAAAAATACTTATAGTAGTGGTAAAGAATTCAAAAATTGAGGAAATACCTATCAATATGGGACTGGCAGAACTTGTTCTTCAATCCATACCTTCAATTTCCTTTCTTACTCAGGACATTTTGCTGACTTGTCTCTCGTGGCTTTCTTCTGCCACAGTGTTTTCAGTAGGGTTTCTTCTTCTGGAGTCAGTCTCAAATTGTTTTCTCAATTGGAGGAGGACCAAGCACTATTCAGCAGCAAGATTCCCAGTCACTTTTGTAAACTGGATCACTTTGAATTTGAATTCATCACGGTTCAAAAATATTTTCTAAGTCATTTCTGGGCAGAACTTGGCAAAACATAAATTGAATTAACTGGTAACAAATATGAAGCGATGAGTGCAAAGCCAACAAGGGTGAAAAAGAGGGAAATGTAAGTAAAAAATATCTACACCACTATATAAGATGTTCCCAGTTTTAGACCCCAAATTTTTGGAAAAAGGTGTGTCTTATAAATGGGGAAATATGGTAGGTACAAAAGAAACAGTAATAAGTGATGATAACAATCTGCTGTTTCATAAACCCCAAGATTCTAGCTTTCTGAGATAAAAGTGCAATAATTTACATGAATGAAATAAAGAAACAGGATATCAAAGGATTGGATATGCAACTAAAATGTTAGAAAAAGAACAAACTAAAAATACCCAATTAAATACAAAATTAAAAATCATGAAAATAAAAAGAGAAAAATTAAAAATAAGAAAACTTTTGAAGTAGCAGATAAAACAGAAGAGGAAATAAAATGTTGAAATAACCTTATTTTTGAGCAAGCAATGGATGATTTCCCTCCATTTGTATTTTTCCCCTCCCTTCACCCTTTCCTTCCATACCAGTGTTTTGCTTCTGAACATTGCTTCCATCAATGATTCCCCTTTCTATCAATCACCTTATTTTTTCTTCCCTTTTCCCCTTTTTATCCTGTCCTTCCTTCAATCAGTCCCTCCTTCCCTCACCCTTTCCCTTCTAATACTTGAAAGGGTAAGATAAAGTTCTCAGCTCACCTGAGTGTATGTGTTATTTATTCTTTGAGACAAATCTGATAAGAGTAGGATTCAAGCAATTCTCATCCCCCCTTCTTTCCTTCTACTGAAAGAAGTACCTCTTCATATGATTTAATTTACCTCATTCTGCATCTCCCTTCCCCTCTTTCATTACATTTCCCCCATCTTTTTTAACCTCTTAATTTTTTTAAAAAAATCTTTCCTAATTGAGTGAATGTCCATCAATTTAGGAATGGCTGAACAATTGTGGTATATGTACGTTATGGAAAACTATTGTTCTATTAGAAACCAGGAGGGATGGGAATTCAGAGAAGCCTGGAAGGATTTGCATGAACTGATGCTGAGCAAAATGAGCAGAACCAGAAGAACAATGTATACCATAACAGCTACATAGGGGGCTGATCAATTTTAATGGACTTGCTCATTCCATCAGTACAACAATCAGGGACTATTTTGGGGTATCTGTGATGGAGAATACCATCTGCATCCACAGAAGGAATTGTGGCATTTGAACAAAGACCAAAGACTATTACTTTTAATTTTTAAAAAAAACAGTTATCTTATTATGTAATTTTGCTATCTCATATTTTTTTCTTTAAGAATATAATTTGTCTCTTAACACATTCAACTTAGATCAATGTATAGCATGGAAACAATGTAAAGACTAACAGACTGCCTTATATGGGGGGTGGGGGAGAGAGGTGAGATTAGGGGAAAAATTGTAAAATGAAAAAATAAATAAATAAAAGAAAAAATATTCCCTCCAAAATTAACTTATGTTCATCACTGCAGCCTAAGTCTATTCCCTCTCATAGAGATACTTTTCTCAAGAGTTATGAAAATCTTCCTGGGAAGGACATAATCAATTTAATCTTATTGAATAACAACATTTTTATTTTCTCCTGTTTATCTTTTTAAGAATCTCCTTTTTTTTTCATTTTCTGTTTTTTGGGGATTTTTTGCAAGGCAATGGGGTTAAGTGGCTTGCTCCAGGACACACAGCTAGGTAATAATTAAGTGTCTGAGGCTAGATTTGAATTCAGATACTCCTGACTGTGCTCTATCCTGCCGGTGCTCTATCCACTGCACCAGCTAGCTGCCCCCTATGTATCTTTTGAATCTCCTACTTGAAGATCAAATTTTCTGTTCAACTCTGGCCTTTTCTTCAGGAAGGTTTGAAAGTCACCTGCTTCATTAAATCTTTTCACCTGAAAGAGAAGAGTCAGTTTTGTTGGATAGTTGTTTCTTGGTTGTAATCCAAGTTCACTTTCCCTCTAGAATATCACATTCCAGGCCTTTCAGTCTTTTAATGTTGATGCAGTCAGGTCCCATGGAATACTGAGTGTGACTCCTTGGTATTTGAATGACTTCTTTCTGACTGCTTGCAGGATTTTCTCCTTGATCTGATAATTCTGGAGATTGGCTGCAATATTTCTTGGTGTTTTTATTTTGGGATCCCTTTGGGATCCCTTTTAGGAAGAGATCAATGGATTCTTTTGATAACTATTTTGCTCTCTGATTCTAGGGTATCAGGGTAGTCCTCTTTGATTTCCTGAAGAATGGTATCCAGGCTTTTTTTTATCATGGATTTCAGGTTGTCCAATTCTTTTTTTTGTCAAGGCAATGGGGTTAAAGGACTTGCCCAAGGTCACACAGTTAGGTAATTATTAAGGGTCTGAGTCAGTATTTTAACTCAGACCCTCCTGACTCCAGGGCCAGTGCTCTATCCACTGTGCCACCCAGCTGCCCCTGTCCAATTATTTTTAAATTATCTCTCCAGGATATATTTTCCAGGTCAGTTATTTTACCTTTGAGATACTTTATGCTTTTTTCTATCTTTTAATTTTTTTGACTTTGTTTAAAAAATTCTTTATTTCTCATTAAATCATTACTTTCCATTAGTTCCATCCTATTTTACAAGAAAGTATTTTCTTCACTTAGGTTTCACATCTCTATTTTCTATTTTTAAAAGAGCTTTTCTCTTTTTCCAATTGCCCAATTGTATTTTTAAAGAATTAGTTTTGGGGGAGGAGCCAAGACGACAAAAGAAGAGCCTCTTTTAGGTGCACTCTCTATAATATTTCAAAAATCATAAAATTATGACTAACTAAATTTACGAGAGACAGAATCCACAGAAAGATCCAGTGAGGCAATTGTCCAGACCGAGGTAACCTGGAAAATAGTGGAAAGGCTCCACTCCACGGGGGATAGAGGGGCAGCCCACCAGAGTGAAGGAATTTCAGCCTCCTGGAGGAAGCCCCAGGGTGCCTGGTAGTCACAGCGCATGGCAGCAGGAGCAGTTTCCTGATCTACACCCCGGGGAGCATTGGGGACAACTTGGAAGATCAGCGAGAGGGACCTCTGCCAGAGCAAGCATGAGAAGCCCAACCCTCAGGGCACTCAACAAGCAGAGGTGGCAGTGGCAGTCCAGATCCAGGAAATGGAAGCAGTCAGAGCCTGTAAGCAGGAGCCTCCAGGCAACTGAGCCTTGAGTGCTTAGTCTACCAAAGGTAGGGGAGTGGAGAGAGACTTCTGAGGTCTGTCCTCTGTACCTGGACCAGGACTCTGGGGCTCTGACACATTCAGATCCTAATCACAGTCTAGGCTCCTCTAATAGAACAGCAGCCCTCCCACCTCAGCCCTGGCAGAGGGGTGCACTTGTGGTCATTCACAAACCAGGAGAGAAGACAGAGCTTCAGACAATGAGTTCTTTGTGGGGGTGGGGTGTCCCAATAATACTCAAAAGCTCAGGAAGCAACACGAAACCAGGCACAGACTGGGAAAATGAGTAAACAGAGAAAAAAGAGGAACACCATTGAGAAATACATTGTCTATGCTCCCAAGAAGGATCAAAATACTCAATCTAAATATGAGGAAGCACAACTTTCAGCGTCTAAAAGACTCCAAGAAAAATGGAAATTGGGCTCATGCTATGACAGAGCTTAAAAAAGATTTTGAATATCAGATAAGGGATATAGAAGAACAATTGGGAAAATAAATGAGAGAGATGCAGGAAAAACATGAAAAAGAAGTTAACAGTTAGTCAAGGAGACCCCAAAAAATGCCAAAGAAAATAACATGTTAAAAACCAGCATAAGTCAAATGTCTAAAACAGTTCAAAAAGTTATTGAGAAGAATACCTTGAAAAGCAGAATTGGCCAGATGGAAAAAGAGATAAGAAACCTCTCTGAGGAAAACAAATCCTTCAGATGTAGAATGGAACTAAAGGAAGCTATACGAGAAGTCAAGACACAATACTTCAACACCAAAAGACTGAAAAATTAGAAGAAAATGTGAAACATCACATTGAAAAAACAACTGATATGGCAAACAGATTCAGGAAAGATAATTTAAAAATTATTGGAATACCTGAATGTTATGACCAGGAAAGGAGCCTTGACATCATTTTAAAAGAATTCCTACAGGAAAATTGTCCAGATATCCTAGAAGCAGAGGGCAAAATAGAAATTGAGAAAATCCACTGATCTTCCCCTGAAAGAGATCCAAAAAACCAAACCCCAGGAGTATTATAGCCAAGTCACAGAATTGCCAAGTCAAAAAAAAGATATTTCAAACAGCCAGAATGACACAATTCAAATATTGTGGCACTGCAGTCAGGATCACACAGGACCTAGCAGTAACTACATTAAGGGCTCATAGGGCTTGGAGTATAATATTCCAGAAGGCAAAAGAGCTCAGAATACAACTGGGAATCAACTACCCAGCAAAACTGAATATCCTCTTCAAGGGGAAAAGATGGACTTTCAATGAACAAGGGGAATTTCAATTGTTCCTGCTGAAACAAACCAGAGCTGACCAGAAAGTTTGATCTTCAAATACAGGACTAAAGTGAAGTATAGAGACCAGAAGAGAAGGGTAAAATATGAGGGACTTAATGATGATGAACTGTATGTATTCCTGTGTAGAAAAATGATACTGATAATATGCATATGAAACTTCTCATTTAATAGAGCAGGTAGAAGGAGATTTTATAGATGAAGCACAGGAGAGAGCTGAATTTGAAGATATAATATATTGTAAAAATGGAGTCAATAACTAAAAGGGAAATGTAATGGGAATAAGAGAAAGGAGAGGTGGAATAGGCTTAGACATTTCATATAATAAGATTTTATTTTATTGCACTTATCTACTGCAATGATATGGAATGGGGAAGGCAAGGGGGAATGAGGGAACCTATGCTCTCATCAGAAGTGACTCAGAGAGGAAACAGCATATATACTCAATGTGGTATAGACATCTAGAGTAAGAAGGAGAGAAGGGGGACAGGGGGGAATGAGTGATGCAGGAGAGGGTGGACCGTGGGGGAGAGTGGTTAGAAACATTCACATTATATGTTAACAATACATTAACATATAACACATTTTCTTTTTTACTTCTTTTAAGGGGCTGGGATTGGATGGCCTGTCTGGGACCACAGGGCCAGATAGTGGCTGGACCTTAGGGGTGGTATATGGGCTCAGGGCCTCTTGGCCCCAGAGCTAAGAAGAGGGACAAAGTGAAAGGAGAGAGAAAATATAGTATATGGTGGGGAAGTTGCGATCAGCAATGGCAATGGAGGAAAAATGGAAGTAGCTTTTGTAATGGACTTATCATAAAGATTGTGATTCATCTGTGACAGAGCTGGTGGTGTTGGAACACAGACTGAAGCACATTTTATTATTTATTTTTATTTTTTTTCTCTTTCCTTTACATTATTGCTCATGAGTGTCTATATTTTTTTGGGGGGAGGGTATCATGTTTACTCTTAAGAATATTTTTAGTAAAGTATAAAATAACATCATTTGTACAAAAACATAAAAAATAAATATTAAAGGATTCATTTTCTTCCTTAACATTTTGTTGCAACATGTTAATTTTCTCTTGCATTTCTTTTCCCAATTTTCCCTTTGATTTTTTAAAATCCTTTCTGAGTTCTTAGAATTCTTTCTGGATTGGAGACCAATTAACATTCTCCTCTAAAGTTTTACATGTAGCATCCCTTTTCTTCTCCTTTACTGAACTTGTGTTTTGCCCATCTCCATATCCAAGGAAGCTTTCAATGGACTCTGCTTTTCTCTACCCTTTCTTATTCATCCTGAGATTTGTTATCTATCCCAAGGTTCTTGTATTTTGTGGGGAGATTGCTCACAGACCTTTGGGGCTGAGAACACTAGAGGCTTGCTAACTAGCCTGGGATCACAGATATTAGGAACTAAAAGGAGCTGCTCAGTGGATTGAATAGTAAGGATCACCTAAGGCTTTCTCTTTGGGATGTATGTACTGGGGATGTCATTGGGAATGGTGGGAAGTCCTGGCACTATGTCCAGCCTGTCCACAGGCAGCCCAGTTACTGGACTAGGCCTGCCAGGCTGGAAACATCAGTGGTTCTCTCTCTGGACCAACCTACAGTGCTAGGGAAATCAGCTGCCTACTCCCTGGGTCATTGTGAAAGGTGGTGCTATCTTAGGGCTGTTTACAGAGGGATGACAGGTCCACTAGAAATGCCAGAGCATCATAGTCAGGGTCAAGCTGTCCAGATATGCTGGGGGGGTGAATAGGGTTCTTTGGCACCCATGTTAGAGTTTTCCTATCATGCTGAAGTTCTCCCAGTGACCTGTCTGCAGCTGAATTTGAATTACCATAGCCCAGGTTCCCACAGCTGAGGATCTCAGGTTAGTCCCCACCTCATTCTGCTTCCCTTGCACTAAATTTCTGTTTTCTGCACTAGGTTTCTGGTTTCTACCTGATTCTGCCCACAATCCCCTGGGACAGACCTTTGGTTCATTCTGTTGTTTCAAAATTAAGAGTCTTGATTAATTTCATTTCTGAGGAAAATACAGGAGAGATTAACAATGTTCCTGTCTTCTCTCTGCTGTCTTGACCAGAAATCGAATAGAAAAAATCTCCAGTCAGAGGGATTTACAATAAAATTCTACCAAATGTTTAAAAAACAATTCATTCCAATTTTATACAAGTATTTGAAAAAAATAGTGAAAAAGCAGTCCTACTGAATTCTATTTATGACATAAATATGGTGTTCATACCTAAATCAAGAAGAGCCAAAAGAAAGAAAAAATTTTCCTAAAGAATATTCCTTCAAAAATTTTAAAGAAAATATTATTATATTAAAGATATTATAACAAGTTATCACTAGGATAGTATACCTTGGTTAGGGAGGATTTATACCAGGTATATAGGTATGGTTTGATATTAGGAAAAACAATCAGTATAATTGACTGTATGAATAGCAAAACTAATAGAAATCATGATTATTATCTCAATAACTACTGAAAAAGTCTTTGAAAAAATACAGCATCCAACTTTTACACCTAGAGAGTATAGAAATAAATGGAGTTTTCCTTAAAATGAGAAGCAGTATCTTTCTAAAACTATCCACAAGCATTATATGTAATATGGATAAATTAAAGATATTACCAATAAGATCAGGGTGAAACAAGGATGCCCATTTTTACCACTATTATTGAATATTGTAATTAGAAATGCTGACTTTAGCAATAAGAAAAGAAAAAGAAAAAGGAGTTAGAATAGAAAATAAGAAAACAAAACAGATCATACGATGGTATACTTAGGGAATCTAAAAAAAAATCAACTTGAAACAATTAACTTTAATAAAGTTGTAGGACATAAAATTAACCCAAAATTGATCGTATCTCTTTATATGACCAATAAAGTCCAGTAGCAAAAGACAGTAAGAGAAATTTCATTAAAAATAACTCTAGACAAAATAAAATACTTGAGAGTCTATCTGCCAAGAAAAACCAAGAAACTATATGAACTTAAATACAAAACAACTTTTCACATGCCAAATGCTTGCACTAGATTTCTGGTTTCTGACCTGGTTCTTCCCACAATCCCCTGGGACAGACCTTGTTGTTATAGTGTTCCAAATGACCACTTGAAAGGTAATCACAATATCTGATAATTTTGGGGTATCCAATCTTTACTTTATCCTCTGCTAATGAGATTATGGGTGCAATTAGGTAAGCACAGTGAACAGAGCGCTGGATTTGACAGGAAGACTCATCTTTATGAGCTAGCCTCAGCACTTACTATCTGTGCTACCTTTTCTTCATCTGTATAATGAGTGGGAGAAAGGACTGACAAACTGCTCTCATATAGACTAAGAAAACACTAAATGGAATCACAAAGAATTATACATGACTGAAATGGCCCAATAACAATAATAATATTATTAATGTAGTCAACAGTTTAAAAAATGAAACAAAATACAATTAATTTATCATTTTTTAGTTTTTATATACCCAGTGGGTTGCAGAGTAAAGACTTGCAGAAGAGGGAAACTCAAACTATATCCCTAGTAAGATAATATGTTTATATATAATATTCATAATATATATTTCTATAATGTATATATATATCATACATACACATATACATAGATAGATGATGATGATGATGATGATGATAGATAGATAGATAGATAGATAGATAGATAGATAGATAGACAAATAGAATCAGCCTTGTACCCAGAACCTGTAGACCTATATTGTCAAGGTTAACCATTGTCTAATGCTTAGTCAGCCAGTGTGATCAAACTGGAGGTATTAGCACAGTGTGGAAGATGGGAGGTGGTAACACCCTTAGTTATTAATTATAAGGAATACAACAGAAGCCAGACACCCACACAATCTTAAAATTAGTTTTCATAGTTTGCAAAATATTTATTAGCCAAACAAGATTTTTGAATAACTATTTGAAAAAAGACCTTGTGCTAATTGCTATAATAATGCTATTATATATGTCTTATTATATCATTTTATTTTATGTAACTAGGCACAAAAATGCATTTTCTATGTATGAATAAGTATATTTGTATTTGTGTTTATATACATTACATTCATTTGTGTTTATGTCAGAGAGAGAAAACAAGGTAAATATAGTGGTACCAAAAATAAATAAAACTAATCTATAGATAAAAGATCCTTGCTCATACATATTGGCTAAGAAAATCACACATTTATCTTATATTTTATTGTACTTTCATTTATTTTGTTGAATATTTACTGATTACATTTTGATATCACTTTTCATGAGTGTTGTGGACCAAATGACACAGAAGTCATGTGCTTTAAACTTATGGTATATTGATGATAATGTTTGGCCTTCATTTTTGAAGAAGACCATGACATCAGAGAGGTGATGCCATGATAAGCATGATTGGATTAGAGTGTGTGTGCGGGGGGGGGGGGTGCTGTGCTAAGTCAACAGCCTCACTTTCACCTCCATAGTCATCTGAATCCAGTGGTCAGATATAAATCAGAAAGACTGGAGATGGTCCTGGAGGTGAGACAATCAGGGTTAAATGACTTGCCCAAGATCACACAGCTAGGAAGAGGCATGTCTTTCTGACTCCAGGCCTTGTGCTCTATCCACTAAACCACCTAGCTGCCCCTTATGGAACATTGGACATAAGAGGCTGTATCAGGAATAACTCAGTTTAATTTCTAAGATTGCATTTGTCTATGAATAATTCATTTAACCTCTCACTGTCCAAAAGCACAAATGAGTTGCAATCTGCACCTGAGGAGGGAGTTTCCCTGCCAGAAATTCTCCTAAAAGAGGTTCAATGACTAATTTACTTTCTTCAGAAAAATAGCAAACACAAAAATTTTAAACAATCTTATAGTTATTCTCTTCATTAAACATTACCCCTTCAAGACTAAACTAGATGTCAATGATAAAAGATAAATTATGAAATTATCTGCATTTTCTGTCAATTCTCAATTTATCATAAACAGTTACTATGTACTTTGTACCATAATGAACTAAGTAAGAAAATTCAGTTTAGGAATGAATTTATATTCAAAAGTCATCTTAAGATAACATATAGAAATATTAGCTAACTAATAAATTAGTGAAAGTCCTACTTTGATTTTAGATATCTAACTTCATAGAAAGAATTATTTTTTCATCAGAGCCCAATGTCCCCAGAGATGCTCCAAGATACTCTTTGAAAATCTTGAAGTAACCTCCAAATCACTGTTTTATATTTGCACACCTATGAAGAGCTCAATTTAGTCCATCAGACGTGAAGTGAAGACATCTCTAGAAGCCAGGAACAGCTTAAGAACACAAAGCTAACTGAAATTGCCATTTCTAATTACATTTTTTTAGAGAGGAAAGATTAAACTATGTGAGAATGAGGGTCACTGAATTCAGAATTGGGTTAAAGTGTCTAACATTTATATGTAAATGAATAATAAAACTGAAGTCTTTGTAATGAAAACTCTTGACTGATGCTCTGATGTAAGATGTATTCTTTAATGGAAAACTATGAAATTAAGTATCAATGAAAACTGCAAATTATTTTTAGTAGAAGTGAAGAACATGATTTCTGACTAATCAGTGTTCCAGAGTAAATTACCTGGGTTACCTAAACTCTTTGAGATCAAGAATAATTTCAGTTATTTTATTTGAATACCAAGAACTTAGTGAAGTCCTAATAATCAAACAACAAGCAAGCATTTTTAAGGACCTGTGATATTTGCTAGATATTAGGCTAGACTCTTGGGAAATAAGGAGATGATTAATTTTGAGTATTGTCAAAGACAATTCAATACCAAAAGCAAATATTAATATAGTGTGGGAGGATTTAATGTAATAATGGATCAATAAAGAATGTAAAGAATGGTATGTGGTATGTTAAGCCTGACTTTGAAGAAAGCTGTTATTTTAAAATGTGGAGCTGAGGTAAATAATAGGTGCTTAATATTTGTTTCCTGCCTGAGTGAATGAAATATGAATGATGAATTTATGTGAAAAGAAAGTAAGCAATGAAGAAAATAAGATAGCAAGAGGAAGGAAAAAAGGAAAGGTGGAAGGGTAAAAGGATGAAAAAGGGAGGAAGGAAGGGAGGGAGGGAGGAGGAAGGGAGAGAAAGGGAGGGAGGGAGCAATGACTAATATAACTCCAAGTTTATTTTTGCTGCTGCCTATAGCATTCTTATTGATGGCATTGCCGTTTTTATTGAATTATATCTTTTGACTTTCCTTCTATGGTTTTTGGTGAACTTGTAGTCTCTAGTATGACTATTTCAGAAAACCTGTAGATTTTCAGTTTCTGGAGACTATGTATAATAAATATAACAATTAGGTATATTCATATGGTGGATCCCAAAATGTTGATAATTGGGCAAATGTCAATGCAAAGAAGCATAGAGATTATAATAAATACAATTTTGATTTCAGTCATTTGTTCAGCATTTTTAAGTGATTTTACTGAAGGCATGTGTATGCCATTTTTGAAAGGCATTAAAGAAGTAATAACAAGATAAAAGTAAATAAAACCAAGGGCCTGTCAGTTAGGGAATGTCTTAAAAATTATGGTACCTAGTTTTCATGGGATATGTTAGTGCAACGATAAATGACATAGTTTTAGAGCAATCTGGTATACTTTTATGAATTAATGCTGAGTGAAACAACCAAAAGCAGAATAAATTATACAATAGCAAAAATTATGTGGAAAAACAAATAAATTTAAATGTATAAAAAGACTGAACAGCACAACGATCAAGCAAAATTCTACAGGACCCATGGCAAAATATCTTAAGCACAAACTGAAAGAAAAGCTATGAACTAAGAGTACAAAATAAGAAATACTTTAAGAATTTAATGTGTTTGACCATGTGTACTTGTTACCACATTTTATTTCCCCTTAGATTTTTTAAAATTAAAATATAAAATTTCTCTTTTCATAAAAAAAATCAATAAAGCTATAGCTGACAGTGGAATAAAAACATTTGTTTTGCTTTTAAGTTAGCATTCCTAGGCCAAGGTTGACAGTTCTGTCCCTTTTGAAGTTCTTATTGAAGCATTTGTATGAATTACCAGTATCATCCTACTATGGTAGGAATCAATTCAACATCATTAAGTATTGGGAGAAAAGGGAATGAGAAGGTAGAATAAAATAAATTCTCTCACATGTAAGAGTCAATAAAAAGAATTGCAGTGAGATTATTTACCCAATTCTATCTTCTGTTTCCTTTTCTACCAATACATTCCTCTCTCACTCGTTATTTTAATTTTTTAAAATCATGTTTAAATCATACTTGTGTTCTCTCCATACATATATATGTGTGCATGTGTGTGTGTGTGTGTGTGTGTATTCATTATAACTACTCTAATAATGAGAAAGTTTGTATGAATTATTAGTATCATCTTAGGGAGGAATCAGTTAAGCATCATTAAGTCCTTTATGATTTCCCTTTCCTGTTTACCTTTTTATGCTTCTCTTGAAAATCTAATTTTCTTTTCATTCCTAGTCTTTTAACCAAGAAAATTTGGAAGTTCCCTATTTCATTGAATGCCCATCTTTTTTTTGCAGAAAATAATACTCAATTTTGTTCAATAGTTAATTTTTGGTTTAATTCAAGTTCCTTTACCATCTGCAATATCATAGTCGAAATCCTATGGTACTTTAATATCAAGGCCACTAAATTTAATACTTGAATTGCTTCTTTCTGGCTGTTTGTAATATTTTCTCCTTATCTGGGAGTTCTGGAATTTACCTATAATATTCTTGGGAATTTTAATTTGAAGATCTTTTTCAAGAAAGATATTCTAACAGAAAAACTTGGAAAGACTTAAATGAACTGATGAAAAGTGAAATGAGCAAAATAATTTAAAAATTGTACATATCAGCAATATTGTAATTCAACTGTGAATGACTTAGATAATTTCAGTAAAATGATAATCTGAGACAATTCCAAAGGATTTGTGATGCAAAATCAATCTACTTCCAGAGAAAGATTTGATGAAATCATAATACATATAGAAGCCTAGGTTTAAACTTTTTTCTATTTGTTATTTTATTTGTGTTTTCTTTCACAATAAAGCTGAAAGAAATATG
Organism: Macrotis lagotis; assembly: GCF_037893015.1. Lineage (NCBI taxonomy): Eukaryota > Metazoa > Chordata > Mammalia > Peramelemorphia > Peramelidae > Macrotis > Macrotis lagotis. The sequence goes on from NC_133666.1 coordinate 102,015,357, forward strand.
TTTTGCATGTTTGCATATGCATAATCTATAATAATGAGCTTACCTTGTCAATAAGCAGCCAGAAGAGGAGGAAAGTGAGAAAATTTGCACTTCAGACTTTAAAAAAAAAATGTTAAACATTGTTTTATATGGAATTCAGAAAAAATAATAAGGTTGAAAATTTTTAAAAAGAAATATATACTATTGTATACAGAATAGACAAGATAGGTAACTTTACATTGCATTAGTCAGTCCATAATTAGAATATTCTGTCCAGATATAGAAACCAAATTTAAGAGTGACCAACTGAAAAATAACAGAAGAGTGTGATCAGCTATATCAGTTGAAGTAAATATTATTATAAAAATAAATGAATCTATAAATAATCAAATGAATGAATAAATGCCAAAATTATACAGTCAATGTTTGAATAAGAAAATGAAGTTTTCTTATAAGTAAGTTCTCTCGAGCCTGTATGAGGATGTGCCTTCCTCACAAATTTACTTCCCCCCACTCCAGACATTCCATAGGTAATTTGGCTGCATTCCAGAGACTCCAGGAGCCAGCCACTCCTTGGAATACACAGGTAGTACTGGGGAGAACTGGCTATTCTCACAGTATTGACCTTATTCAAAGTAAAATCTTCCAGCCCCCTATGGCATTTCCTTGAAGTCTTCAAACTGCTAGACTTGTAGGCTTTTCCCATATTACTGTTAAAGGAACTCCCTCCCAACTAAGGGAATTGCCTCCCAACTAAATTAGCATCTAGCCTTCTTTGTTCTCCACTGATAAATACTCTGAGGCTCCAAGCATTGGCAGGAATCTCACCCATGGAGAATTGATTCTTCCTGGGACTTCTCTCTCTCTCTCTCTGTCTCTCTCTCTGTCTCTCTCTCTCTCTCTCTCTCTCTCTCTCTCTCTCTCTCTCTTTCTCTCTTTCTTTCTTTCTTCCTTTCTTTCCCAAACCGGGACTTAACAGAAAGGCTGGACAAGAACTTGGGATCCCCCCAGCCACGGACTGTTCAGAGTTGGTGCTCCCCCGAATTGGTGATGTTATCTTTATCTTTTTCTTCTACTTTGATTATAGTATTACTAACCCATTGTCTTTAATGTATTAGTTGCTGTATTGGATGTTATTGTAATCAATCTACTCCTTGTGTTGTGTAATTAAAATACTTTCATTTTTTATGAGTGTCAGTGAGAGTGTCATTTGCAGGAACGAATCCGAAACTCATTTAAAATCACAATACAATGTTATTTACAAGAAAGGACCAGATTTATAAAAATACTTGCTAACACAAAATCTAATATCAATGTAAAGAAAAAAATAAAAAAAACTGTCAGAATTTGTGAGGCATTCATTTGTATGAACTAGATAAAAAGTCAATATAATACAGGTGATAATACTAAATAATTTGGTTCATAAATTTAGTGGAATATCAAACAAAATAGCAGGAATAAACAATTAAGGAAGCAAGACATTGTTCATTTAAAGCTAGGTCTGAGCTGAGCCCTCCTGAGTGTACAATAGAAGATAGAATATTTCAATTGGTACAGTAGTTTTTTCTATCATGATTCTGGAGGGAATAAGGGAAAATGGGAGAAGTATTTTAGAAAGCAATTATCTTTGTCAGAATATATGATTTATAACTACAATAAATCCAACTCCACTAAAGCACACAACATTTTAAAGGTGATACAAAGTTTCATCTTAAAACATTAGTAACTTGACCTTCAGAATAATGAAATGATTTATGCAGTGAAGGATTTCACTTCTCTAGTTTCCTGTTCAAGGAAAGATTAGGTGGTAGAGACCAAAGGAGAAACTGGGTCAGAAGCTATTAAACCAGACATGGAAAGGGAACCTGACAAGTGGACAGAAAGCAATTATGCTAACATTGGATGCAAAACCAGATGTTTGGGATACCATTGCCTAAATGCATTTCTAGGTCATATTTCAAGGGTGGAGATTCAAACTTTTAGTCAAGAGTAAGCAGAAATTCTGAGGGGTATGTTCACATTTGTTTACAAAGGATCAAGGATCCTGAGAAACAGTATCACTTCTGGTCTCAAGAGATCAGGAATCTTGAGGAGCACTATCAATTCCAGTCCCAAAGGAGCAGTGGTCATAAGTATCAGTTGCCATCCCAAGAAATCAGGGACCCTTACTGCTTAGAAATTGATCATAAAAAAAGTCTTCTGAGGAACAAGGAAAATCAAGACACAATCACATAAGACAATGAAGTCAAAACAACAAAAAAAATTTGAAATAAACACATTTCTGAAATTTCAGAAAAAAAATCTGGAAAAGGTAAAAGGATAATTCTCAAAATCATAGTGAAAGAAAAAAATAACAAGAAATGAAAACAAAAGAAGAAATTGGGAAAAGAAAATTAACAACTTTGTAAAAGAAGCACTAAAATATTTAAGATTTTAAGAGACTTTAATAAAAAGCAGAATTGGCAAAAAGGAAAAAAAGAGGTACAAAAGTTCATTGAAGAATATAATCCTTTAAAAATTAAAACTGGACAAGATGGAACTAATGACTTTATGAGACACAAAGAATTAATAAAACAAAGTCCAAAGGATCAAAAAATATAAGAAAAATGTGAAATATATCATTGAAAAAATAGCAGACAGATCAGGGAGAAATAATTTCAAAATAGTTGACCTATCTGAAAATCATGATCAAATAAAGAACCTATAAATATAATTTTAAGAAATTATGTAGGAAAATTGTCCCTATTTATTAGAATCATAAGGTAAAATAGAAATTGAAAGAATCCACCAATCACCACCTGAGATACTAAAGTGAAAACTCCTGAGAATATTATAGCCAAAGGGAGGATGAGAAGGCAAAAGAAAAATAAGGCAGGTGACTAAAGAGAAGATAGATAAAAGAAGGCAGTGGTCAGAAGTAAAATGAAAGGACAGAATATAAAATAGAGATAAGTAGAAGAAAATATTATGGAGGAAAATGCATAATTGATTATCATAACTTCAAAGGAGATGAACTCATTGGAAACAGAAGCCAGAATGAATTAGAAACTGGAATCAACAATAATGTTGCTGTTGCTTTTTTATAAGAAATACATCTGAACCATAGAGTCACATACCAAATTAAAATAAGAAGCTAGACTATAATATATTATGCTTCAAAAGAAGTTTAAAAAAACGCTTAGGTAGCAATCATGACCTGAGCCAAAGCAAAAATAAAAATAGACCTAATTCAAAAAGGTAAGTAGGGAAAAGGAATCTTAATAAAAGACACTATGGACAATGAAGTAAAATCAAATATATGTGTGTGTGTGTGTGTGTGTGTGTATACATATATGTAAAAGCATAATATCCCAATTCATAAAGGAAAATATATGAATGAGTACAAAAATATACACTAAAACTCTACTAGTCAGGGAACCTCAATTTTCCCTCTTTTAGAACCAGATAATTCTAAACATAAAATAATAAAGAAGTGAAGGAGATAAATCCTAAAAAATTAAATAAACTCTAGAGACAATTAAATGTGAATAGAAAAGAGTGTCCTTTTTTCAGTTTTATATGACATCTTCATGAAAATTGGCCATATATATTTAGGGTAAAAACCTCACAGTCAAATGCAACAAAGAATAAATATTAAATGTACCCTTTTCAGACTATATTGAAATAAACTTCAAATTTAATAAAGGACAGTAGAAACATAAATTAGAGATGATTATAAACTAAACAATTTAATCCTAAAGAATGAGTGTGTCAATGAACAAATCATAGTTACAATAAATAATTTCATTAAAGAAAATAACAGCAATAAAATAGCATTTCAAAATTTATGGAATGCAGCTAAAGCAGTACTTAGAGGAAATTTATCTCTAAATGTTTAGCCAAATGAGAAAAGGAGTAGATCAATGAATTTATTATGCAAAAAACTTCAAAAAGAATAAATATAAAATCTTTAATTAATACCAAAAATAGAAATCCTTAAAATCTAAGAAAAGATTAAGAAAGTAGAGAGTAAAAAAATGACAAAGAATTGGAAATCAAGGTGATGCCCAGTATTTGAGAAATGAATAAACAAGATTGGGTAGCTGATTGTGATAGAATTCTTTTGTGTTGTAAGAAATATTGAGCAGAATGGTTTTAGGAAAGCTGCATAAATCATTTTATTACTCTGAACACCAAGTTAGGAAAAATGTGGAACATACACAAAATAAGGTGACAGCAGGAGAATATTATACTTACTAGCAGAAAAATTATAAGGATGATCAGCTGTGAAAAACTTAAGATGATGAAGCCAGATTATTTCAGGAGACCCATATACAAAATGTTATCCTCTTACAATAAAAGAACTAATAAACTCTGAATTCAGACTGAAGCACAAATCTTAGTATTTATTTTTGTTTTATTTTTCCCCTTTTTGTTTGTTTTCTTTTTTCTTTTTTAGTTTTTTGCAAGGCAAAGGGGTTAAGTGGCTTGCCCAAGGCCACACATCTAGGTAATTATTAAGTGTCTGAGACCAGATTTGAACCCAGGTACTCCTGACTCCAAGGCCGGTGCTTTATCCACTACGCCACCTAGCCACCCCTGTTTGTTTTCACCAATGATAATTCTGACGTGCATCTAAACAGTGACTTGAGAGTCAGATTGAATAGAGATGTGTATGCAAGGCTGAGATACAGCTCTACTAGTTTATTCTTGGATACTCAGACTTTTTATAACAAAAACTTATCTCAGGAATGACCTGTTCAAAGAGACCCAGCTTCACAACTTCCTGGGTAAATTTACAATATTTATCCTCAGAAATCTGCAGACTTCCTTATCAGAAAAGCCTTTTACAACCATCTCCAGAGCCAAGATTGTCCCAGGTCAGATTTCACTGGAGAGCCAACAAATCCATTTAATGACCAAGAATATCTCTGATGGAAAAGGTCACCAAATATATGTGTAAATCACCCCTAGGAGCTGGCTCTCTACAGATTTCACCCTTCTTGGGCATGCTGAAGCTTTAGATGGTGTGTTAAGACATTTATATTTTGCCCCAGAGAAAAAAGACATCTGAGACAAATGGGAATAATACACAATATTAATAATAATGCAAAAATACCAGAAAGCATGCTTACTAAATGGTTCATAAAATAAAAAGTATGAAATTTATTAACAAAGTTAAACAAATTATCAATACCTGAGTCTGTTTCCATTCTAGGTGCCAATGCAATATCATTAACAATTTTATGTAACTGATTCATATCCATAGTGATAGAATCATTATTCAATATTCCATTCAAATAACTTTTTATATTATCCAATGGAATAAGTGAAGTATTATATTTTAAACAAATAACAGAAAAGCTACAATAACATTGCAATTGTAATCTCATTTAGATTGTATCCACATGATCCCATCTATTCATTACAGAAGTTTACAATGAATTAATCAAATGACAAAGATCTTCATTAATTCTCTCCTGAACTTTTAATACTCTAGTAACATTTTCTGATAATTCTTGAATATATTTAGCTTCTATTTTTTCCTTATTCTCTACTTGTACAGAAATAACTGTAGAGGTGACTGCCACAATGGCTGCCACAACAATTAATATTCCAAACACAATGCATCTCTTTTGCCTAATTCTCTTTATACCTTTTCCAAGAACTCATTAGCAGGAGACATACACCAGGCTTCTACCTTGGTGGGTATTGTAGCAAAGTTTGGTTGTCTTATCACAAAAGCAACATCATAATCCATCACTTCCTTATTTACACATGCTCAAAAAGTGCAATCATAACAGTTAACATTATATCCCCCTTTTTCTCTAATAATATTGACATTTTTGAAAGACCCTATCATGAAAGCAATGTCTGGTCCTGTGCATGTGGTCACACACAATTTCTTTTCTGTATAAGATGTTTTGCCCATCTTATTCCATTGTATATAAATTACCTCATCTACTGTTGCCATAGCCTTCCAAATCTCTGAATTAGCTAACCCTATATCTAGGTATATAATTGGTTTAATATAGCTGGAATATCACATGGAATAACTCTATCAGGAGAATTCCACACTTGTAGCAAAACAGAATGATCATAAATTCTTCTTCTACTCAGGGTGTGACAGCCAACCCAGGGTGGAAAACATTCATGGTTGAAATCCTAAGCATGGAAATTTAAACAAGAAGGTTCTGTAGGAAATATCTTTCTACCTTTAGTAGTTTCTACAATTGGAATTCCTGATATTTCTAAGATCCTAAATACTCCCATGTTATAAATATTTGGATGAGTTGAATGATTAGTTTTACTTAATTTAACACATGGTTCAACAGTATATGTTTTACAAAAACATATAGGTGATATAGTATTTAAACCAGAAATATTATGCCTAACTTCTCTTTTCAGCATTTCTTTTTTGATATCTCCAGTAGGAATTTTGCTATATCCTAAATAATTTGTAGCTTCCCATATTAATACAATTTCAGCCATACTCACCCCCATTGTAGAGTAGTTACCCATGGAGGTTTTTAAACATAAGTCCAATATTCAATTCCTTTTACAGTCCCCAAGTTGTTCATGAGTAATGTAAGCATCATATATTGTCCCATAAGTCCATGTTGTGCTCTTCTTTTGGTCTGTCCTTCCTTCTCCTCTTATCTTTTCTTTTTTGATTTCTTAAGTGTAAGTTATTCATTTTCTTTTTTTAATTTATTTTTTATTCTCATTTTGTACAAATGTTTTTTTTTACATTATTAAAATATTCTTGTTTACAAGTAAACAAAATACCCCTCCACCCCCATGAATATAGATAGACTTTCTTGGGTGAAAAAAGTAAAGGGGAGAGAAAAAAATTAAAATTAAAAAAAATAATAGTAATAATTGTAGGTATGGCCAGGTGGCGCAATGGATGAAGCACCAGCCCTGGAGCCACAAGCACCGAGTCCATATCCAGCTTCGTAAACCCAACAATCACCCAGCCACGTGACATGCAAGCCACCCGATCCCCACTGCCCTGCAAAAACCAAAAAGAAGGGGGGAAAAAAGACCCAAAATAAAATAAAATAGTAATAATAGTAGGGGTAGCTGGGTGGCAGACAGAGCATTGGCCCTTCAGCCAGGAGCACATGGGTCCAAATCCGGCCCCAGACACCCAAAGATCACCCTGCTATGTGGCCCTAGGCGGGCCACCCAGCCCCACTTGCCCTGCACCCTCCCCCAAATAATAATAATAAAAAATGTGCTTCAGTCTTTATTCCAACACCAACAACTCTGTCACAGGTGGATCACATTCTTTATGATAAGTCCATCACAAAAGTTACTTCCATATTTTTCCAACGTTGCCATTGCTGATTGCAACTCCCTCATTTCTTATTTCTCTACTACCATGTACTATATTTTCTCTCTCCTTTCACTCTGATTCTGCTGTAGGGTCACTGAGTGGCACAGCAGATAGATCCCTGGTCCTGGGGCCAAGAAGCCCTGAGCCCCCATACAACCCCTTAGGCCCAGAATCCACCTGGCCCCATGGCCCTGGGCAGGCCTTCCAATTCCAGCCCCTTGCAAGAAGTAAAAAAGAAAATGTGTTATATCTGACCACTCTCTCCCCATGGTCCATCCTCTCCTCCATTATTCACATCCCCACCCCTTCCCCCTGCTCCCCCCTCCTTCTTACTCCAGATCTCTATACCTCATTGAGTATATCTGCTATTTCCTCTCCTAGCCATCTCTGATGAGAGCAAAGGTTCCCTCATTCCCCCTTGCCTGCCCCCCTTCCATATCATTGCAATAGCTCATTGTAATAAAAAAAATCTTATTATATGAAATATCTTGGACTATTCCCCCTCTCGTTTTTTCTTTCTCCAATTCCATTTCCCTTTTTTTCTATTGACTCCATTTTTATACCCTATTTTATCTTCGTATTCAGCTTTCTCCTGTGCTTCAACTGTAAAAGTTCCCTCTACCTGCTCTATTAACTGAGAAGTTTCATATAAATATTATCAGTATCATTTTTCTATACATGCAGTTCATCCTCATTAAGTCCCTCATATTTCCCCCCTCTCCTCCAATCTCCTTGCTTCATCTGAGTCCTGTATCTGAAGATCAAACCTTCTGTTCAGCTCTGGCCATTCCAAAAGGAACATTTGAAACTCCACTGGCTCATTGAAAGCCCATCTTTTTCCCTGGAAGAGGACATTCAGCCTTGCTGGGTAGTCCGTTCTTGTCTGCATTCTAAGCTCTTTTACATTCTGGCATATTGTATTCCAAGCCCTACGAGCTTCCAATGTAGTTGCTGCTAAGTCCTGTGTGATCCTGACTGCAGCTCCACGATATTTGAACTGTGTCCTTCTGGATGCTTGTAATATTTTCTCTTTGACTTGGGAGTTCTGGAACTTGGCTATGATATTCCTAGGGGTTGGTTTTTTTGGGATCTCTTTCTCTGGGGGATCGGTGGATTCTCTCCATTTCTATTTTGCCCTCTGCTTCTAGAATATCAGGACAATTTTCCTGTAGTAATTCTTTGAAAATGATGTCAAGGCTCTTTTCCTGATCATGACTTTCAGGTATTCCAATAATTTTTAAATTATCTTTCCTAAGTCTGTTTTCCATATCAGTTGTTTTTTCAATGAGATATTGCACATTTTCTTCTAATTTTTCTTTTTTTTTTTTTTTGGTTTTGAAGTATTGATTCCTGATTTCTGGTAAATTCAACAATCTCCCTGAATTCTATTCTTTGTCTGAAGGATTTGTTCTCTTCAGAGAATTTTCTTATCTCTTTTTCCTTCTGGCCAATTTTGCTTTTTAAAGCATTCTTCTCCTCAATAACTTTTTGAACTGTTTTATCCAATCTGACCTAAGCTGGTTTTTAGCATGCTATTTTCTTCAGGATTTTTTTGCATTTCCTTGACTAAGCTGCTGACTTCATTTTCATGTTTTTCCTGCATCTCTCTCCTTTCTTTTCCCAGTTTTTCTTCCAACTCCCTCATTTGATTTTCAAAGTCTTTTTTGAGCTCTGTCATAGCCTGAGCCCAATTTCTGTTTTTCTTGGAGTCTTTAGATGCAGGAGCTTGTGCTTCCTCATCTTCAGACTAGGTATTTTGATCCTTCTTGGCTCATTTGCAAAATATTTCTCAATAGTCTTCCTTTTGTTTCTCTGCTTGCTCATTTTCCCAGCCTGGCCCTGGTTTTGGGGTGCTTCCTGAGCTTTTGGGACACTCCCACAAGGGTCTCAGTGTGTGAGGCTCTGTCCTCCCTCCTGGTCTGTGAATGACCATAAGCGCCCCCCTCTGCCACGGGGCCGAGGTGGGGGGGCCCTGTTGTTCTATGGGGGGCCTAGACTGGGATCAGGATCTGAATGTGGTCAGAGCCCCAGAGTCCTGTTCCAGGGGCAGAGGACAGAGCTAGGCAGTCTCTCTCTCTTCACTCCCCTCCCTCAGCTCAATGGGCTCATGCCCTGGAGGCTCCTGCTTACCAGCTCCACCTGCTTCTGTTTCAGGGTCTGAGCTGCTGAAAGACCAAGCTGCTTGCTGTGTGCCCTGAGGGCTGGGCTCCACATGCTCACTCTGGCAGAGGTCCCCCACTGTTCCCCTACTTTGGGCCCGGTGCTCCCTGGGGTGCAACTCAGGAGACTCCCCCGCTGCTGTGAGCCCCAGTGCCCTGGGGCTGCCTCTGGGAGGCTGAAGTTCTTTCACTCTGGCAGGCCACCCCTCTGGCTGGCCGCCCCTCAGACCCCGGGGAGCAGAGCCTTTCTGCTCTTTTCCAGGTTACCTTGAGTAGGAGAACTGCCTCACTGGGTCCCTTTGTGGGTTCTGTCTCTCAAAAGTTTAGTTAGAGTCCTTAGTTTTATCAGAGAGCTCCTAAGACTGGATCCCTTCTTGTTGCCATCTTGGCTCCGCCCTTATTTTGTTTATTTATTCAATTCATCTGGTCTGCATGGTCTGATATTCCTTTCTGGTTTCCAGACAGTTTCTCCATCTGGTCAAAACAGAAGTATACCCTCGACTTGAGATTAATAATTGATCCAGGGGTGGCTAGGTGGCGTAGTGGATAAAGCACCAGCCTTGGAGTCAGGAATACCTGGGTTCAAATCCGGTGTCAGACACTTAATAATTACCTAGCTGTGTGGCCTTGGGCAAGCCACATAACCCCATTGCCTTGCAAAAACCTAAAAAATTCCTTCTGTAGGTGTTAATTGTTTAACATTCAATGTCAAAAAATTCACGCTATATAAGGCAAGACTTATTCTCCACTTTTGTTTCCCCCTTTTTATGCATTTCCAGAAATCTCTAAAGTTTGAACAGTGGAGTTATAGGGAATACCTGCAACATGTTTTATATTGTAATATAGGCAGAATTGTTTAAATGCCATAGAAGTATATCCAGAGTCATTATCTGTTTTTATAAATTTTGGTATCCCTGCAATAGTAAAACAATGGGATAAATAATCAATCACACCTTGTGTAGCTTCTGAACGTTGTGCTGTTGCCATTGTATATGAACTAAATATCTACAGTAACATGAATGAATTTCATTTTTCCAAAAGGTGCATAATGAGCCACATCCATCTGCCACAATTCATTAGGAACCTGGACTCTAGGATTCTTAATTTGGAGGGGTAAGTAAATATGGAATTCATAATTGAAAGGATATTACAATATTCCTTGCTTGCTCTCTGGTTATTTTAAATTCTTTCCTTAGTAAAGAGGCATTCTGATGAAATTTTTTGAGACTAACTAGCTTGCTCTTCTACTAAGTTTATAAGAAGTGGAAGAATTAATTGATCAGCCCTGTGATTACCTTCATATATAGACTCAAGCAATCCAATGTAGAAATGTATGTGTTCAATAAAAAAAATTATATCTATCTCTTATATCTTCTTGTAACTCTTTAAATAGTTGATATAATTCTTCATCAGTGCTATGTTTAATAAAAGCTGTTTCTATGTGTCTGACTACAAGATAACAATACTTACTATCTGTAAATATGTTGAGGGTTTGTGGCTGTTCTTTTAATACCATTATTTGGGCAAATAATTCATTCTGTTGTTTTGATTTAAAAGGAGTTTGTAATTTCTTTTCTATTATTGCATTTATGCTTAGACTTACAGGTCCAGAATAAGATCCATCACATTGTTTAAAAATTTCAGGAAACTCAGAAGTGCATTACTTTGGGTATTTTCCTTCATTACCTCTACAAAGTAATCAATCATTAACTCCAGGCTTTGACATTTTACAGTAAAATAGCTTATACTGATAAAACTAGATCATATAACTTTTCAGCATCTTTCTCATCAGTAAGTTACCTAATTACATAATTTTCAATTTCCCAATCATTTTTTCAAAACCTCTTACATTTATTCAGTATTATTGAAAATAGCTACAGCTAAGCTATACTTCCCAATCTCTTATTCAACCTTCTTCTAAGTTTGCCATTTTGCTTCTTTAGAATTAAACATTACATTCTTAACTTACATGAAACATAATGTTTCCATGCTGACATCTCATTCTCTTAAAGTTAACCTTATAACTGAATATCTGTTACACATAAATTTCTTTCACATTTCTTTTTAAAAAGCTTATTTTCTCTAGCTCAAATGCACTCCTATTTTCAAAAGAAAATAAGATTCTCTATAAATTTAGTTTTATACACACACACACACACACACACACATATAATATATATATATATATATATATATAAATAATTTCAAAAAATCCAATGTAAATCTTTTACCAATGTTAAGGTTACAGGATACATGTATAATTTCTTCTAAAATAATAGATGTTAAATAGATTACTTAACTATAAATATTCCCTTTAAGAAACACTAGGTGGAAGAGCACAGCTTTTCACAATCCCTCTGGGCCAAAAGATCTTGAGAGATATAACCTTGTTGGCAAGTTTTCTTTTAACAAATCTTTACAAAGGTGATGGATGATACTTCAATTCATTCATTGTTTGTTATTATAACAGAATCTTAAAGTTTCAAAAAATTGTCTGAATCTGTTCTTTTACAAACTTTACTAATGATACAGAGCACATTTCAATTTAATGTAAATTTCCTTTACTCCCTAAAACTCTGTAATAAAATTTTCATAGAAATTCTCATAAATTTCTTGACACCAGATGTTTCTAAGATTCCTTTTTATGATTACAAGATTTTCTTTATAGTTCTCTTAATATTCTTATAAATTTCAAATTCATTTTCAAAATTACCTTAAATTATTTTCCTTTTCAAAATATAAAAGTCTACAAATTCTTCTTATCAATGCTATTCTAACTTCTCAGTGCTCTAACTTAAAAGAGCTTTCTATCCTGACTGACAAAATGATGTTCTGGGAATTAGAGATTTCTCACATTTTGAGATATCAAGTTAGTATGCACTAATTATTTACCTTTACTATTTATCATTCCTCGCTCACTCAAAAGAAAAAAAAAATATATATATGTATATACATATATATTTTTAACATGCTAATTAAAACCAGTCAAAAAATTTTAGACACTTTCAGACACTTCTAAGTCCTTTAGAAATATAATTTGCCAAATCAGTAAATAAAATTCTTAGTCAGTCAGACCAGAAAAGAAACAATGAAAAATAAGAGAAAATAATAGAACCTCTTCTCTTCCAAAACATGATTCTCAGGAAAATCTCCTTTTTTGGAACCATTTATGAGTTTTGGGGGAAAAAAAGAACTAATTTTGAAAAGAAAGAATGGAAAGAAGATTGGCCAATCAGAACACAGAGAACAGCTGGCGGGAGAGATAGCTGAGAACTTCTCTCTGCCTGTATTTTAAAGCAAACACATACAGACACATAAATGCAGTCAAAGTATTTAGAACCAGAAAGGCCCCTGAAATCTGGGGAAACCCCACTTTGCTCTCCCTTTAAACATTACACAAAGAAAAACCAACAGGATACCATATAAACACACACACTCTAATGAAACACAAAAAACAAACACCACCAAAGGTGACAAATCTCCAAGACACCAGATGAAAAATACAGAAAACATTCCATTTTTTCACAATACATTTTTCCATTCAAAGGTTTTGATATCTAACACTTCTTGATTTTAACTATAAATAACTATAACTTTTGAGAAGACAGTCACTCAAAAATCTCTCAGTCTAATTGGAAAATGCCCTATGCCCCTTCAGTTTAGAGTAAAACAAATAACTTCTTTTTAAAGGAATAGCCCTAAATCTTTTCTGGGAGGGGAGTCTTCTATTTTTAAATCATCAATTGTCACATCATTTTCTGTAATAATCAAATTAATGTACTTTAAAATGAACCTGGGGGCGGCTAGGTGGCACAGTGAATAGAGAATTGGCCCTGAAGTCAGGAGTACCTGAGTTCAAATCCAGCCTCAGACACTTAATAATTACCTAGCTGTGTGTGGCCTTGGGCAAGCTACTTATCCCCACTGTCTTGCAATAAATAAATAAGCAAACAAACAAACAAATAAATAAATAAAAATGAACTGGACTATCTTGTCTTTCTGAAATTTACTTCTTCAAAGCTTTCTTAATGTCAAATAGTATTTTTGTGATTCTTATTTAGCACATACCTTTCACATCTATGAATACTCACTGTCACTTTCTCTGTTTCTATTGATTCAAATAAATTCCATTTTTAACATTGTTGGGAGCCAGGGTCTCTAAGCTGTTTGACATAGTCGCAGTAAGAAGACTCAAGGCAATCACTCTGCCTGATGGAACAACATTTCCTTCTTCAATATATATAGGGATTCCATGCATACCAATATTTATAGGTCTATTATTGATTGCAATATTTACTTACCCTAATAGTAGAATGACTATAAAGGAAGGATTTCAGAAAAATTCATTGAATAAAACAGATTGTAAACTATGTCCAAATTTAACAGGACTGCCTCTCCTTGAGGCATACAAAAGGATTCAACATTATGAAATCTCTGGAAAACGCAACACTGGGAATTCCAAGGAGATGTCAGAATATATACAGGGAATACAGATACAAGATGGGTCAGATAGAATTCCAGGGAAATTAATAGTTTCCCCCCCCCCTTATCATACACAGGAATATATGAAAAAGATGTTGAGAAAATAGTTAGTATAGCTAACCCATATGTGAACCCTAGCAGCCTTAATTTCTTGGGAAAGAATAAAAAAGTCACAGAAACCATGCTTTCTACCAACAAGGCCTGAAAGAAAAATTGGTTATTGTAAGAGTTAACGGATGGGCAGACAAGCATAAAGACCCTCACTATAGATTGTTAAGGAAGTTTATCAGAAAACATTATTTACACAAAAAATATAAACTCTTTCCATTAAAAGAATTGCTTAATAACTTTAAATGAATTAACAATTATACAGTGTAGTAATAAATAAGGTAATAGATAGGTTGAGGTCATCATGGTCTGAGCAGGGATAAGAAATCAATTACCTATATGATTAATTAAACTCGTAATCACATGAATTATATGATTGATGATGAAAATTGTACACTTTTGTAACCAAGGAAATGATCTTAACTTGCTTACTTGCTTGAAGCATACATGATTCTGAGACTATAAAAATAAATCCAAGCAGCTGACTGTCAGTCAACCTGTTCCTGCCTTTACCCCTTTGTTGACTCAACTCATTTGGCTGACTATCCCTTCTGTCAGGTTCCAAGGACCCCACAGAGGCTGGACCCCCACATAACATTTTATTTTATTTTATTTTTTCAAGTCTTCATGAAACAATTTTCTCTCTTATATTGCTTTTTCTTAATTCCTCTCTGTTAACTTCAAGATCTAGATAAATGAGCCATGAACAATCAAAGCTGTCTGGTCTCTCACACCCCTTTGAACTGCCTGTTGCAGCCTAGCAAGAAATTGTGCAAAATCTTCATTAGTTCCTTGTTTTATTTTTTTAAGTGAAGTATTGTTGCCTTCTTTTTCAGGCAATTTCAGCCATGCCTGTTTCACAGCAATGGCTATTTGTTGGTGTGCCTGTAAACTATACCCAATTTTATTATTTACTCCTGCCCATGGACCAGTGCTAGAGAACATTTCAAATGTTATTCTTAACCCTGCTGCATCATTTATTGTAGCCTGACTAGTAAAATTCTCAAAAAAAAATTCAGTTTTCCATATTAAATAATGTCCTGGTATAAGAATAGTTTTTGCTATCGTGGTCCAATCTTCTGGGGCTAATATCTGACTACCTAATATTTCTATTATATTCAAAACATATGGATGGGTATTGCCATAGGTGCTTGTTGCTATTTTTAATTCTCTAAATGTTTTAAAATCTAAATTATTGTATTCTCTCAAAACAATCCCTGGAATCCTTGGATAAGGTTTCTCAAGCACAGGAAAAGGGAACAATAACTCTTGCATGTCCCATGGAATCTCCTCTTCTTTAGCCACTGCTTTTTGAGCAACATTTATATGCCCCTTATCTTTGTTAGTGTTTTCTTCTTTAGACTGTAAAGCAGCAGAAGTTATTAAATTTAGGGTTATTAAAGTTAGGAGGAGATAGTGTTAGAGATAAAAGCCACCAATCTTTTTAAACTCTTATCTTCCTGCTGAATGGCTTGAATATCTACATCAACTTTTATTATAATCTGAGCCCAAGGAACATCACCAGGTGGAGTCAGACATATTTTTAAATTATTCCACCATGAAAAGATCCCTATAGGAAATGCCTCCTGTCCTTCCTGTTTAAAATGTTCACTTCTCTGTTTCCCCACAGTTTCCCATTTTTCAGTACTTAGTACTCCTTCTTCTGGAAACCAAGGACAACATTTTTGGACACATTCAAAAAATTCTTCCAATTGTTTTGTTGTTATTAACAAACATCTTTCTTTAACTATCTGCTTTAGCACTTTCAAATAATGTCCTATATCCTTAGACTGTCCCTGTCCCATATTAATGCTCTCTGTTTCAGATCTGATGAAAAAAATAAAAAAAAATATTTACCTCAATGCCTGCTATCCTTTTAGAGCACTCTTTTTTTGACCCACGGGATGTTCAATGTCTTTCCTTTGGGTGCTAGATTTTGCCAGTGATAATTCTAGTATGTGTCTAAATTTTGACTTGAGAATCAGGTTGAATGGAGATGTACATGCAAAGTTGTGAATACAACTCTATTGGTTTATTCTTGGATACTCAGACTTTTTATAACAAATACTTATTACAGGAATGACCGGTTAAAAGAGACCCAGCTTCACAATTTCCTGGGTAAATTTACAATATTCATACTTAGAAATCTGCATACTTCCTTGTCAGAAAAGCCTTTTACAATCACCTTCAGGGCCACAGATTGTCCCAGGTCAGAGTTCACTGGAGAGCCAATATATTCATTTAATGAGCAAGAATACATACATATGTCTGATGGAAAAGGTCAACAAAAACATGTGTGAATCATTCTCAGGAGCTGGCCCTTGACAGTTTGTTTTAGTCCAATTCTTCTGATATAATCTTCTCATTTTACTATATTCTTCGTACTCTATAATAATAATAATCTTATATTATGTATGGATAGATAAATTCGTTCATAATGTTCTGTTATACCAAGAACTGTTAAGGGACTCTCTGTTTCCTAACAAATGCATTTCAATTCCATTGTTCAAAGTTGTCCATAATATGCTGTCATAATTTTTCCACCCTTAAATTATTCCTCCTCTCTGCATCATTTAAATCATAATAGTCTGGAATATTCAATTTACTTGGCCTACATTTGTTGTTGCTCTCATTGTTCAGTATACCTGGAATGCTATCCTCTAAACATTTCTTGCAATGATAAATATCCCTTAATTATATTATTACTATTTAATTAATTAATTAAATCAATTAATAATTATTATTAATACTAATAATATTAGCTCTATCACTTGCAGAAAAACTTCTCATAGGTTCTTAGTTTTAAAAGGTCTTTTTCTCCTTAGACATTACATTGAACATTTTTGTTTCCCTTGAAAATATTTTGTATTATGATTATGTAAGAGAAACATAGATAAGTCCCTCCCTACTCAATTCCTGTTATTCATATAAACCCCATCACTTCTCAAACTCAATGTAGATTACATGAATAACAATGTAGATTACAGGAGAAGCAATATGCTTTTGGATAAGAAAACCTAGGCTCTGTGGGAAGAGGAGGTGTTGGGGGCGGGGGGAAGAGGCTTGGCGGTCGCTTAGAGGGGAAACATAATCACCTTATAAGGGAATGTTACAGAACTCGGCCCCTCATTGAGTAAGAGTTCATGGGAGGGAGGACAGAGGGGATAAAAGGGTCTGCTGAGAGGTTGGGGGGAAGGAGCGGGAATGTGATCACAGAAGAATAAAGACTCATGACCCACCTCAGGCGCTCTGTCTGGTTCTTCCCCCATCAAAGAGTGGGGGCCGGAGGTACCCCGAAGACTCACCACGCGTTGGACTGGTGAGTAAGAGGACGGACTAGCATTAAGAAGCCGGCGTTGTAAATAAAAACCCGGCAAGTGGTGCCGAAACCCGGGACCTGATTTTGCTAGGGAACGTCTGAATCCGCTGGTCGGATTCTCCAGACAGCCTCGGTCGTTTCTGACCGGGAGGAAGGAGAGGGCGTTTACTCTCAGATATTGCCTGAGGGACATATCCCTATTGTGTTGACTATGCTTTCTTTCTCTCCCCTTTCTCCTTCTGCTCTAATCACGCTCCTTGCCGTGCTGGCCTGTCTGATTGTGCCCTGCTTCCTCCTTCTCTTTTGCCGAACGGGAACTTTCCAGTTCTGCCACCTGTTAGGATTGCAGCCTCGGCTAGTAGACAGCATGGGGGGCCGGAATAGTATTCCCGCCTTTGAGCCGGAGGAAAAAGAGGCCGTTGCAGGGCAGCTTTATAAACTCTGCGCTAAGCATGGCCGTAAATTACCTATCAAGACGTGCCGTGCTTTTGTTGAGAATATCTGGAACATCTGCCCTTGGGTGCAACATAGTGGGATCCAACCAGGTAAATGGAAGGTGGTAGGGCAGCAGATGGCCTCCTATAATGACACCTGCCCGGGAAAACTGACCCCCAAGGATTTTACAGTGTATAAGATAGTGGATGCAGCCCTGCATCCCCAGAAGGTGACTTTGGCACGAACAATCAGCACTCAGGTGGGTAGCTCGTTGGCGGGATCGGATTCAGAGAGCCCAGAGGAAGAGGGAAGGCCACTCCCTCCCCTGTATCCGTGGGAGGAACTTAGAAGAAACAATGGGGGAACAAGGGGCCCCCAGGGAGAAGATTCAGGGCCGGAAGTTTCCGAGCGCGGGAAGGGAGGGGTGCAAACAGCCCTCAGGGGTGGCAGGAAGAGGAGCGTGAGTAGGTGGGACCGGGAGGCTGCTGACGAGGAGGGAGAAGTCTGCGCTGATTGGACAGCTGCCGCGCCCCAGGCTTGGCGGCCCAGCCAGGAAACAGAGGCAAAAAATCCCCCGTGTTCCTTGTCCGCCCTTCAGAGATCCCCTCAAGGGCTCCGCCCATCTGGCCTACTTGCCACCAGTGCCTCCATAGCAATAGAGAAGGGGAGGAGGTGGACTGGGATGACTGGGGCCTCTACCCGGTATTTACGGACCCCCTTACCGGAGCCCGAGACTACCGCCCTGTCCCTTTTAAGATGCTTAAGGAACTTAAGGAGGCCGTGACTAAATACAGCCCAAGCTCCCCTTATGTAAAAAGACTGATGCAAAACCTCTTTGCTACACACCCTTGGACCCCTGCTGACTTTGACGAAATTGCAGCCGCGTGCCTAGATGCCTCCTTATATTTAGCTTTTAAGGCTCAGGCCCGCAGAGAGGCCTCTAAGCTGGCAAAATCCCGGGGTTATACTCCCCTGGATTTAGCCATTGACCTCCTGTGTGGAACTGGAGCCTATACTGACCCTGCTGTTCAGGCCCAGTATGGCCAGTTTGAGCTAGAGACTGTTAAAGAAACACATGTTGCAGCTTGGGATAAGATTGGAGCCATGAAAGGGGGGAGAGCCACACAGAAGTTGGTTGGGCTGAAGCAGAGAGCAGATCAGACACCCCTCTCATTTGTGAACGAGGTTAAAGAGACAGTGACTCGTATAATGGGAGACACCCCGGGATCTGATCTACTTATGAGACAATTGATTAAAGAGGGTCTTTGCCCCAAAGGGATCGCAGCCATTAGCAGCCTTCCCCCCGACGCTTCATTAGAAGAAATTGTTGACAAATTGCTGGACATGCCCAGCGAGGATTCAATTCAGGCCTTAGTGACTGCCATGGAGAACCGGGAGGATAGCCTCCTGACCGCCCTTCACGGTATGCAGGTGAGACCCACCTGTTTTGGGTGCGGAAAGCCAGGGCACCTCAAAGCACAGTGCAGGCAGCAGCCCCCCTCCACTTCAGTTCCGACCTGTTATTCCTGTGGAAAGCCAGGTCACATAGCCAGGTTCTGCCGATCCAAAGGGAAGTCGGGAAAAGGGAAAGGGAGGGGCCCGGCCGCGGGGCCCCCCCCGTGCTCGAAGACAGCGGCCCCATTACTGTGACTATCCCCGTGAGGGTTGACTATAGAGAAGGGACACAGCAGAGAGAGATCGGGCCTTGGGAAACCTCGATGATTCCCATTGAGCTAAATATTTTCCCAGCGCTCATCACAGGGGCTGAGAGATGTGTGGACTTAGTCACCCATACCCAGGTCATTTTTGGTCCCGGAAGTCCCACATCCGTAAGGGTCACAAACCCCCACCCCTTTCCCACCTTGGTAAAACAGGGCCAAGAGGTAGGAAAGGCGCTGCCCTTGCGGACCCCTCCCGCTCATGTGAACTGGGTCCACCCGGTCAGCTCTGGGCGACCACTGTTAACCGTCACGGTGGAAAATCAGAAGCTCGAAGGGATAATTGACACTGGAGCCGATTGCTCTGTCATAAATAGGGGACAGTGGAGGCGCGAGTGGCCACTCCTACAGAGCCCTCAAGCAGTGACGGGGGTGGGGGGCAATAGATCTGCCATGAAAGCAGCACACGCCCTACGGTGGTCAGCTTTGGAAGAATCTGGACTCTTCACCCCACTGTGCCTACCCGACCTCCCTTATGCATTATGGGGTAGAGATATCTTGAGCCAGCTTAACCTGACACTTGCCACCCCTGATAGCCTGCGGGGAAATTAATTGGGGCCACTCTAGAGATGAGCTTTTCCCCTAGAATAACATGGATTAATAAGAAACCTATTTGGGTTGAGCAGTGGCCCCTGACAAAAGAAAAGCTCATCGCCCTCACAGACATAGTAATGACCCTCCTGCACGAGAACAAAGTGGAACCGTCCCTTAGCCCGTATAACTCCCCCGTCTTTGTCATAAAAAAGAAAGGGGGGAGTTGGAGAATGTTGATTGATCTTCGGGCAGTAAATGCCAACATGGTACCCATGGGTACCCTCCAACCTGGTCTCCCTATGCCCACTGCAGTCCCGCAAGGGTGGACTATTATAGTGATTGATGTTAAAGACTGCTTCTATAGCATTCCCCTCCACCCGGAGGACAAAGAAAAATTTGCCTTTTCCCTCCCCGCGATCAATTTCCAAGCCCCCAGTAAACGTTATCAGTTCACCGTCCTACCTCAGGGAATGGCCAATAGCCCCACCCTGTGCCAGCTTTACATGGATACTCTGCTACATCCTATCTTTTTAAACAGAAAGGGGGAGTTGGCAGGTCACTGACCCATTCAGACCTGTCTCAGGTACTATTTACCATGAATTTCCTACAAGTCAGGGATGACGGCACTACAGCCGCCCAGAGATTTTTCTCCCCAAAAGGACATGCTAAGAAAGAACCAACGCTCCTGCCCTCTCCCACCAAGGCCCTACCAGGCTCTAAAGTCATGTGGAGAGATGAAGAGGGAGGTTGGCATGGCCCTGTAACGGTAAAGAACAGAAGACAGGGCCACCTGTCATTTCATCCCGAGGATAAGATAGAAGAGCCAGAAAGATGGCTCCCTGTTTACAAGATAAGAGACCTTGATTAATGCCCAACCCTACGGGGTGAGAGGAATTTCTTTCTTTTTCAGGCCTTCTGATCATCGTAGGGATCCTTGGAGGTGCTCCATCTGAAGGAAATCCGACATGGGGAATACTCCGAGTTATTCCCTCTCCCCTTCCGGTAGCACGGAACTCCCCGATCTACCCTCGCCTGCTAGTGACCAATACATCGATGGGGCTCCCTTCTGCCTCGGTGGGGCCCCTCATGTGTGGCCACAGGGGAAGACATCGAGGATCCCATACCATGGAGGGATTGCCAGATGGCGGGAGGATACCCCCTTGAGGGTGAACAAGGACGCTGATTCTGGGAATCACCCTACTTGTTGTCTGTTTCTGCCGCCTAGCTAGGCGACAGAGGGGCTATATGCTTCTTACTCAGAAAGCCTTCATGGCCATGGAGACGGGGGAGGATCCCCAAGTCTGGCTAGCCGCCATGCATGACATGTGACACCTAGGGGTAAGACGAGGTAAACCCCAAGACGGGCAACTTCTCCTCACCCAGCCACCTAAGACAGGCCCTGAGGGTGTCGGGCGCCTAGGACGGGCAAGGTCCTGGGTTGAAGGAGATGACCTAAGACAGGGTTCCTCGCCCCCGGCTATCAGAGGCCAGTAGAAATGACACCGCTTAAGGCTAACCTCAGCACCGCTTAAGGTCACACCAAGTGATAACCTTGTAAAACAGAAAGGGGGAGATGTTGGGGGCGGGGGGAAGAGGCTTGGCGGTCGCTTAGAGGGGAAACATAATCACCTTATAAGGGAATGTTACAGAACTCGGCCCCTCATTGAGTAAGAGTTCATGGGAGGGAGGACAGAGGGGATAAAAGGGTCTGCTGAGAGGTTGGGGGGAAGGAGCGGGAATGTGATCACAGAAGAATAAAGACTCATGACCCACCTCAGGCGCTCTGTCTGGTTCTTCCCCCATCAAAGAGTGGGGGCCGGAGGTACCCCGAAGACTCACCACGCGTTGGACTGGTGAGTAAGAGGACGGACTAGCATTAAGAAGCCGGCGTTGTAAATAAAAACCCGGCAAGGAGGTAAAGATTCTCAATGGGGTTTAGCCTTGGAAAAACATTGGTAGCCTGATTGATTGTAAGGTTATTCAGTAATGTTTTCAAAAGTACAAAAAAAGTCAGAAAATGTTGGGTTTTAAAATTTTTAGAATAAAGAACCTTTTTCTCACAAGATAAATGTGTAATTGATGATTCTAGGGAAAATATTCTGTCTCTTCTTCAAAACTATATTCATGGTCAGGGGAGGCTAAGTGGCGCAGTGGATAGAGCTCCAGCCCTGAAGTCAAGAGTCCCTGAGTTCAAATCTGACCTCAGATACTTAATAATTACCTAGCTTTGTGGCCTTGGCCAAGCCACTTAACCCCATTGCCTTTCAAAAAAAGAAACTTAAAAAAAACCCTATATTCATTGTCTTAAATTGTTTGAACATGAAATTAAGAATTTTCACTTTTTTTTAACCAATCAGCACAATGGCAGATTGGATTAAAACACTTCCTATGGAAACAACTATATATTTCATTTATAAAAATTGAAATTTATTTGAACAAAATATTGTCTGAATTTTACCACTTTTGACAAAAATAATGAAGTTTGTAGTTCCTTGATCAAAATCAACAATTGGCAAACAGCCAATTGCAGTTGACTTTTCAAGAGCCAAAGAAACTTCCTGAAATAGTCTCAATTGGGTATTTTCAGGGATAAATGTTCTGGCCCTTTCTATTATAAAACACAGAAATAGTCAGAGATTTTTTTCTTGCTTTCTTGATCACAGTAAAAGGAGGGATTACTCAACTTGACTTGTGATTGAACTGAAGAGCCACTGGGACAAATAAGGAAGTAAGACTCTTCTTTTTTGAACTGGCTTTTTTGCAGGGACAAGATAAGAGTAATGGACCTCTACCAAATAGATGTTTACTCTCTACTTTCCATTCCCAGTGGGACAAATGAAAAATCCAGAGACAGAGTTTCTGGGTAATTAACAATTAATTTATTAATTAGACTAGTTAATAACCAATAAATTGTTGAACAGAATTTTTCTCAGTAACCAAAGATACCTAACGGAGATGCAAATACCTTCCTTTTTTGTGAAAGGGAATTCCTCTCTGGAAGGAGAAATCAACTCTGTTTGATGGACATTTAAATGAGGAGGTAAGCTAAAAATATTCAACTCCTCCTGTTGTGAACATGGATTGATAATGAGCCTCCTGCAGTCTCAACAGGAGAATTCATCTTCACCCAGACCACTCTGATTGATTTTTCTCCTTGATGAAATAGGTCACCTTAAATAAGACGGAGGGTAGGGTTTCAAACTCAATGCTTTACATCTTTAATTCACCCAGATAGATTCTATTTACACTCTAAATGGAAATAAGGTCTCCTGCTTGAGTGGAATATCATCCAAGATCAAGGAGCACATTCCAAAAGGATCTGTGTGATCTCATTTATCAGCTATATTGTTCAGAGAAATAGAAAAATAATTTCCTTCAATTAGAGAGTCTATAACATTGATTACAACAAAATCACAGAAGTTCCTAGGTTTTCTTTAGATTACTTCTCTAGAGTAAAGATTTCTTTTCTTTTTTGTGTTTCTTTCACTGGGTATAGGTTTCCAAAAAAAATGGGAGATAGATATTGTTTTTCCCAGTTACTACCTCATGAGTTTGTCCTGCTGGGAGTTAGAACCAGGTCAAAGTTGTTTAGCAGTTGGTGATCCCTGCACTATTGCCTTCTTAGAAGAGAAGATGAATATTTCCATTAGGATAAATCTATCTTATTTGAGAGAAGCCATGGAACTTGAGTTAATTTACATTAAATAGGAACATGAAGCAAATGTGAAAAATCTCTTTGGCAGCCCCTGAAGTCTGGTCGGAGGCTTTACCTTCTGGGAGAGTATAATAGGAATAAGGGATTACTACTTGAATTATCTCACCATTTTGTTACAACTTTCATTTGTATCCTTGCTTCATTTATCATGAAAATATTATTACCAATATGTTTCAATTCTGCCAATAATATGTTACTCTAACTCATAGAAGAAAGATATGACACATATTATCAGTGACTAAGCTAATATTTAAAGATGATTTTAAAAACTGAATGATTCCTACCACCTTCTACTCTCTTTTCTAAATTCCACCATTTTTCACTGCTGCAAAAGAAAAAAAAGAAACAACAAAACAAAATTGGTGGTAATCCCTTCCTTCATTTCAAGAGTTTCTATAGATGGAAAACTAATCCATAGTATATAAAGGTTGATGATCCTCCCCTTCCTTAGGAGAAGCTTAAGAATTAACTCCACACAACACTATCATATTCTTCTCTTTAATATAACCATTTATCATTCCTTTTGTTACACAAGTTCTAGGTAGCTCTGTATTGTATCCTTTTGATAATTTTGGAAGTACTATCATTATTATATTGTCTCAGGACAACCATGAGCACTGACTTTTGTTATTGTTTTGTCTTGTCTTGATCTATTAAGTGGACATTTGATTGGTATAGCAATAAGTTAACTTTAATCACTAAATATCTCTTGGGTTATTTAAATTCTCAATTTTTTAAGAAGAATTTTTCTTTGTAACTATATATCCTTTTGGATATTTTCATTGCTTCATAAAATAATATTAATTATTGTGAGGTTTTTTCCTTGTTACTTTACTGAAACCATTGTTTTTATTTTTTGCTGATTCATTGGGATTTTCTATCCAAAAGTTCATGCACTGAGCAAATATTGTTTCATTTCTTCTTTGGCAGTTTATGGATTTAATTTATTCCTTTTGCATATTACTATCATAAAGGGCATTCTTGTTTTACTCTGGTATTTGTTGAGAACGTTCCAATTATTTTCCCACTGTAAATATAGCCAGATTTTTGTCATAGATGCTCTAACATATTAATAGAAAATCCTTATGTATCTAGGTAATATAGGAATTTTTACCATAAATAAGTGTTGTACTTTTCCAAATATGGTCTTTAGATTTTGGATGTCTTTATTTATTTATTTAAATATGAAAGAGTAGTTTGCTTTTTTTTTACCCCAGAGGTGAGAAGGAAAGAGAGAAAAAAGCTAAAATTTAAACCTATTCTCTCCTCACCAAAAAATAATTTAAGTAAAGTGTTTTTTTGCTTTCCCACAAATTATTAATTAATAAAATTTACATTGTAGAAAAAACTAGATATAGATAAAGGAAAAGAGTATCAGAGGAAGCATAGCTGTCTTGACTTCCATAAATTACATATATTCTTGTTATCTGCAATATTTAACATAATTTTGACAGAGTAAAAAATCATTTTGAATTTCTTAGGCCATCTGTTGCCTATTCCAGTTGAATGTTACTACTCAATGGAGCTTTTAATATCTTAAATTTCTTCCACTTGAGTAAATTTTTATCTTAATCAAATGTAAGTCATCAGGCTCAGTTTATTACATTCATCCATTATAAAACCTTTTTAATTCCCTTGCTTCAGTCAGAGAAATTTGATGTTAGCAGTAAAAGGACATGGTTGAAATGATACTAAAATTGTTATTTTAGGTCTGGACCTGAAAGTATCAAACTGACTAATAATAAGTAAAATAGGATAGAACTCCCTCAGTTCTGTTTGAATCCAGACAAAATTAAAAGGGGATTTCATAGCAAAGCCAAGAACAAACAAGTTGGTAACTTTTACATTCAAAAGAAAACAGTGCTATCAGAGAAACCAAGTCCAACAGATGCTACAAGTATCTTCCTTTGGCAATTCTTGTGATTTTTTAAGCAATCTGAAATCATTTGCCTGCTGAATTTTTGAAGGTACAAAGGTTAGGAGCATTATGAGCTATGTAGCAAAGTTGAACACTTTACTTGCTTTCAAACTAGCATTCAAATTAGAGTAACAGTTCCTCATACAAGTTCCACTGGTTACAGCTTAAAATAGGTTCAAATTGTTTCTCATGTAACCATGATGCCATTAAGTATTCAAAAAATGACAGTCATTGAAAGCATCCAGCCTTTATTTTTGTTTTTTGAGATTTTGTGTTTTTGTTTATTTTTGTTTTTTTTTAGTTTTTTGCAAGCCAATGGGGTTAAGTTGGTTTGACCAAGGCCACACAGCTAGGTAATTATTAAGTGTCTGAGGTCAGATTTAAACTCAGGTACTCCTGACTCCAGGGCCAGTGTTCTATCCACTGTGCCACCTAGCCGCCCCATTTCCAACTAATCTTACGGGAGTTATTGTAGAATAATAAAATATGAACAAAGCCGCCCTAGCATCCATCCTTTATACTCATTAAAGACACTATACTGTGTCTTTAAAAGAGCTTCCAGCTTCTCCTTTTACACTGTAGTATAGGTTAATGTGGGGTGCTGGAGTCAGAAAAAATAACCAGAAAGAAGGAGGGGTTTTTTGGTAATGTCTGTAATTTTTTTGTAAATTTTTTTGTAATGTAATGCCCACCTACAGATCAGTTTTAAAACTTTGAAAAAATTAAAAAAGAAAGGGTTTTTTTTTTGGTTAATCCACACCCATACATAAAATTGAGCACAGCAAATTTTTTTGTTAGCTAGATAGTCCCAATAGTAAATTATTTAACTATGGACTTGTATTGGAGCTGGAGTTTAACAATTATAATAGGCTGTTATAATAGGCTATTTAGTTTCATCTTAAAGTTTGCTTGTGAAGTTGCAAAGGACAAAAACCTGTATTAGAAAATCTTGAATAGCAATTGATTTAGTATAGGGAACAGAAAATTAAGGAGAATGGAAAGGACAAAAGGAACCAAAATAGTAAAATAGTTTGAAAAAAAAAGGAGTGACTAAATTAAAAATAGGAACAACCCTGTTTTGGGGTATTAAGAAAGAATTATATAAAGTTTAGAAAAAGAAAAGTTAAAAAAAACTTTATTGCTACTTCTCTGTAGTGATGATAACAAATCCTTCTCAAAGAAAAACAAAACTATAAACCACGTGAGCAGTCTATTTCTTCTAAATTTGTAAGTATCATTGCATTTTCATTTTAAGCAGCAGAAGTCTATATAAACTATCATTCTCACTTCTTCCACATTCCTCAACTATTTTAGGTTGATATTTCATTTGGTAATATTGTTGCATGCTAATTTTTTAATTAAAAAGTAAGAAAGAAGAGAAATATAAGAGTAAAAAGAATAATCACTTAAGACATCAAAACAGTTCTAAACTATTCAAAATACTTTAAATAGAAAAGAATATATTTTATCAAAATATTATTTCTTGTAAATTCAATTAATATTAGGAATTATGCCTTTTTTTCTGCCTGATGCTACAGTGAATGTAGAACTTGTTACCACCATTGTCATTGGTATAAAGATTTAAAACTGAAAATGGTCTTCTTTGTTTACATATTTCCAATTACAGGTGTAGCAGAATCTGATAACTTTGCATCTGTTTTCATAATTATTCTAAAATATTTGCAAATATTTGATTTACACTTAAAGTTTCAGACTTGTATATAAGTTTATATTTGTTTATTAATCTTTTGGCTATGTTTGATTTGATTTTACATTAGTCATCTTTATAAAATAATATTAAAGATGAATAAGAGATATGATGAATTTTAGGATCTAAAATGAAAAATAGCAAATAAACATTGGAATGGTACCCACCTTTTGATTACGATTGAAAAGTAGTCTGCAGGGTATAATTTTCACCTTGGGAAATATACTGCTTCTCATTCCTTAATCTTATTTTTTTTGTAAAATAATTATGATGCTATATAATTTCAGAATGCAATTTGTTTTACTTAATATTTATCTGAGTATCTGGCTGAGCTTTAAGGCACTCTATAACTTTTTACAGCTTTCATAGAGTATTCATTTTCTATTTTTATTGAAATTTGAAGGCAATACATTACCTTCCTACAATCTTGCCTCCCTTATCAATCAACATATTAGCAAAAAGATATGATCAAAGACTGGGTAATTTGGATAGCTCATGTATAAAATTAAATCCACCCTTGATTGAGAATATTTTTAGTTGTTTCTTATCATCCCAAATTAGTTACTTATGACAATATTTAGAATGGTTTTCCAACTGTTACATAAACCAAAAGATAGTTTTCTCTTATGTTTAAAGTTCTATTTAAAATAAATACTTCATTAGCTTCATGTGGATAAATAAGTTCTGGTTTGATTTCTTCACACTTTGTAGACTAATGGGACAGTACTTAAAGGAATGTAACAATTATTTGACTTTTGTACATATTGCACAGAGGACATGGGAGAGGCACAGGAGGGATGAAAAAAGTCTGCAACATAAAACTCATTAACTCTGAAAATCAGACTTAAAAAAATTGTAAGTTGGGAAAAAAGATGAGTTGTCACATCCAGAGCAATAAATGATATTGTGAAGTTACCTGATGTATTGTCTCAATACTCCTAAATTGAAAGTAAAGTGATCTTCTAACACATTGAGTGAAACAGCTGTGACAAATTTTGGGAAGGGAATGGGCAAAAATCACAAAAGATGAGTAGGTTGTGATGTGACTGAAAGGTCCATTTAAATGTAAATTCTGGCAAATAAAATGGATGAGGGCAGCTAGGTGGCACAGTGGATAGAGCACTGGCCCTGGAGTCAGGAGGACCTGAGTTCAAATGTGACCTTAGCCTCTTAATAATTACCTAGCTGTGTGGTCTTAGGCAAGCCACTTAAACCAATTTGCCTTGCAAAAACCTAAAGAAAAAAAAATAAAATGGATGAGCAGCAATGATTTAGCTAAATTAAAATTCAGTTAACTTTTTTAAAGAAAGGTTTTATTTATTTTGAGTTTTATAATTTTGCCCCCATTCTTGCTTCCCTCCCCCCCCACACACACACACCGAAGGCAGTCTGTTAGTCTTTACATTGTTTCCATGGTATACGCTGATCTAAACTGAATGTGATGAGAGAGAAATCATATACTTAAGGAAGAAAAATAAAGTATAAGAGATAACAAAATTACATAATAAGATAATGTTTTTTCCCCTAAAATTGAAGGCTTTGGTCTTTGTACAAAATCCACAGCTTTCTCTGGATATAGATGGTATTCTCCATCACAGATAGCACCAAATTGTCCCTGATTGTTGCACTGATGGAATGAGCAAGTCCATCAACATTGATCATCACCCCTTTGTTGCTGTTATGGGTATACAAAAATTCAGTTAAATTAAATTAAAATTTAAATGGTTATACTTTTGAACTGACATAAAGCCACTCCTATAAGCATTCAAGTTTAGTCTGTCAGTAAACTCTGGGTGATTTTGTGAGCCTACACTGCTCTCCCATCCCAAAGAGCTTTTTTCTCCCAAGGAGAGTCTAATGGTGTTGACAACAATGTCATTCATATATCTTTATCTTCTGGGACTTTGTTCTCACAATCCATAAAATATTTAACTATACTGAAGAAGATAGCTTGAGAATCAGACTGCCTTCATATGCCAATAAAATTCAGGCTGAGTGTATCTGCCTCCATACACTATTCTGTTTTTTATTTGCTACTTCTAATACTACTTAATTAGGTGGCCATATAAAGCATAATTCCAAGCACTCAAAAAATCACCCAATAAGAATTCAAATTACCCTCAAATTTCCCAGAGATCAGGTTGGGAGAGCTATAGTTTACTGATATAGTCATTATATTATATCCTACTTGTCAAACCTTCATCCTTTGTAGTTACACAAATTAAATATTATGCCTTAAATATATTCAACTTCAGCTCTCTTTTTTTTAACAGAAATGTTCCCTTGTATTCTAATCCTGCCTAATCTTCTGATTAATAGTGATTAGAAAATAATATAAAGCTTTCTTATAGCACCTGGAACACCTAATAATGATATCCATCTGCACTCCTGATTCAGAGATATTTATCTTCCAAATCCTGAAATCAACCATGATAATCAAACTTATATGCTGATTATAGATTGTGTTGATTATTTTAAAACATTATATGGCTTTATTAAAACTTATAATTTTTCCTGAAAACACATGGCAAAAGGAAATAGTAATTAATAAATTTTCTAATTGTTCTTTCTTGCTGCTGTATAAAGTATCAAGTTTTTAATGCATATTATATACTTTGTATAAAAGTTTTTCCCCATGCTAAAGCATCCTAATTTTACAAGTCAGTGACATTATTAATGAAATGAAGTTCCAAATGTTTACTGGGGATTTTACAGTTGCTCATAAGATTCATTTTTTTGGTACATTTATGCAGGCTAATTGTTTTATTACTGTGGAATTTTGTTTGCACAAACCTTCTGAAAAACTGTAAATTATAATCTCTTCTCTAACTTAAAGTTTTGGGGGTCTTTTGAGGCCCTTATAGCTAAGTGACTTCTCTAAAGTCATATAGCTAATATGTTGTTAAAATAGAATCTCAGATCTTTCTGATATAAGAAATAACCCATATTCATTCTATCATGAAATCTCTCACACATTGCCAAATAATAAAAACAAACAACCTTAAAATATAAAAAAGGCAACAGGAGGCTTTCTATGAATAAAAATTTTTTTGGCAATATGAGGCTATACTTTTGTGAGTCAGATAGGATTGTGTAACAGTGCTGACACATCCATGAGTCTATGTGTTTTGTTTTGCCTTTAATGGAGCAATGTTTTTTCACTGTTATTATTTTAAACATATATTAATTAATCAGACTTATGAAGCTATTTTTCCTTCTGTATTTGATAGAACTCTTGGAAAGTATCACCTAAAAAGTCAGAAAACAAAGGTAGACTAAACAATTTCCCTTTAAAATAGAATAAATTTTTTTTGTTCTTTTTCTTTTTAAGCTCATGATAGGTATGTTTCACCATCCCTCCATACTAGAATTTGTTCTTTTCAACGTTAAGTCAAGAACTGAGCATGTAATTATAATTTGGTACAAAAGTCAGCTTATAAAAATCTATTTCCTTCTATATCATGTAGTTTTCCAGACTTTAGTAATTGTTGGGTGGGGGGTTTCCCCTTTTGGATGGAAGATTTTGATTCTTTCATTTTTATCAATGTACACAAGTATGTTCACTTAAGTTTTCATTGTTACAAAAGGTCAAATGTCCAGAGGAAAGGTTCTGATTTATTTTTTAGCCTAATATTTCTTTTGTGAGTTAAATATGTCACTGAAGAGTAAATTTTTCATAAATAAAATATTATTACAAATAATTGCTAATGTTTACATAGGGCTTTAAGTATGTAAATAACTTGATACCATATCATATGATCTTTATAGCAATCTTGTGTGATGTCACATACATTCAAACATATAAACATACATCTTGTTTGCATATGCTTATGTATTATATAATATATACATATAGAATAAATAAAAATAAGAATAAAGAATGAGAAAACTAAACTTAGAGAACTACATATTTTATAGATTAGAACTTTAAAACTTGGAGAGGTCCAGTGAACAAGTCAACAACCATTTATTAGGTGTTTTTTATGAGCTAGGCTACTGTGTTAGTATCTGAGAATGCAAATATGGTTCTGTTGGGTTGGTTCTTATCCTTCATTATCAAGAAAGATCAAAATGACTTCACTATGTTTGAGACAAATTGCAGTGTGTCCTCCTGTTACTTAACAGACCAATAGAAGTTCAGTAGTAGCTGATCTCAACACCATTTCCATCCTCATGAATCATGAGTCCACTATCCAGAAAGAGGGCATGCATGTTATCATGCAACTGGCCTACAATACTGATGAACTTCTCTAGGCAGCCAAATTTTGATATAATTTTTCATAAGCCCTCATGACTAACAATATCAAAGCCCTTGGTCAGATCTAAAAATGTTGTGTACAGACCTCTGTTCTGCTCCTGGCTTTTTTTTCCTGGAATTATCAGGCAGAAAACATCATATTGACTGCTCCTCTATCCTTTCTGAAGCCACACTGGCTCTCAGGGAGATGACCATCTTCCAGGTGAAGTATCAGTCTATTGATAAGGACACTGACAAGAATCTTACCAGCAAGGACTAAAAGTGAAACACTCCAATGATTGTCATAGGATAATCTATTCCCTTTGCCTTTACAGAGATGGACAATAGAGGCATCCTTGAATTCTTGGGGATAATCTCTTCATGCCATATAACTTGAAAATTTCAGTCAGTTTTTGAATGAACAATGGATCCCCCACCTTGTAGATCTCAGCTGGAATGGAATCAGCGCCAGGTGCTTTTGCCACATGAAAGGAACCTAATGGCATTCAGAATCTCTCCTTCAGTAGATAATTCAGCTAAGAACAGAGTGACTTCAACTTGAGGTAAATAATCAATGACTTCTGCATTGCTTGTTGATGGTCTGTTAAGAACATTTTGAAAATGTTCAGTCCACCTCTCTAGGACCATATCCCTGTCATTAATCAATGTGACTATATCTGAACTGTGTAGTTGAGATGCTCTAGATGTCTTTGGCCCATAAATAGCCTTCAGAGTGTCACAAAAGCACTTTAGATTGTTGCTATTCTCATAAAAGTAAATTTCATGTTCTTTCCTACTGAGCCAGAAATCCTACAACTCTCTAAGCTTTGCTTGTACTTTACATTTTTTATTTGTTTCATTTTGTTGATTTTTGCAAGGCAATGGGTTAAGTAGCTTGTCTAAGGCCACATAGCTAGGTATTTATTAATTGTCTGAGGCTGGCTTTGAACTCAGGTCCTCCTGACTTCAGGGATGGTGCTCTACCCACTGCATCACCTAGCTACCCCATTTTTACTTTACTTTTGCTGGGATTAAATTCTACCTTTTTAGAAACAGATGAACTATCCTCTGGTAAACCCAATGGAGTTCTCTTTTTTTATTTAGCAGCTTCTGTATTTCCCCATCATTTTCATGAAACCAGTCTTAATGTTTTCAAGTGCTCTGACCCAGATGAGCAAATTCTGTGCTGTATACCAAGTCTGTGAAAGCTACCATTTCAACTTCACTTTTGCCAATGACATGTTGGCTCAGCTTTCCCTCCAATTAACAACAAACTGCTCAGAGAGGCATTTTATTCTCTTGACAATTCTTCATGTTGTCGTTTTGAGTTAGGTGCCTCCAAGCCACCCCTTTGCTAGAATGTAAATACTTAACTTGGAAAGCATGAGTCTGTGATCAGTTCAGCACATTGCACCACACATTGCCTTTATCACTCTCACATTTTGTATGTCTCTTTTTCTTACAAACACATAGTTTATAAGATGACAATGCTTGTTTCAGGATGCACAAGTCTTCATTAGTAGGTGACCATTACTGTTGCTGTTTCCAACTACATTCCTTCCAACAATTCCCTGCCATGTCTGGTAATCTGGGCCTACTGGGCCTACTCTAGCATTAAAGTCATCCAAAATTATAAATTTGGGCCTACTCTAGCATTAAAGTCATCCAAAATTATAAATTTGTCCTCTTATGGCACATTGATGATAAGGGTCTCCAGGTCTTCATAAAATTTTTCTTTGACTTCATCAGAGTTTGTCATAGTATAGGCACTGAGTAATGTGGTGTAGCATTTTAGTGCAAGTGGCAATCTCATTGTCATGAGCCTTGTCATTCACTCCTTTTGGTAGGCTTTCATGCTTGTTAACTAGAATACCTTTGATTGCAAAATCTACTGAGTTCTCTCCATCACTGCAGCCACTCCAGAAAAACATGTATATAGCTTCAACTTCAGTAAGCTGACCTTCATTTGCCAGCCTTATTTCACTCAGGGCTGATATTTGTATATGACATCTGCTGAGTTCTCTTGCAACATGAGCTGTTCAGTTTTCAGGTCTATCAGATCTTGTGCTGTCTATGATTGTACACACATCCCAAGCTCTGATGGTGAGTGAAATCTTCTTTGAAAAATTTTTGTAGATTCTTTTTTGTTTCAACTGCGGGGTGGCATTCTTGTCTTCCACAGTGATCAGGCCAGGATTGGGTAAGCAGACAATTTTAAGGCATCTTTTCTAGCCCCTTCCTCCCACCAGGAGATGAACAATATCATCCTTAAAAGGGCTGTTCAGACACCCAGGGGGTTGCTGATACCCACTGAAGTTTTCTTTTTGTTTTGTTTTGTTTTTGCAAGGCAATGGATTAAGTGTCTGAGGTCACATTTGAACTCAGGCCCTGCTGACTCCAGGACCAGTGCTCAATCCACTGGACTAGCTGCCCCCTACCACTGCAACTTGAGTTTTTATTTTGTAGTCTGCCACTTTATTGAATCTATTACTTGTCTCAGTATCAATACCAATTCTTTGTTGTTGTTTCTATTGTTGTTCAATCATTTAGTCATATGCAACTCTTCAAGACCCTCTGGGTCATATAACATAAATAATGTCCATGAAGTTTTCTTGGCAAAAGAATTGGAATGGTTTGCCTTTGTCTTCCCTAGCACAGGGGTTAAATGACTTGTCTGGGATCACACAGCTAGTTATTTTGCTGAAATAAGATATGAATTCAGATTTTTTTCTGACTCCATGTCAACCACTCTATCCATTCATCCAAATAACTGCCTAAGGAGCATTTAGGTGGCACAGTAAATAGAGCACTGGTCCTGGAGTTCAGAGGACTTGAGTTCAAATTGGCCTCAGACACTTAATAATTACCTGTGTGACCTTGGGCAAGTCACTTAATCCCTTTGCCTTGCTAAAACAAAAACAAAAAATCAAAATACCTACTGATTCTGTAGGATTTTTCAATTATACTATTATATCATTAGCAAATAGGGATAGTTTTACCTCTTTTCTTAATTTTATACCTAAAATTTCTTTCTCTTATCATATGACTATAGTTAACATTTAGAGAAATATATCAAATAATAGCTGAGGAGTGGTCATTCTTGCTTCACACCCATATTTATTGATAAGAATTCTACTGTATCTCCATTTAATTCAATACTTTGGTTTTGATAATTTTTTAAAGTTATCTGAATGGAAAGGTACCTTTATGCCTAAATTTTACAGAGTATTTGAAACAACAAAATGTGTTTTAAATTGTCATTGTTTTTTTCCTCTACCCATTGAGAAAATCATGTGGTTTGTGGGGGTTTTTTTTGGTTTTTATTGTGGCTAATTATATTTGATTATTTTTCTAAGGTTAAATAATTTATAACATCAATGGTATAAATTCCACTTTGTCATAATGAATTATTTCTTAAATAAATTGCTGTAGTCTATTTGACAGAATTTTGTTTAAAAATCTTGACTCAATAGTCATTAATGTTATTGACAAAATTTTTCTTTTGTGTTTGATCTTTCTCAGTTTAAGTATAAGGACTATATTTTGCTTTCTTTTTAATCTTTTTTATTTATTCTGGTACTGTGGTATTCCAACTTGCTCATTTTTTAAATTATTTTGAATTACTCTTAATCAGATTAGCTAAAGGTTTGTCAATTTTATTAGTCCTTTTAAAGAAGCTATTTTTAACTTTGTGCTTTATATTAGTTTTGTTTCCAAATTATCTATTTCTCCTCTAATTTTCTATATCATTTCCTTTTTTTCTTATTTTAGGTTTATTTGTTGGTGTTCTAATTTTGTTAAAATAAATTTTAGGGATTTGATTCCCCCCCCATGATGAATCTTTTAGGTGCATACCAGAAAGTTTGGTATGTAGTTTGGTCATTATAATTTTCTTTTACATAATTATAATTTCCATGTTTTCCTCAATCTGTTCAATATTTAGGATTTTATTATTAAGCTCAGTAGAGAAACATTGATCAAGTGATGTTTGGGCTGGGCTCTAACAATGAGAGCCAGAGTGATTTGAGTTTAAGGCATGATTCTTAAAAGGAAAACTACTCTGTAAACTCCAAGATGTCTTGGGAGGTTTCAGCTATCAAAATTTATATTCCTTTGAGCAATTCAACCATAGCTAAAGGAATGCTTTCCTAGATATGATGGATAGGAGGGATGGTGAGGAGGGAGAAGGAGAGGGAAGGAAGGACAATTTATTGCCAAGGTGAACCCAGTCAGTTGGCTCTCCAGTGGAGCTGATACACAGTTTAGGTTAGTACAATTAGTCTTTGAAACATATTACTGAGTTCGCCACAAAATTTACCCCACCAAGACCATTTTAACTAGGTGGAATTATTACCTCACCCAACTTAAAAGGTCAATAACCTTATAAAGTAAATCTGAACCATTGTGTTCTACTCAGATTTTTTGTGGGGTTTTTTTTTGGGGGGTAGCAACTTTGTCTAGATGGCCCAAGAATAGGAGTAGTCTGAGAGTAAGAATGACCTAATCAAAGTCAAGATTCCCAGTCTTTCATCAGATTGAGCTCCCCTCTGATAATAATATTCATTCTTTCATTGATTGTTAACTGTAGTTAGGTGGCACAGTAGCTAGAGAACTGGCCTTGGAGTCAGGAGGACAGGAGTTTGAATCCAGCCTCAGAAATTTGATATTTATTGGTTGTGTTATCTTGGACAAGTAACTTAACCCTGATTGTCCTGCATCCAGGGCCATGTCCAATAATCCTGATTCCTAATTCACCACTGGACACAGATGGCTCTGGAGGAAAAAGTGAGACTGGTGACCCAGCACAGCACCCCTCACTCAAATCTAGTTCATGTGCTTGTCATGATATCACCTCCTGGATGTCATGGTTTTCACCAATGAAGGACAAACATCATCAACTGTTAATCAACAAGAGTTGATTGTCACTTGTCAGAAATATTTATCCTTCCAAAATATCAGGAGGAGGTCTTTGGTTTATTGAATAGCCAAATAAGTATTCTTTATATTAATTACAGGCTAGCCATAATTAATAAATTGATTACCCAGAAAGTATGACTATCAAACTTTTCATATATCACACTGATACCATCCTTGGCAACTTCGTTTATTCATCTGTTTGAATTTTTAAAGTTTATAGAGTATGAGGAACAAATAATCTCTTAAAATCTTATAAAGAAAACTAAGAATGTCTCAGACACTTCTTTGCTATTCAATGTGCATGTTTATTTACTTATAGTTAAGCTCAGATTTTTAGGGTAGGTAACCAGGATTCCATACTGTGTATCATTGCTCTTTACATTATTCCATTTTTCTCTTATATTTTCTGTGTGCTTTTCAGTATTTGTCTCAATCATTTGCAGAACTTACTCATTCTCAGTTCAGACACTCAATTTAGCCAGTATATTTTTCATTTAATATTTTATTTTGTGTACAGAAATTCTGAGCAATTCCCTTGCATTTTTGCATTGATATTTACCTTTTTCATCTTGTCATATTCTCCTGAGAGACCCATGATCCTTAGCTATCTCTGTCCATCCTATCATTAAGATCCATATGGTTTGCTTGAATACTGAGCATATTTTTCTTTTAGTGTAATTACTTTTGTAATTCTTATATTGTGCCCTTCAATTCTACAGCTTCTTTGCATTTTCAATCTATTCTTCTCTGTTTCATTTCATTGTTGAGTCCTCTCTTCACAGATTCCAAATTTCCTGTTCAGCTCATTGATTTTGCTACACAGTTCATGACTTAAGTTTTTATTATCATTCATTCTAGTTTTAGCCACTCAGAAACAGGATGCTGTGGTCCCATGGTCTTTTTTACCTTCCATAGGTTTCTCTGTTTCAAGTACTAAATCATTTTCCCATTTATTAGATCTGGAGGTCATATTTCCTTTTATTCCTAAGATTTTTTTCTGTTGTTTTGACTGTTTAAATTGAAAACAGTCTTAGATTTTCTTTTCTCTTCCTGTGATTTTTGCCAATTTTAATTTATGTCCCATTCTAATTTTCCCCGCTGGCTCACTTTCTGATTTCTGCCTCTGTAATGACTATTTCTTTGTCATCTAAATCTCCTCTCAAACTGGGCAATTCACAAGTCAACACCCCCAAGTGAATTTTCAGTGGATAGAACTGGTCCCAAATAGATGTTGAAAATTTCTCCCTCAGAATTAATGGAACACTGCACAGAAGCCCCTTCTGAGATATAGTCCTGTAGTATCCTGTCCCATTTCCTTCCTGTATACTTAGAGCTGGTTTTATAATTCTGATTTCTGTATTTTGGGACTCTTAGTCTCTGAGATTTTTTTTAATTTTTTAAAAGAATCTATTTATTTTGAGTTTTATAATTTCCCCCCTAATCTTACTTCCCTCCCCCCACCCCCCCCCACAGAAGGTAATTTGCCAGTCTTTACATTGTTTCCATGGTATACATTGATCCAAATTGAACATGATGAGAGAGAAATCATATCCTTAAGGAAGAAACAAAAAGTATAAGAGATAGCAAGATCAGACAATAAGATATCAGGTTTTTTTTTTTTTTTTCTAAATTAAATGTAATAGTCTTGGTCTTTGTTCAAACTCCACAGTTCTTTCTCTGGATACAGATGTCATTCTCCAAAGCAGACAATCCCAAATTGTCCCTGATTGTTGCACTGATGGAATGAGCCAGTCCTTCAAGTTTGATTATCACCACCATGTTGCTATTCGGGTGTACAGTGTTTTCCTGATTCTGCTCATCTTGCTCAACATTAGGTCATGCAAATCCCTCCAGGCTTCCCTGAATTCCCATCCCTCCTGGTTTCTAAAAGAACAATAATGTTCCATGACATACATATAACACAGTTTGTTAAGCCCAACTGAAGGCCATTTACTTGATTTCCAATTCTTTACCACCACAAACAGGGCTGCAATGAATATTTTTTGTACGAGTGATGTTTATAGCCTTTTTCATAATCTCTTCAGGGTATAGACCCAGTAGTGGTATTGCTGGATCAAATGGTATGCAAATTTTTGTTGCTCTTTGGGCATAATTCCAAATTTCTCTCCAGAAAGGTTGGATGAGTTCACAGCTCCACTAACAATGTAATAGTGTCCCAGATTTCCCACAACCCTTCCAACAATGATTATTGTCCTTTCTGATCATATTGGCCAGTCTAAGAGGTGTGAAGTGGTACCTCAGAGATTCTTTAATTTGCATTTCTCTAATAAGTAAAGATTTAGAGCAATTTTTCATATGACATTGGATTGCTTTGATCTCCTCATCTGTAAATTGCCTTTGTATATCCTGTGACCATTTCTCAATTGGGGAATGGTTTGGTTTTTCTGAAAATTTGACTCAGTTCTCTCTATATTTTAGAAATGAGTCCATTGTCAGAAATACTAGCTTTAAAGACTGTTTTCCAGTTTACTACATTTCTTTTAATCTTGGTTACAGTGGTTTTGTCTGTGCAAAAGCTTTTTAATTTAATATAATCAAAATCATCTAGTTTGTTTTTAGTGATGTTCTCCATCTATTCCTTAGTCACAAACTGCTTCCCTTTCCATAGATCTGACAGGTAAATCAGTCTTTGATCTTCTAGTTTGCCTATAATATTGTTTTATATGTCTAAATCCTGGATCCATTTGGATCTTATCTTGGTATAAGGTGTGAGGTGTTGGTTTAATCGAAGTTTCTTCCATACTAACTTCCAATTTTCCCAGCAGTTTTTATCAAAGAGAGAGTTTTATCCCAATAGCTGGACTCTGGGTTTATCAAACAAGCACATTACTATAATCATTTCCTGATATTGCACTTAGTCTATTCCACTGATCTACCGCTCTATTTCTGAGCCAATACTAGACACTTTTGATGACTGATGCTTTATAATATAATTTTAGATCTGGTAGGACTAAGCCACCTTCTTTTACACTTTTTTTCATTGAACCCCCAGAAATTCCTGACTTTTTATTTCTCCTTATGAATTTACTTACAAATTTTTCTAACACATTAAAGTATTTTTTTGGAATTTTGATTGGTAGGGCACTAAACAGGTATTTGAGTTTTGGTAGATTTGTGATTTTTACTATATTAGCTCTACCTATCCATAAGTAATTTATGTTTACCAAGTTTTTTGTGTGAGAAGTGTTTTGTAATTGTTTTCAAAAAGTTTCTGAGTCTGCCTTAGCAAATAGACTCCCATGTCATTTATACTGTCTGAGATTACTTTGAATGGGATTTCTCTTTGTAGCTCTTCCTGCTGTATCTTGCTAGTCATATATAGAAAAGTTGAGGATTTATGAGAGTTTATTTTATATCCTGCAACTTTCCTAAAGTTGTTAATTGTTTCCAGTAGTTTTTTTGGATGATTTCTTGGGATTCTATAGGGATACCATCATGCCATCCGCAAAAAGTGAGAGTTTGTCTGAGATAAGGATTGCTACCCCCGTTTTTTTCACTTCAGCTGAAGCAAAATATATTTTGCTCCAACCTTTTACCTTTATTCTCTATGCATCTCTCTGCTTTCAATGAGTTTCTTGTAAGCAGCATATTGTAGGATTCTAGTTTTTAATCCAGTCTGCTTTTCACTTATGTTTTAAGGGAGCGATCATCCTTTTCACATTCAAAGTTATAATTACCAACTCTTTATTTCCCTCTATGCTATCTTTTCTCCACTTGAATTTTTCCCCTTTTTTCCCTTTATCCATATTTCCCAGTATTTTGTTTCTGAATACCACCCCCTTCAGTGTGTTTGCCCTTCTATATCCACCCCCTTCCCCTTTATTTCCCCTTTCCCTTTTCCACCTTTTTCCTATCCTTCCTTAAGTTAATTCTCCTTTTTTCCTCCTCCTCCTCCCTGTCTCCACCCCCTCCTCTCCCTTTTCCCCCATTTTAATACTGGAAAGGTAAGGTGTTTTTTGCATTAACTGAGTGTGTGTGTGTGTGTGTGTGTGTGTGTGTGTGTGTGTGTGTGTAAGGTAATTTTAAGTTAAGTCTAATGAGAGGAAGATTCAGTTGTTTCTCATCTCCTCCCTTCTTCTCCCTCTATTGCAATAGGTCTTTTGTACCTCTTAAATTAATGAGATTTACCCCATTCAATCTGCTCCATCCTCCAATCTCCTTCCTGGGTGGTGGGGGGGACCTTTTTAAGGAGGAAATGTTTTTAAATTATTCTATCTTAGTTATAGGAAATTCTGATTATCCATCACTTCTGGGTAAGTATATTCTCTCTAATAGAGTTACAGTTCTTGAGAGTTGTTAGAGTCTTTCTCCTAAGTAGGGTAATAGCCAGTTTCATCCCATTGGATAGCAGTCTCATGGATAAGTCATGAGTGTCCATCAGTTCTAGCTAAGTATAGTCTCTCTTTTCGAGGTACAATTCTGAAGAGTTATGAGAATATTTTTCACATGCTAGGATATAGCCAGTTTCATTTTATTGGATAGCAGTTTTTTCTTTACCCCCCACTTTTTATTTTACCTTTTCATGTGTCTCTTGAACCCCCTGTTTGATGTCCAAATTTTCTATTTAGTTCTGATCTTTTCACCAGGAATTGATGGAATTCTACCATTTTGTTAAATATCCATCTTTTCCCCTGAAAGAGAAGGCTCAGCTTTGCCAGATAGTAGATTCTTGGCTGCATTCCAAGCTCTGTTGCTCTTTGGAATATCTCCTTTCAGGCCCTTCAATCCCTTAATGTTGTTGCAGCCAGGTCCTGCATAATCCTTACTTTAGCTCTTTGGTGTTTAAATTGTTTTTTTCTTGCTGCTTGCAGGATTTTATCTTTTATCTGGTAGTTCTGGAATTTGGCCACAACATTCCTTGGTGTTTTCATTTTAGGATCTCTTTCTGGAGGGGCTCAGTGTATTCTTTCAGTAACTATTTTGCCTTCTTGTTCCATGATATCAGGGCAATTTTTCATCACTAAATTCTGTAATATTAAGTCCAGCCTTTTTTTCCTCTTAAATGTTTTCAGGAAGACCAATAATTCTCAGGTTGTCCTTGCTGAATCTATACTTGAAGTCAGTGGTTTTGCTGATGAGCTATTTTACATTTTCTTCTATTTTTTTCAGTTTTTTGGTTTTGTTTAACAGCTTCTTGTTTTCTCATGAATTCATTAGTTTTCACAGACTCCATTTTTTTTTTGGAGAAAACTTTTCTTCATTTACCTTTTGCAACTCCTTTTCAACTTGGTCAATTTACTTTTTTTTAACAGTTTTCCATTTGACCAGTTGAGGTTTTGAGAGAATTGTTTTCTTGTTGCAAGGTGTTAATTTTCTCTCCCATGTTTTCCTATCGATTTTTAAACTCCTTCCTTATTTCTTCAAGGAAGTCCCTGTGTTGGAAAGCAGGTCTCTCTGAGTTAGTGTCTTTTCCTTGCAAGAATTTTTCTATAGGCCCTCCTTTGCTGGTGTTTTTCATTCTCCTAAGACCTTGTCTTTGGGAGGAGTTGGGTCACAGAGGTTTGGTGTTGGTATCCCTAGAGTTTTTACTCACTGAGTGTAATATCTCCAGCTGTCCAGTAGGTGGTGGTAGAGGTTTTTCTCACTGAGTGTAATATTTCCAGCCGGTCAGTAGGGGTGGTGTTTGCTTTCTCTTGATTGAAGCCTTCTCCCTTGGCCTGAAGGGAGTGGTTCAAGCTGTTAAATACTTTTGTCTTTGATCAGTGGTGGGGTGATCACTCTCCAGTCAGTTGAGGTGGTTCTGCTGCTCACACACCTGAGCCTGAGTCAGATATAGTCTATAATTGTGTTTATTCTCGGAAGAGGCTTCAGCTGAAAAGGAGCTGTGGACTCTGAGTTCTTCTTGACCAGAAGAGCCCAGGGATTGATGTCTCTAGCTCTTCCCCACAAGAACTCTCCCTCAAGCCCTGCCAGCAAGCTCCAGATGGTCAGCTCCATCACCAATGCCTCTGCTCCATAGTTGACCCAAGCCCCTGTGGTTTACCAGGCTCTAGTCCTGCTGCTGATCAGGCTAATCCAGTGACTAATCCAGTCTCCCAAGTTCTCCCTGATCCCGTGCTCCTGGCAGAGTTTGCCCTCTGCACCATGACTCACCCATGATTTCAGAAGACAAATCCTGAGGTAGATGTTCTTCTCCTGGCTTTTCTTTCTGGGTTTTGTTGATCAGATTTCTATTAAGGGGTTTGTTTCACATTATTTATGAGGGAAGATCAGGAGACTTTTTAGAACTGCTTGTCTTCTCTCTGCCATCTTGGCTGGAAGTCAATCTCCAAGATTTATGAGAAAAGTGTCTCTTGCTGAGCTCTGTTTCAAGTCCAAACACATTTTTTGCCCTTTTCCTTTTGTCCTTTTGTCCTTTTGTTCTTCTGCTGAGATCTTTTTGTGGCATAAATAATGTCCCTTGGAGCACTAACTGTCATGACATCAGCAAATTTCTTCTTCTGGAGGAAATTGAAGATACTTTTTTATGCATAATTTCTGTTTTGGGTGAGAGTTTAAGGGATCAGAGAATAAACTTGTTCTTCCTTCTTATCAGTCACATGACCAACAGTCCCTTATTACATCTAAGCAATCCACTTATTTCATACCTGAGTAAATTGAGACCCAGAGATTTAATTTTTGTTTTTTATCCAATATTATCTGTGGTAATCCAGGACTCAATTCATTTTCCTAATTCCTAGTTTTTTTGAACATTATATTTAGAATCAAATTCTCAGTCCTAAAATCCCATATTTGACTATTTACTATCTATGTTACTATGGGTTTCACTTAGTTTTTATGAAGATAATATTTTGTAATTTATGCTATATATATATTTAACATATATATGTTAAAACTGTATATATATATGTATATATATATATACATATATATATATAATTAACTATTGGTTTTATTCATGTAATACCATAGTTTAGGAATAAACTTACTCTTACAGCCCAAGTTTATTTTGGAAATGAAAATATGTAGATTCTGGAAATACTTTTCTCATACAAACATAAAACATGAAAAAAAATTCACAAAAATTTCCAAAGTCTATCACCATTTCTATGTATTTATTTCTAGAAAGCCATTGGATTCTGAAGAACAGGGAATCTGAAACTATACTAAAAATCACAATTCCTAATGTGCTTACTAAATATCTCTCTCCAATTTATTATTCCATTGAATAACCATTGTATTTATTAAAATAACTAATACCATGACCTCTTACTTATGAAAATAGTTGCCCTGAAAATTAAGTTGTATTTTATTGAAACAAATTGAAGTAGACTTTGCATTTTTGACAATCCACCCTATAAACTCAAGCTCTGGTAGATAGCTCCTCACTAAAGTAAAAAGGCCTTGAGTATAAATTCATCTAAGTAATGGATTATATGCCTGCTGTCCAAGGACCATCCTCACGATGTATTGAGAAATTCATAATGAAAAGGTGGGCTTTCTGTTTGCTGTTTTTACCACAAGAATTCATGCATCGATCTACTAAGTTAAGCTCTTACAGTTCTCAGTGCTGAGAGAACTCAACCTGGGCAAGTATTCATTCTTTCTAGTTGCCAAAATGATACCACATAACAACAGCATTTTGCATTGTAATGTGACTGAAGGAGGTGCTGTGCAGTGCTTAGAGCATGGTCAGACATGGATAATGGAAATGTTATTAACTGCATAGGGTCATCTCCTACTATCTTGACTTTTTAATGCTTCTGGACTTCAATAATTCAAGAAGAAGGAGTGAAGCTGATGACTTTGTGCAACTCTACTTCAAATAAATCCAATTCACTTTCAAGTAAAGATATCAACCATGATGTCATTGACCTCTTCAAAAGAAAGATGAATGGAAGTTGTCTTCTAATTTATCATCAATATTGGGGAAATAAAGACTCCATTAAGTACTGAAGCATGAATTATGGTTTTCCCTTAGCCCACCAGCCTTGTTTCTTTCTGTACTTTTATAAATTAGACCAACACACCAGAAAGACAATGGCCTAAGATCATGCTTTTTTTCCATGAACTGACTGTTTTCTCCTCTACAGCAACTGCCCCCTAATTTCACTTGATGTTTCAAGTGCAGCTGAATATATTCTTTTCAAGTACCCTCATACACCCCTGATAGTCAGTGTCAAAGCCATGGGAATTTCCTTAAATTTACCCTTGACAACACTGTAATGTTAGGGTTGAATTTTTCATTAATTTTTTTTTGCTTCACTAATTATGTTGACCCTTTCAATACAGATATAACATGGAGTTTTAACTTTACAGTTCTCTTCTTTTCTTTACACTTTTCTGGGGTTTTTTTCCATTTAATACAT
This sequence comes from Macrotis lagotis, assembly GCF_037893015.1. Taxonomy (NCBI): domain Eukaryota; kingdom Metazoa; phylum Chordata; class Mammalia; order Peramelemorphia; family Peramelidae; genus Macrotis; species Macrotis lagotis. Next base: position 102,060,237 of record NC_133666.1, read on the forward strand.
TGCAGAGCTTTTTTAGACTGCAGCATGCTCTACTTACCTATGGGCTTTTCTAAAGCATGCTTGTCAATTTTGGTTTAAAAACTTCCTAACAATGAGCCAGGCTCTTCTCCACTATGCTCTATCCCTTCAGAAACAAGCCATCTCATCTTTTCCATTTCAGCTTTTCGATCGACAAATATCAACTGCACTGCTTTAGGCAGTATTACTCTTTGCAATGCTATTTTAAAAGTGTAACAACATTGGTTGTCTCCTTTAACCAAATAATATTGACTCAAATTTGTAAAATGTTTTAAAGTCTATAAACTTTTCTCACAAGAGCCTTAAACATAGGTAAAAATAAAGCAATATTTTCTTCATTTTACAAATATGTAATTCACCAGAGAGTTAGTTGTTTACCCAATTAAAAAAAAAACAATTGTTCTGGAGTCAGAGAATATTATATTAAATCCCACCCCTGAAACACATTGCCTCTAGGACTTTGAGTAAGATACTTAAACTCCCTCTGCCTCATTTCTTCAATGTTTAAATGTTACTCTAAGTAATCCCTAAAGACCTTTCTAGTTCTATATCTTTGATTAAATATTATATGGTTCAAATTCAGTTCTCCTGAATCACAGCCCAGGATATAATATGATAATAATCAGCATATAATAATAATTAACATTTATATAGTGTTTACTATATTCCAGGAATTGTATTAGGTGCTTTAACAATTATAATTTCATTTGACACTCAAAACAGTCTTGAGAGGCAAGTATTATTTTTAAAAAGAAAGTGAGATCCTGACTAGATATGAATAAGATGAAATATAAAGCATTACAAAGAAAACCATTATATATGCATATAATATGTCTAAATCTTTACATAATGTGTATATCTTTATATATATATATATATATATATATAGAGAGAGAGAGAGAGAGAGAGAGAGAGACATATGTCTATATGTGTATGTGTTTGTGTGTTGTGTGGGTGTCAACATAATTGTTTTACTATCTATATACCCATATACACACATTCTTTGAGTGGTGTCTGAGATAAAATAAGCACTTCTTATATATATATATCAGACATCCACTCAAAGTCTGAATACTGAAAAACCTTAAAACCTCATTGAGCTAGGACCTTCATCAGGAGTCTCCTGATCACCCTCTAAATCTATGATAATCTATCATATGAGCATTCTTAATCTTTGTTTATATATTATGGACACTTTTGACATGAGTTTTTAAATTTATGTAATCATAAGAAAAATGTCAAATGAATATTACTTAAAGTATTACAAAGGAAATAATTATATATGTATATAATGTGTTTATATATATATATATAGCTACATATGTGTATAAATCTAAACATAATATGTGTGTAAGTGTATCAAAATAATTGTTTTCCTATGTGTATCTATATATCTATGTATATCTCTATATGAACAAATGTAAATGAAGCCAATTCTAAAAAGCCCTGCATTAAAAAGGTATCCTTGGAATCAAGAAGAAATGAGCTTCTTTTCTATCTTTGAAACATAATCAATTTTACAAGTCATTTAACCTCTTTGTGCCCTATGCAATTCTTTAAGACCCTAAGTTTGAAGGAATTCTGTTCTCAAGAATTCCTTTAAAAATTACATAAATTGGGGGGGGGGCAGCTAGGTGGCATAGTGGATAAATCACCAGCCCTGGAGTCAGGAGTACCTGGGTTCAAAGACAGTCTCAGACACCTAATAATTACCTAGCTGTGTGGCCTTGGGCAAGCCACCTAACCCCGTTTGCCTTGCAAAAAAAAAAAAAACTAAAAAACTTACATAAATTGGGGCAGCTAGGTGGCCCAGTGGATAGAGACCCTGGAGTCAGGAGGACCTGAGTTCAGATCCGGTCTCAGACACTTAATAATTGCCTAGCTGTGTGACCTTGGACAAGTCATTTAACCCCATTGCCTTAAATAAAATTTCAAAAACATTACACAAACTTAATCTATAATGTATATCTGTTAGAATAAGCATTTGCCTAAAAATATCAACCATTTGATTATCTGGGAAAATTTTTACCAAAACCAGGATTGCTTTTAATTTTCAAATTAATATTTTGAGAACCTCTATTCATTTAAAAATCTTTACAATAAAGAGCATCTTATTGATGTCAGCAAGTTGTAGACTGTATTAACTAGATGAATAAGTACTGAAAAATTATATTTGAAGAATCAAAAAGTTGAACCTCTTGTATATGATAAGTATATCAAGAATTATCTCTCTCATACACTAAAAACTCACTTTAAAAACAAGTTCCCAATAATGCTCAGTACAATATCTGGTAGTTATATAACTAGCAAGGATCCTCTTTATTAAACATATTGCTACTGAACTCATTTCATAAATGGGAAGTTATAAATCTCTTAAAATAATGTTCTCTCCTTGATCATACTCAGAATGAGTCATTTTCTGTAATGAATACATCCAACCTTACTTGTACTCAGTTCATGTAACTCAGTGGCACTGGTTATTGAATCAATGAGAGAATCACTTCAACATTCTTTAAAAAATCATCTAAGTCCTTTTCTCTGAGAAGCCAGCATTTGGCAATGTTTACAAAACATTTTCTGGGTGGATAGATATTGCTTATCACATAGAGAATGAGCACTTAGCTTTTGTAATGATAACCACAACTACATGCACTTAAATAAGTGGTGAAGCATTTGGCAAAAATGGGAAAGATTAATGGATAATCATTTTAAAAAATAACTAGGGAGTGTGGAACATAAAAGAAAAGGCTTTTCTTCTTAGAGATAAGTTTATTCAAACAATTTAAAGTGGAAAAAATCAGAGGTTATTTTATACACAATGTGACATCAACTGGTAGATGCACAAAGTGAAGATTAACATAAATTACATCTACACTGTTTTCATTGCTTGGTTTCTGCTGTTATATTTAGTTCAAAAGTGAAAAATAAGAAAAGATGATTTGTTAAAGATTTTATGTATATACATTTTTATAGTCTGTTCTCTTTTTTTTTAGATTTTAGCAAGGCAAACGGGGTTAAGTGGCTTGCCCAAAGCCACACAGCTAGGTAATTATTAAGTGTCTGAGGCCAGATTTGAACTCAAGTCCTCCTGACTCCAGGGCCAGTGTTCGATCCACTGCTATTTTGAAGTTTTTAAAATAGTATTCCCATTCTAGGCATCAACCATCCCTACTGAAGGAATGGGAGAGGCAAAAACATTGAGAGAGAAGAAAAGATGAAAAGTAATATCCTGACCATTTCCCTTCATTCAAAAATCTCACAAGGAGCAAAATAACGAATCAAAACTGCTTTCACATATTTATCTAATTTATATGCTCAATTAAATGGAAAGTCATTAACTCAGTCATCTGAGACCTTTTAGATTCACTAATCTATGCCTGGCTAGAACTCACTCACAATAATCTAGATGCTTAACTTGATTTATCCTTTAGAATGTGACCTATGAAAATGATAGAAATGAAGACCTTATTTTGTTAAGGAAAATAAGTGTGAACACTTGCTTAATGGCTCCAGTGATAAATGCTGTTAGGATAAATGTTTTGTTGCTAGGAAATCAAAAGTTAAGATGTAGGTAATTACTTTTAATCCTAATTCCCAAAGACCCTTCCTTCATTTATATTTCCCTTTATCATGACCTATAATGTCTAAATGCTTTCTTTATCTTACTATAAGATGAAATCATTCTAGAAAAAATTAACTTATCTTTTCATTTTACAGATAAGAAATCAAAGTCAAGAATAATTCAGTGGTTTAGTTTACCACACAGAGCATGATATCCAATTCTTAAAACTATTTAGAAAATTTCTATGCCCTTTACCAAATATTGTAAGTAATTTTTAATGTTTTCCCCCAATAATTAAATAAATATTTATTAACTATTGTATTCAAGGAATCATGAGGAATACCACTGTGGGGGGGTTGACTCAGTTTAAGATGCCCTTAAGCAGCTTACAATCTAATCAGAGTCATGGCCCATAACACAAAATAAGAACTAATTTAGAATTTAATATTGGCAAGGAATGGCTTTCATATGTATTCTTTCATTTTATGCTCACAATTACATTATACAGGCATTATCATATGTATTTCACAAATTAAACAGAAAAGATAAATGAAATATTTATGAAGTATTTACTACAAGACATAGTGCTAAATCTTAAGAATACAATCCAAGTTCAAAGAAAGACAGTCCTTACCCAAAGTAGCTTATGAGAAGTAAAGAGAATGAGAACATAAAAGAAAAGATAGTGGAGTCTTGAGAGTTAGAAGCGAGCCAATAGATGAAGGAGTATGGCTAGATCAGATACTCCTCAAATGGACTTCTGGGGTGGAGCCAAGATGGCAGTATGAATCTAAATGTTCCTGTAAGTTTGCCCTATCAAAGATAAATGAAGCCTCTATTATGACATTCAAGCTATAGATCCCATCAAGAAAAAGAAAAGATTCAAAGAAGTTTTCAACATAAGACATTGTGGAGGGGCACCAGTGAAGGTCTGTCTCTTAGGGGAAAAAGGGGAAGTAAAGCCCAGGAGATCAGAGGGCGGGAAAGCCAACAGGAGCCTCTTAGCCACAGAAAAATCCAGGTCCTGACAGCTTGACAACAGCAGAAGTCCTGGAAGCTAGATAGCAAGCCAGCAAGCAGGGAGGGTCCCAAACCCGAACAATGTCTAGACCCTGGGAACACCAGGGCAAAACACAGGACTGGGTTGGGAATAAACCACTGCTAGGTCAGAATAGGAAACAAATCTCTGCAAAGGCAAGGCCTGGATTGCATAGGCAACATCTTGGCCAACAACAAAACAGGGATCATATCCCAGCACAAGCAAAAAAAATTGGATCTATACTCCCTATGCCCCAGGAGCAGAGCTAAAACAACAAAGATGAGCAAAAAAAGCTAAAAGAGTGGTCACTATCAAAAGCTACTTTACAGACAAAAAGGATAACAATGTCATGTCTGAAGAAGAAACTAGTGAAAAATCACTCATATGGGAAGTATCCAAAAAGTCTATAAATTGGACTCAAATACAAAAGCTCATCAAAGATCTTAAAAATATTTCTAAAACCAAAGATAAGAGGAAGAAGATACATGGAAAAAAGAAATGGGAGTCATGCAAGAAAATTATGAATAATTGACCACAGAATTCAACACATTTCAAAAGGAAATACAAAAGGTAATTGAAGAAAATATAACCCTAAAAATTAGAACTGAACAAATAGAAACCAATGAATCTATGAGAATTATAAGATTCTATCAAACAAAACAAAAATACTGGGAAAAATTGAAGAAAATGTAAATTATATTTTAGGGGAAAAAATGAACTGGAAAATAGATCTAGAAGGGAAAAAACTATGAATCATCAGACTACCAGAAACCACAGATCAACCTGGAAAACATCACGCAGGAAATTATAAGGGGAAAATGCCCAAATCTGCTAGAACAAGAAAACAATATAACTATTGAAAGAATATACAGAACCCCTCCAGAAAGAGACCCCAGGATAAAAACTCCAAGGGCTATTATAGGCAAATTCCAGAACTCTCAAATAAAGGAAAGAGTATTTCAAGCAGCTAAAAGAAAATAATTTGCATGCAAAGGAAACACAATCAGACTCACACAGGACATACCAGTCTAAACATTTAAGGATCTGAAGACCTGAATACCATATATTGGAGAGCAAAGGACCTGGGATTACAACCCAGAATGAACTAGCCTGAAACATTCAGCATATATTGTCAGGGAAAAATATGAATGTTCAACAAAATACAGGACTTCCAGAATTTCCTGACACAAAGATCAGAAATGAATAGAGAATTCAATCATCAAATGCATGACTAGAGAGTTGTATAATAAGATAAATAAAAAGAGGAAGGAAAAAACAAAACAAAACAAAATAAATGCTGGTCAAGGTCATCAAATTGTATACAACTCTAAAAAAGAAGATATAACACTTCTAATTCTTGAGAATTTTACTTCTCTTAGGATAATTAAAGGGTGGAATATAATTGAAGAGATTGTACTTAAAAGATAGGGGTATAGTTGGGTTTTGGCTCTCCACTGAAGTGGTCTAAGATGACATCAAAACAAAAAGCCCTGATGAAAAGCAGGGGTGTTAACTTTAAATTTAAGTGTCTCATTGTCCTTTGATCAACTTTAATTTTGCTGTGTTGAGAAAAACATAGGACTTTGTTTAATGATGGCCTCATAAGCTGAGCAGTTCAGAGTCTGTCTCTCTCATAACTTAAAATCATTTGTAAAGTTCTTAGGTGAGACCTTCAGAACCTCCCAGTATTTAGAGATCTCTAAGATTCTTGTAACTAATTAGATTAGGGTTTGACTTAATTCATGCTTCCCTTAACAAGGGGTTAAGTAGCCTGGGGGCTAAAGTGTGAGAGAAAATAGGCCTGGGAGGAAGGGCACAAATAGTTCAAGAAATAATTTGGTTATGGGATACTTAGACTCATGAGGAAGATTGTGCATACTTAGAAGGTACTTGAAAAGGGGGAAGGCAAAAAATTATTATAATTATAATTTGATATAATTTGAGACAATGCTGCTTTTCAAGCAATCAAGCAATCATTAATCCATGATAATTCATTGTTAACAATATGAACTTGTCAAGCAATCAAATAATCAAACTGTGATTGATGATACCTGATCAATAGTACTTAGACTGAAAAATAACACCAGGGAAGAGGCAAAAAAGATTTATAAGTTTAGAGAGAAATAAGGGAGAATGTGAATGCTTTTCTCAACACAACAAAATTAAAGTTGGTCAAATACATGACTGAAGAGCTGTATAATACGATAAATAAAAGGAGGAAGGAAAAAACAAAATAATGGGGGACCTCAGTCTCTCTCTATCAGAGCTAGATAAATCTAACCACAAAATATACAAGAAGGAAGGTAAGAAGAGGAATGAAATCTTAGAAAGCTTAGATGTGATAGACCTCTAGAGAAAACAATGGGGATAGAAAAGAATACACCTTTTTCTCAGCAGTACATGGTACCTAAACCAAAATTGACAATGTACTAGGGCACAAAAACCTTATAATAAAATACAGAAAGGCAGAAATAATAAACACATACTTCACAATGTTACAATAAAAATTACATGTAATAAAGGAAAGATTAACCAAAAATTAATTGAAAATTAAATAACTTTATCTTAAATAATGGGTTGATCAAATAGCAAATAATAGAAATAATAATTATATTGAATAAAATGATACTAATGAAACATAATACCAAAAATTATAGGACACAGCCAAAGCAACTTGAGGGGAAACTTTATATCTCTAAGTGCCTTTATGAATAAAATAGAGAAAGAGGAGATCAATGAATTGGGTATGCAACTAAAAAAAGCTAAAAAAAAGAATAAATTAAAGATCCCCAATTAAATGCCAAATTAGAAATTCTGAAAATTAATGGAGAGATTAATGAAATTGAAAGCAAGAAAATCATCGATCTCATAAATAAAACTAAGAAAAATTCAATGAAATAGGCAAACCTTTGGTCAATTTGGTTAATAAAAAGAAAGAAGATAATAAAACTACCAGAATCAAAAATGAAAAGGGTGAACTAACTACCAATGAGGAGGAAATTAAAGAGATAATTCAGAGCTACTTTTCTGAACTGTATGCCAGTAAATTGGATAACCTGAGTGAAATGGATAAATATTTGCAAAAACACAAACTGCCCAGATTAACAGAAAAGGAAATAAATTACTTAAATAATATTGTTTCAGAAAAGGAAATTGAAGAAATTATCAGTAAACTACCTAAGAAAAAAAGTCTCCAGGTTCAGATGGGATTAAAATTGAATTCTTTCAAATATTTAAGGAACAATTAAGTCTTATTAAACATAAACTGTTTAAAAAATAGGAGTTCTGCCAACATTGTGGTGATCCAGGAAGAACCGAAACAGACAAAGCAAATTATATACCATTCTCCCTAATGAATATTGGTGCAAAAATCTTAAATAAAATTTTAGCAATGAGACAGCAAGTTATTACTAGAATTATACAACATGATCAGGTAGGATTTATACTAGAGAGGCAGGGATGGTTTAATATTAGGAAAACACCCAACATAATTGAACATATCAATAGCAAAACCAACAAAAATCATTTGATTATCTCAAGAAATGCTGAAAAACCTTTGATAAAATACAACATCCAATCCTATTAAAAGCACCAGAAAGTTCAGGAATAAATGGAATTTTTCTTAAAATAATAATATCTATCTAAAACCATCAACAAATGTTATATGTAATGGAAATAAACTTGGAGCATTTCCAATAAAATCAGGAGTGATACAAGGATGCCCATTATCACCATTACTATTCCAAATAGTATTAGAAATGCTAGTTGTAGCAATAAGAGAAGAAAAAGAAACTGAAGGAATCAGAACTGGCAATGAGGAAGCAAAACTTTAGCTCTTTGCAGATGATATGGTGGTACACTTAGAGAACCCAAGAAACTCATCTAAAAAAACTCCTCGAAACCATAGACAAATTTAGCAAAGTAGCATGATATAAAATAAACCCACTTAAATCATCAGTATTTCCATATATGAACAACAATGTCCAAGAGCAAGAGAGATAGAAAATTTAAAGTTATTATAGATAACATTAATACTTGGGAATCTACCTGCTAAAATAAACCCAGAAATTGTATGAACACAATTATTAAGTACTTCTCACCTAAATAAAGTCAGATCTAAATAATTAGGAAAATTGTCAAATTGTCAACATGACAATTCTACCCAATTTAAAATATCTATTCAGTATTCAATCAAATTACCAAATAACAACCTTACTGACATAGAACAAACAGAAATAAAATTTATCTGGAGCAATAAAAGGTAAAGAATATCAAGGGAACTGATGAAATAAAATGTAAAGGAAAGTGACCTAGTTTTACCAGATCTAAAACTAGATAAAGTAACAGTCATCAAAACTGCCTGGTACTAGTTAAGAAATAGAGTAATAGATCAGTGAATTAGGAAAGAAACCACAGTAAATGATTACAGTTTGACAAAACCATAAAGATCAGCTTTTGGGAGAAGAATAGATTATTTACAAAAATTGTTGGAAAAATTGCAAAATAGTATAGCAAAAACTAGGCATAGAACCACATCTTACACCCCTATACCAAAATATGATCAAAATGGATACAAGATTTAGACATAAAGGGTGACACCATAGATAAATTAATAGACCAATAAATACTCTATCAGATCTATGGAAAGGGGATAAACTGCAAAATGAATGATTTTGACTATATTAAATTAAAAAGGTTTTGCACTAATAAAATCAATGCTGCCAAAATTAAAAGGAAAGCAGAGAGCTGGAAAACAATCTTCATAACTAGGAACTCTCATTTCTAAAATATATAAAGAATTGCATCAATCAAGTCATTCCCCAATTGATAAATAGTCAAAGGATATGAATAGTTTCCAAATGAAGAAATTAAAACTATATATAATCATATGAAAAAATGCTCCAAATCATCAATAATAGAGAAATGCAATTTAAAACAACAATGAGGTATCACCTCACACCTATCAGATTGGCCAAGATGAGAAAAAAGGGAAAATGATCAATATTAGAAAGGTTGTGGGATGATTGGGACATTGGTGCATTGCTAGTGGAATTGTGAATGAATCTAACCTTTCTGGAGAGCAATTTGGAATCATGCCCAAAGAGCAATTAAAAATATGCATACCCTCTGATACAGCAATATCTCTACTGGGTCAATATCCTGAAGAGATCATGAAAAGGGTAAAAATATCACTTGTACAAAAATATTCATAGCAGCTCTGTTCATGGTGGCAAAGAATTGGAAATAGAGGGGATATCCATCACTTGGGGAATGGCTGAACAACTTGTGGTATATGTATGTTATGAAACACTACTGTTTGCTTAGAATCCAGGAAGGGATGGGATTTCAGAGGAGTCTGGAAAGACTTGTATGAATTGATATTGAGTGAGATGGGAAGACCCAGAAAAATTTTATACAGCATGATCAACCTTAATGGTCTTGCTCATTCCATCAGTGCAATAATCAGGAACAATTTTAGTGTATCTTTGACAGATCTATATCCAGAGGAAAAACTGGAGAGTTTAAGAAAAGACCAAAGATTATTACCTTCAATTTCTTTAAAAAAAGTTATCTTATATACTACATAATTTTGCTATCTCTAATATTTTATTTTCTCCTCAAGGATGTGTTTTTTTTCTCTCAATATTCAATTTTGATTAATGCATAACATGAAAACAAATGTAAACATTGTCAGATTGCATTCTATGGGGGAAGGAGGGAAGGGAGGGTGGGAGAAAAATTGTAAAATTCAAAACCTTACAAAAATTATACGTAGAAACAACTATTATATATAAAAAAGGAAGCTAAATAATATATATATATATATATATATATATAATAAAAAAGAAAATATTACCTAAAAAATGGAAATCTAAAGACTGATGAGAAGGAAATTTTTCTAGAATCAGTATTGGGGAAATCTTTGTGTGTGGACAGAATATATAATACAGTAGCACAGATAACTATTAAAAAGTGATAGATTAGATAACATAATTTTAAAATACAGAATTATAACTAACAATTAGTTAAATCCAGTTATCTCACTGTCAAATATCATTTAAAATAAATTGTGAATTATTTCATTTACATGATTTAATATTTAAATTTGATACAAACATTAATGTATATTTAATACCCATAGATAATATCAATAAAATAATAAAAATATGAGAAATTCATAGAATTTCTTACTCATATCCAGAAAATATTCCAAATTGCCTCATTGAAATAGAATGATTTGAGAACCTCTGACTCCAAAATATGAGTATGTTGCTCACAGGAAACACATTTAATGTAATATATATTTATATCTATATCTAGTTATACATCTGTCTATCTGTCCAATCATCAATCTATATGATTAGATTTAAAAGTAACAGTTTGTTCTAAAAACACTGAGAAACAATAATCCAAAAATTAGATGTATTAACACTAATTTCTGATAAAGGAGCGGCTAGGTGGCTCAGTGGATATAGCACCAGCCCTGGAATCAGAAGGACCTGTGTTCAATTCCAGCCTCAGACACTTGGGCAAGCTGCTTAACCTCATTTCCTTGCAAAAAAAAAAAACCCTAAAAATAATAATTTCTGGTAAAGTAAGAATTCAAGTTAGAAAGCTTTGAAGAGAACAAAATTATTACGAAATGTTACATTTCTCTATATTGAATCCTAAGAGCAGAGGGGCAACCTCAGTTCCCTAGTGACATTGTCCTCTCAACACTCCATTATATCTGATTCTCCCAACTCTATCTCTTTTTCCTCCATGACATATCTAGATAGACGATAGATGCATAGATAGATAAACAGACAGACAGACAGATGTATAACTTTTTACCAGACTATGAATTCACCCTATGGTGTCATGGCCTTAGATAGGAAGTTGAACAAAAACTTCAAATTTTAGAAATATTAACTAAGGAGGAAACTCATTCATTTTTGACTAAGGGGAAAAACAGGAACTGATCTAGGAAAAGTTCCAGGGATATAAAAGAATTATGCACACTGATGAGTTTTCACATATAAATTAAACATAATTAAATAAAATATGGAATTGAGTTATATGCTTTCATAAGTTCCAAGTAAACTTTCAGCTACAGATAAACTGCATTCAAACCACTTTAGTGTAATTTAGTGACTGAAATATCAATGACAGACAAAAAAAGAAAAAAAAAGCATAAAGTCCCTGTACATTCAAATCCCTGAAACTTCACCTCCCATAGCTATATTTTTACATGCATCACTCAAGTTTTCTTTATTTATATATGAGGCTACATGAATTATTTTTTTCTTTAAATCATGAGGAAATAAGAGGGCCTTATCTGCTTTCTCTTTTTCAATCTTGATAAAAAAAACTTTCCCAAACTATATTGGAAGTTTGCCATTAACCATGCATTTAAGGTCAATTTTACTGGTCACTTTCCTCCTTTTAATCTCAAACAAATGGAAGTGCATTATAACTGAAAGAGCTATTAATACAGATAACAAAAACTGAATTATGGCAGGTCTTCTATAAGGTTACCCATAACCACAAAACTTAATATGTAAAATCATGCAATAAACATCACAGAACTAATAGGAAAATTGGGTTAAAGATACATTGTTATACCAATTGGTCCTTTCATTTCATTTTATGAAGGAAAGATTGAGGACTTGATGGAAACAAACATATTAAATAGCTTCCCTCCTTCAAGCATGCCTGTATTAGTAACTTGAAAGGAAAAAACTCTTAATACACTGTGAACCATTTTTATTAGTATTTTATTCTTAAACAAATCCCAGAAATAAAACTGCAATAAGGTCTTCCTAAATCAATATTCCTTCTATTTAACTATGGAAAACATTGCTTCTCTCCCTCCAAAAAAAGAAAAAAATAGTTATAACATTATTGGCATAGAAAGACATTCAAGTTATTTAACTCAATTAAGTGAATTTCCTGTGTAAAGTCAGAAATACAGTATTTTTATGTTGAAATGAGATATTCGTTAACTTTCAAAACCACTTTTTTGAAGCTTACAATGTATGCTCCTAATTATGGGCAGATGAATAGTATGTCCAAGTTTTCAAAATTTGACCTTTGCCTTTCTATGGCACTTGTGTATCACTGATGCTCAATAAGTGTGAAATAATAATCTAATTACAATTTCATGAATTCAGCAATCCTAAAACAACTTTTATCTATGGATTTCAAAAAGTTTTAAAATATTAATTAAGGCTCAAATCACCTCATATTCCTATAACACTCATTTCACAGATAGCTAAACTGTAGCACTGAGATATTAAGTGATTTTCACAAATTTTCTGCAATACAAAAAAAAGAATACAAAAAGTCTGATTCTCTAACCTCTAGATGTTACATATTGTGAAAAGTGACTATTATATCCATTTTTTGCCTTTATTTTTTCTGATATCTTTGCTTTTCTTACTTATATCATGTCTGAGAAATAACTTAGAGTCTATAATCCCTACAGTTGTTAATTTCTATTTAATTCTATCACTGTCTTTTTTTGGAGATACAGATCTATCTCTCTACATATATATATATATATATATATATATGTATATATGTATATATGTATATATGTATATATGTATATATGTATGTATATTACAATATAAAATGAAGCAATTTACTGAAAAAACTTATAGTATTTTGTTTTACTGGAGATCTACTCTTCTGTCTGGTCAATCCTCTAAATTTGGTCTTTATAGGCAAATCTCAAATTTTAAGTAAAACCATCCCTTTCCTTGAAATATTGAAGAAAGCATAACAAGGGAAACTTTTAATTTGAGGCACACAACAATTTCCCAATTCCAAATAATGAACCTTGATACTGAGGTTGGCAATCAACTGTGATTAATGTGAAAAATAATATAACAATGAAAGGCTGAACCTGAACATTGATTATGCTATGAACAATATTTGGACAATCACTTTGAAGAGGCAATCCCAATCCAAACCTGAGTAGAATACAATGACTTCCCAATCTGGTTCAGGTTTAGTCCAATCTTAATATTATTAATATCCTTCAATAGATTGAATTTTTGATATCAGGACTTTAGGAAAAAAGGGATCTTCCAAAATCACTATGTGAAGTCATACAAATAATATTTCCATATTAGACATGTTGCAAAAGGAAACAAAAAGTAAAAGAACAATAAAGTTTAGAAAAATATACTTCAATATGTTTTCAGAATCTATATATTCTTTCTTAGGAAGTGGAAATCATTTCTCATCATGGGACCTATAGAATTGTCTTGGATTTATTTATTGATGAGTAGCAAGTCTTTCATGTTTGATCATCTTTACAATATTTCTTTTATTATTTAAAATGTTTTCCTGATTGTGCTCACTTTACTATATTTGAAAACAGAAATATTGGTCTCTTTTTAGTTTTGAGAATAATTTCAAAATTGCTTGAAAATAATGTCTCTGGTTACACTACACTAGTGAGAATATAGCTTAAGTATTGAATTTAGTTATTGACATTACATTTTAGTGGAAACAACAACAACAACAATTGAAAGAGAATCCAAAGAAAAGTGATTATGACACTAAAAGGATTAAATTTCATGCCATGTGAGTTATTTTTTTGATTATCTGGAAAACAGGCTTTACTGTCTTCAAGAATTTTAAAATTTGTCATTTTGATGAGAAACTATATTAGTTCTATATACTTGCAAAGGAAAACAGCATCAAGGATAGGTATTTTGAGGTATCAGATTTTAAAGGGGGGGATGTGGGTGATAGAGGAGAGGACAGATCATAGGAGGGAATAGTCAGATTTTCTTTTTTACTTTACATATTTTCTTTTTTTACTTCTTGCAAGGGGCCAGGATTGGGTGGCCTGTCTGGGACCACAAGGCCAGGTGGTTGCTGAGTCTCAGGGGTGGTATGTGGGCTCGGAGCCTCTTGGCCCCAGGGCTGGTGATCAGTTCACTGCACCACTCAGTTAACATTTAGCACATTTTAGAAGAGGGACAGAGTGAAAGGGGAGAGAAAATATAATATATGGTAGTGGGGAGGTATGGATGGAAGGAATTACAATCAGCAACAGCAACAGTGGAAAAATATGGAAGTAACTTTTCTCATGGACTTATCATAAAGAATGTGATCCACCCAAGACAGAGCTGATGCTATCAGAACACAGACTGAAACACATTTTTTTCCTCTTTCTTTTACTTTATTTCCCATGAGGGTCTATATTTTTTGGAGGAGGGGGTATTATGTTTACTCTTAAACAAGGATATTTTAGTAATGTATAAAAATCACTTGTACAAAAACAAAAAAATGACAAAAATAAGAAAAAAAATTTGGACAATTAGATTCATCTAAAACTACAGTAGTCCAGTCCACCTATTTAGGTTTTCTGGTATAGTATAAATAACTCTAGACTTCAAACCAGGAGAAAGTTCAGTTTGAATAACATCTCTGACTAATTGAATGATCATAAACAAATCAATTTTTTCTTAATTTGTTTGACCCTCAATTCCTTTATCTACAAAATGAGGATAACAAAAATACTTCAAACCTTACAGGGCTTCAGAGAAGAAGAAATGTATGAAACAATCTTTCATAAACTTTAAAGAAATATCTAAAATAAGTTATTATTAGAATCTTCTATAATTTTAGGTTCAAATAAATACTGGGCAGGCATTCACTGAGGTTATTATAAAGATGTTTGAACACTAGAATATTGGCCAGGGTGTTTGACTAAAATTTCTTTGAGGTCTCTGTCAGTTTTGAAATCCAATGAGACAATTCTTTGCTTTCAGTCTAAATGCACATATTAAAAGCCCTTTGAAAATGTAAAAAATGTAATGGGGCCCTTGGAGCGTGCTCAGATCAAATAATATGGTTACACTCTGCTCCTCTGTGTCTCCTTATCACATGAGTGGGATTAGCCTAGTTTCATTGGCTCTGAGAGAAAACAGGATGTGCCTCTAAAATTGGGCAGAATGAGTTAGTCTCTCTCTTTCCTGATGAGTACATGGGGTGAAGATCACAGGTAGCATAAGGGAGGATGGATGCCTTTCCCCCACCAATTTTTTGAAGTCCATGAAATGAGCCTGGTTGTCTTTGTTTCTGTTATTGTATTCTGTTGTCCCTTTGTTATTCTCAGTTTCACGTCATTACCAGAGTGTTTTAGCAATGGTGAACTTGCCTCCTTGAAGCCAGGATTCTGGTGGGATGTTATAGCCAGCCATCTATATTCATGGAACGCCATGAGAAGCCACAAGAAGACAGGAAAATCTAGAGAGTTGGGGACTTGGGACACTGCTCTCTGAAAAGTGAGCTAAACTATAAACTTAATTTCCCTCACCTCCCTAGAGAAATTGTCCTTGGGGATGAGGAGGAAAGTAAACTCCATCTTTGAGGTGAATAAATCTTAATATTATATTATGCTCTTGAAATAAATTTTCTTTGTAAAATCAAATCCAATTTAGCAGTCAAATGTCTTTAATATTGGGGACCATTTGATGTTTAAAGTATGGCTGGAGTCATTTTCAAACACCCTATACAGATCCCTTAACTCATAAAGCATTTTAGTGAACTCTGATGGAGGAGTGAAATATAACACAACTGGTCAGGAGGTACCAGGCATTGCTTAAGAAGAAGAAATAAAATATATAACATAAATCTTATAAAAGATTAAAATTAATCATATTTTCCAACTATTTAATTATATTTAATTGATTAAAATTGAATCATTAGAAAACAAAAATAAGTGACATATATAGATATTGTACAAGGTTCTAAGAATACAAAACCAAAAATGAAAAAAAATCTCTTTATGACACATAAACTAAATTCCATTTCGAAGAATTGTTAGGTAAAAAAGAAGGTATGAGTTGCATTTGTTACTGGCATGATCTTGAATGAGTCACTTAGCTCTATGGTGCTTAGCTTCTTCATCTGTAACATGAGAGAATTGGAATTATATATCATCTCAGTTTTCTATCTACTATGAATTAACTAGTTACAATTTTGGAACTATATGGTTTTTAACATATAATAATTTAATACAAAAAATAAATTCAGAAGGCATAAACTAGTGGGGAAGTGGGTAACACATCAGAAAAAGTGGGTAACACATCAGAAAATGCCTCTAAGGGACTAAGAATTGCAAGAGGAAGAAATGAAAAGAGATAGTGTTCAGGTATTGAGGCAACTAGTTTAAAAGATAGGGATTTAAGGAGATGTTAAGTAAGGGAAATACTGAGTTTCCCTTAGTTCATCTATTTAGATGTAGCATTTTCTACACTACTGAAGACAGAAGTTGACTGAGGGGCACTCTAGGTAGGACCTTACTTGTATTTTCAGGAACTACAATAGGAGTTTTAGTTCAAATAAGATCATTTCAATTAAACTGGATTCATTTGTTGTTGTTGTTCAGTCATTTGTATCATGTTCCACTCTTCTTGACCCAATTTGGGGTTTTACTGGCAAAGATATTGAAGTGGTTTTTCCATTTCCTTCTACTCATTTTACAACTGAGGAAACTGAGGCAAACAAGATGAAGTTTCTTGCCTAGGGTCACACAGCAAGTAAATATCTGAGTCAGGAATGGGACTCAGGTCTTCCTGACTCCAGGACCAGGTAATCTAGGTGGCACAGTGGATAGAGCATTGACTTGGGAGTCAGGAGGACAGGAGTTCAAATTCAGACTGACTCTTGCCATTTACTAGTTGTGTGAGGTTGAGCAAATCACTTAACTCTGATTGCCTCACATACAGGGTCCTCTCTAGTAGTCCTAATTCATATCTGGCCACTGGACCTAGATGGCTCTGGAGGAGAAAGTGAGACTGGTAACTTAACACAGACCCCCTCACTCGAATACAATTTATATGCTTGTCATGGCATTGCTGATCTCATGGTCTTCTTTGAGAATGAAGGGCAAACATCATCACTAGTGCTCTATTTACTGCTCCAATTAGCTACCCCTAACAAGCATCTAATAAAAACCAGATGTGCTAGACAGCATACTAAGTGCTAGGTGGTTATAGGGATGCATTCTGGAAGAAGAGGAACATATTTAAATATTAAAAATTAATTTATGATATAAAAAGCACTAATATCTTGGGGAATCAGGATAGTATTTGTATAGAAATCAGGACTAGATCTGAGCTTCAAACGAAACTAAGGATTCCAAGAAATAATGAGGAGCATTCCAAGGAGATAGCTTTTATAAAGTCACAATGTCTGCATATGATATTTCATACTGAAGAAATAACAAACATAATAGATAAAGCCAAAGTACATGATGAACACTATTTCTCTATATTAATTCTCTTTATCTCTCTCTTTCATAAAATTTGTAGTTAGTGAATTCTAGAAATCATTTTAAAATAATGACTTAAGTAAAAAACACCTGACTAGACCAAGTAGATGATAAGATTCAACTACAATAGGGAAGAAATTCCTTAGTACAGCCTGAATTAAGTCATTTAGGACAAGACAGTCAACTACGAACTATCAAAAAGTTCACAGAGGTAGAACACTTGAGTATCATTTGGAAGCCATCAAATGGTACATCACCTTGGTAATGACTTTGCATTTTAAAGTTCTTATAAGAAAAGAAAAATATATTCATGTCTTATAGTGACAAGGATCAGTTCCTGGAATGAAGAAGATTGAAAATTCTTTCCCACAGAATTCTATTATTCTAAACCTCAACAGTCAAAAGTAGAAAATATTTTTAAGTGAAAATAACCTACCATCTACTTTTGGGTAAGGACTTAGATGAAATACAGGAGCTATATTATAGTGGAATTGTCAACACTAAAAATCTTCTCTTTAAAAATTTATTTGAACCATTAAAAAAGCTAAAATGAAAATTGAATTGTGTGCAAATATGCATTGACTCAGTAATTTAATCTATATTTAAAATTATTACTGGAGTTAGTTTTTTAATATCCCTAATTTACTCCATTATTCCTTCACCTCTTGGTGAAACTGAATTGCTATTGTGAAATTATGAATTCTCTATGAACAATCTAGATTGAAATCTCATGTGAGGTGTTTAGGATTACAATTTTGTTAATGGGATTTTTAGAACAATTCACACTTTCATTTTTACCTAATAATTCTTTGAAATGGAATTTAGTTTATGTGTCATAAATCCTATACTCTGAATATTGTACATGAGGAATACAAGACCAGTAGCAACCAACTAAGATCTCACATCCTTGGGTGTCTTTACTACTTTCTTTGATGATATTCTCAAGATATTTTTTCCTTATAAAGACTTTTTTGTTTTTATTAATTTTTTTATTTTATATAAGTGATTTTTTATAATTACTAAAATATTCTTGCTTAAGAGTAAACATAATACCCCTCCCCCAAAAAATATAGACCCTCATGAGAAATAAAGTAAATGAAAGAGGGAAAAAAAATGTGTTTCAGTCTGTGTTCTGATACCATCAGCTCTGTCTCAGGTGGATCACATTCTTTATAAGTCCATCACAAAAGTTAATTCTCTATTTTTCCACTGTTGTTGTTGCTGTAATTCCCTACATACAAACCTCCCCACTACCTTATATTATGTTTTCTCTCTCCTTTCACTCTGTCCCTCTTCTTAAATGTTCCATAGGGTAGCTGAGTGGCACAGCAGACTGATCACCAGCCCTAGGGTCAAGAGACCCCAAGCCCACATACTACCCCTGAGAACGAGCAATCACTCAGCCCCATGGTCCTGGACAGGCCACCCAATCTCAGCCCCTTGCAAGAAGTGAAAAAGAAAATGTGTTATATATGATTATTCTCTCCTATGATCTACCCTCTAGTCTATCACCCACATCCTCCCCTCCCCTTTCCCCCCTTCTCTACTTCTTATTCTATATGTCTATACCCTATTGAGTGTGTGTGCTGTTTCCTCTCTGAGCCATTTCTGATGAGAGTGAAGGTTCCCTCATTCCCCCTTGCCTTTCCCTCTTCCATATCATTGCAATAGTCATTGCAATAAAATAAAATCTTTTATATGAAATATCTTAGCTTATTCCTCCTTTCCTTTCTCTTACTCCCAGTACATTTGTCTTTTAGTCATTGACTCCATTTTTACAATGTATCTTCTTCAAATTCAGCTCTCTCCTGTGCTTCATCTATAAAAGCTCCATCTACCTGCTCTACTGAATGAGAGGTTTCACATAAGTATTATCAGTATCATTTTTCTATGCAGAAAAACATGTAGTTCATCATCATTAAGTCCCTCATATTTTACCCTTCTCCACTTTCTATGCTTCATCTGAGTCCTGTATTTGAAGGTCAAACTTTCTGTTCAGCTCTGGTTGTTTCAACAGGAACATTCGAAATTCCTCTGGTTCATTGAAAGTTCTTTTCCCCTAGAAGAGAATGTTCAGTTTTGCTGGGTAGTTGTTTCTTGGTTGCATTCCAAGCTCTTCTGTCTTCCAGAATATTATATTCCAAGTCTTATGAGCCCTTAATGGAGTTGCTGCTAAGTTCTGTGTGATCCTGACTGCAGCTCCACAATATTTGAATTGTGTCCTTCTGGCCACTTGTAGTATTTTCTCTTTGACTTGGGAGTTCTGGAACTTGGCTATAATATTCCTGGGGGTTGTTTTTTTTATCTCTTTCTAGGGGAGATCAGTGGATTCTCTCAATTTTTATTTTGTCCTCTGCTTCTAGGATAGCAGAGCAATTTTCCTGTAGCAATTCTTTAAAAATGAGGTCAAGGTTCTTTTCCTGATTATAACTTTCATGTATCCCAATATTTTTTTTAAATTATCTTTCCCGAATTTGTTTTCCAGATCAGTTGCTTTTTCAGCGAGATGTTTCACATTTTCTTCTAACTTTTCATTCTTTTGGTGTTGAAGTATCTGTGACTTGAGTTCTTGCAAAGTCATTACCTTCCTTTAGCTCTGTTCTTCATCTGAGGGATTTGTTTTCCTCAGAGAGTTTTCTTATCTCCTTTTCCATCTGGCCAATTTTGCTTTTTAAAAGCATTCTTCTCCTTAATAACTTTTTGAACTGTTTTATCCATTTGACTTATGCTGGTTTTTAACATGTTATTTTCTTCACATTTTTTTGGACCTCCTTGACTAAGCTTCTGACTTCTCTCTGACAACTCTCTCATTTCTTTTCCCAATTTTTCTTCTATCTCCATTCCTTGAGTTTCAAAATCTTTTTTGAGCTCTATCATAGTCTGAGCCCAACTTTTGTTTTTCTAAGAGTCTTTAGATGCAGGAGCTCTTGCACTTCCTTATATTCAGGTGGAGTATTTTGATCCTCCTTGGGATCATAGACAATGTATTTCTCAATGGGTGTTCCTCTTTTTTCTCTGTTCACTCATCTCTCCAGCCTGTGCCTGGTTTGGGGGTGCTTCCTGAGCTTTTGAGTATTTTGGGGACACATCCTTACAGGAATCTCAGTGTGTGAAGCTCTGATTTCCCTCCTGGTCTGTGAATGACCACAAGTACACCCCTCTGCCATGGAGTTGAGGTGAGGGGACTATGTTCTATGGGGGGCCTAGACTGTGATCAGGATTTGTATGTAGTCAGAGCCCCAGAGTCCTGTTCCAGGAACAGAGGACAAATCTCGGAAGTCTCCCCTACCTTCAATGGGCTTCAGTTGCCTGGAGGCTCCTGCTTGCCAGCTCCATGCCTTTTTCTGTTTCCTGGATCTGGGCTGCCAGGGCGCCACTGCTGCACTGACCGTGCTGACTGTGACAACCACCCTAATGGCCTGGGTTTCACATGCTCACTTTGGCAGAGATCCCCCACACTGATCCCCCAATTTGTGCCTAATATTCCTCGGGTTGTATGTCAGGAAACTGCCTCCACTGCCATGAGGTGACTTCCAGGTGCCCTGGGGCTGCCTCCAGGGAAGCTGAAGTGTTTTCCACTCTTGTGGGCTGCCCCTCTAAACATTTCCACTATTTCTCATGTTACCTTGGTCTGGAGAATTGCCTCACTGGATCTTTCTGTGAGTTCTGTCTCTTGAAAGTTAAGAGTCACAATTTTAAGATTTTTGAAATATGGAGAGAACACCTAGGCGAGGATTTTCTCCTGTTGTCATCTTGGCTCCACCCCTTCAATTTCCTTACAATGGCTTTTTAAAATATATTATACTCTTTGCTTGGGTGATCACCAAATTCAATTCTTGAGAAATTGTGATATTGTTTGATTTACATTGATATACTTTCACTACAATATTATTGATATTTCCAGATCATGTGAGGAACGTGGAAGACTATCCTCTGATCACCCTGACCTTTCAAACCTCTAAAAAATAGAAATTATGTGCCAAAAAATAAAATAATTTCAGCTTTCCCTATGATCTAAGACACCTAAAATTCAAAATAAGGTTAAAAACAAGAAAACATCTTAAGCTCACTCAATAAACCTCCACTACCATTCATACTACTAGTATCAAATCTACACTAGCAGAGTCAAGGATTCAACACAGGCTTCTAAGAATATCACTCCTCACAATTCAAATTGTCAAAAATTAACTATGACAAATAGTCAAATGACCATGAACCCTCAGAAGCAACAACCTGGGCCCACTACTCCATAGCACCAGGACTACAAAGTTCTGACATGTCATTCCCATGGAAGACAACTCTGAAGTAACAGCACTGAAAATCTCTGACCTTCCTGTGCCTAATCAAAGGGCTAAGTAAGAGAGAGAGAGAGAGTGATATAGGAGAGGACAGCATGTATGAAGGGTGTGGATATAAAAAGAAGCAAGGAAAGTTATGCAATATTCTATCAAACCTGAGAGAAAAGAACAGTATCCCAGATGGGACCAGTTCTGACCAAATGAAAGTCATTTAGGGCAGAAACTTAGGATGATGACTTATGAGTTGGCCACAATCAGAGGCAAGGGAGTCAGAAAATGAAAAGGAAAAGGAAAAATGGGCAATGGGGGGATTACAGCCTGAAATTAATATCAATTAGAAAAAGAAAAATTAAAGACTTGAAGGATAAATAAATAATGAAAACAACTGCAGAAAGAAACATGACCTGAAGATCTAGGACATGAGTTTAAGCATTTAGGAATATATACTACAAAACAAAGGAAAATGATCTAAATGAGCTAGAGGACCCTGGATAATTTGAACAGAACATGGAATCACAACATGCTGTTCCTGAGTGGCTAAAAATGAAATGAGAATTATTAAAGCAGAATTTATCGCCTGCAGAGAAAAAATAATGGATAGAATAATTAAAAACAAACAAAAAAGCAACAACCTGGAGTCTGGCTTGGCAAACTTCACCACAGAAATAAAAGAGAGAATAATTGAATAGGGATGTAAATATATAGAAGTGAAAGACAATTTATAAGAAGAGAAGGGAAAGAACCAACAACCTTAAAAGAAAAATATGTTCACTATGCAAGCAACACATCCCAATCTTGAAGGCAAGATGCATGGAGACAACCTAAAAATTATAGATCGCTCAGAAGATGACAAAATGAAAAACCTAAGCACCAAAATGACAGAAATAATAGACAAGAATGTCTCAGAATTTTTGAAAATAGAAAATGTATTTCATATTAAAAGAATTTACAAATTGCCTCCAGGAAAAAAAAAAAAGCAAGCTGCAAATTACAGGTCATATAGTGGTTAAATTTAAATTTTAAATTCAGAAACAAGGTGTTCTCCAGGCATTGATGAGAAAACCCTTCAAATGCAAAGGAAAGAAGATTAAAATAACACAAGTCTATTCAGTATTACTTTCCAAAAAATGTAGGAAAGAAATAATATCTACTATAGAGAAATGGAACTCAGGATGCAGCTCAAGTTGACCTAACCTGCACATGAAAAAAATGAATGTTCATAATAAAGAAGAATTTGAAAAAAATTTTAATACTAAACAAAATCTTAAGAGATCTTTTTTGAACACCACATACATCTTAAATGTAGAAATAAATAAAAGCAGCATGCAAATATCGTTTAAGTAATAGAAGGCAACAGAGAAACAAGTAAGAGACTCCTTTCTAAATGTACACATAAAAACAGTGAAGGTAGAAATCTGGTAAACAATGAAGAGAGAAAGGGGGATATTATGAATTGAGCCTAGTGACACTGAATATTGGTGTATCAATATTTTTATTTATTTTTAACAATGCAACAATTTGAGAGTTTTCATGGAAGAGAGGGAGGGAATCAGGGGAATAGAGAGAACTATATCCTGAGCCAGGGTAAAATCAAGAGCTAGCAGTAAGGGGAAAATGACCTATAAAGGGAATGGGTGAGGAGGAGGGCAGGAAGATTGAAACGGGATTTGGAAAGAAAAAAATTCTTACTTTGATGGTGGGAAGGAATTCCCTGATGAATGATTCTGTGGGTGAAGAGATGATCTGTGAAGGAAGATGAGGATCTTAAACTTGGTTAGACCTGAGATATTTGGTGCTTGAAAAGTCATATTAGAATGTGTAGTGTTAGAAATTCCATGAAAGACTGGTGCCTAGGAAAGTGGGAAGAACAAGGACCCAAGGAGCTTTTGAGGCAAATGTGTAGTAGAGATAAACAGAGGAAGACATAGAGTATTGGTGAATTGCATATTAAGGAACTTAGTGGGGTTTTGCATTACCTCAAGATAGTTCTATCTGTGTTACTTGAAATAAATGGCATTACTCTGTGAGTGAGGCACAATGGCAAAAAGAAACCCATGGGGCAAGTCAATGGTAGAGAAAACCAATAGAAAATGTCTGGAATAGAAATCTTGGAAATTTTAATTGCAATAAAGAAATTAGAAAATTATCTGATTCAGAGAATGAAAGTCTGAAGTAAACAGAGAGGATAGATAATGAAGAAAGATATTAAGAGCAATTGTTTTTGACAAAGAGGTATGTATAACCTGTATCAAATTTCTTACTATTTTAGAAAGAGTAAAGAGGAAGGAGAAAGGAAGAAAAATTGAAACTCCAAATCTCAGTGAATTTTAAAAATTGTTTTGACATGAAATTGAGAAAACATAAAATGCTCTAATTTTTTAAAATAACTAATGAACACACTTCTTAAAAGAGATATAAAGAAAGGAGTGCTCTATTTCACTTACTGGGAATGGAAAAGGAAGGTTTGGTGGTCATGTGGAGAAATATCTAATCAGATAAACTCAGGAGAGAAAAGAAAATTAACAAACTAAACCCTCAAGGGAAATGGATAATAAAAAAAGAAAAAAGAAGTAATCTAGGGTAAGTGGAAGAGAGTCAGTAGGCACAGGTTCACTTAAGAAAACATAAAATAAAGAAACACAACATATTTACAGCAGAAGAGGTGGAACTCACCACTTGAAAAATCTCAGCATTAGACATTAAATAAAATATAAAACCAACTCATATGAATGAATTAATGCAATAAAATTTTAAAAAGTGACTTTTTGGAAAGGAAAACAAAACCTCATAATATATTATTTACATTTTACACTGAAAAGCAAAGATGTATACAAAATAAAATTGAGATAATGGATTTTTTTTCGACTATACACATGAAGTAAATACCAAAAAGCAAGAGTTTCAATAATAATGATGAAACACTATACAGGAAAATTTATCAAAATTTTAAAAAAGAGATAGTACTAATACCTCCCAAATTATTTTCAAAAATTATGAATTAATTCCCTTTACTAAATCCGTTTTTGAGACACATTCCTACTAATTAAATTATTCAAAGATAAAACACAGAGAAAATTATGAACTTATATAATTATGAATATTAACAAAAAAGTTTAGATAAAATTCTATTGACTTGACTATAGTAATTTATCCAAACAATGCACAAGAATTGTAGAAAACAATTTGGAATTACACAACTAAAATGACAAAAATGTTCATAGCCTTTGAACAAAAGATTATATTGCAAAAAATTACCATATACTCCAAAATATCTAAAGCAACACTTTGTGTGATAAGTAATATTTTTTTAGGTTTTTGCAAGGCAGATGGGGTTAAATGGCTTGCCCAAGGCCACACAGCTAGGTAATTATTAAGTGTCTGAGGCCAGATCTGAACTCAGGTACTACTGACTCCAGGGCCAGTGCTTTATTCACTGCGGCACCTAGCTGCCCTGGATAGCTAATATTTTGAAAGAAAATAGATGCCCATCAATTGAGGAATGGTTTGTGATAAATGAAAATAATCATATATTACCTTCCTGTAAAGAATACTACAAGACTCAGAGAGAAGTATAGAAAGATCTATATGAAATAAATAAAAGTGAAGTAGCATCAAGACAACCAAATAAAATGTAGCTACAACAACATAAATGGAAAGAGCAACTATCAGTCAAATAATCAAAAGTAAATTTAATAAAATTATAAAGCTCAATCAGGACTCTGATGAGGAAAAATTTCCAGCTTATTCTTTGTGGAGGTCAGAGATCCAAATCTAACTTTTTAAATATGCTGACCAATTGAGCTATTAATTTTCATAAAATGACTATTTGTTATAGGAGATAGCTTTCAAGGAGAGATATAAGGAGAGATCCTTGGGATAGCTATGGTTATGTAAACAAAAAAAAAAAGAAAATTTCATTCAAAATTTATTTTTAAAGAATGATATTAGGACTAAAACGATGTTTTCAGGTTAAAAACTTGAGGGGAAATTAAAAATTTTACTAAAGTCAATTCAGCCCACTCTCCTCTTACCCAATTCACATAGGGTCTGTCTGAAATACATATACTTAAAGAGTGAGCATTATGGTTTGCCCATCCAACTTCATATAATTGACAGGATATTCTTTCTTATGTTTTGTCATTCAAGTATAGATAAGTTAAACATTGAAATAACCTATGAAGCAAAAAAAAAAGAGAAATAAATAAATATTGCTTAAAAAGAGCTAAAATCACATGTAATACCCAGTGAACTTATTGATACCTACATGTTTATTAGTTGATATTGTATCTCCGTTTGAATGTTTTGTTTAATTTCACACAGGTGGCAAGAGATTCTTTATGAAACTACACCAAGCACCTTAGCCTCACTGAGGAAACCAAGGTCCATTAATACTGGCTGTCCTAATTTGGAAGTATCTTCAGTGGAGAATACCATCTGTATCCAAAGAAAGAATTGTGGAATTTGAACAAAGTCCAAAGACTATTACCTATAATTTTAAAAAATGTTATCTTATTATGCAATTTTTTATCTCTTATACTTTATTTTTTCCTTAAAGATATGATTTCTCTCTCAGCACATTCAATTTGGATCAATGTATAGCATGGAAACAATGTAAAGACTATCAAATTGCTTTCTGTGGGGGGGAGGGAGATTAGAGGGAAAATTGTAAAAATAAAAAATAAATAAATTTTAAAAATTAAAAAAAAATACTAGCTGTCCTAAAAAAGTTTTTAGTGAACATGGATGTGTCAAGAAAACAGCAGCAGAATTCTTAAGGTCAAGGGAGATAACAATGCACATTTCCATAGAGCAATTTCTATAGATTAGATGATTATCACTCTCACATTTAGTCAAAGACTCAATATCTCCAAATTTCATGCGTTAATAAGAATTCAATTTCTACTCATAAAATTTCTTTGCATTTAATGCTGTGGCATCATTAGAGATAATGAAGTCTTGACAATGTTCAATTTTATAGTCACTATCTGCTATAATGCATCTTTGTTTTCTTCCTATTTGGCATAATTATAGATCATTTTCCACCTAATGCTATCAAAACAGTTTACAAATACTAATTAATAAAGTCTTAGATTCTTAGGCTCACTTTAACTCAATAAATGTTTAAAGTGAACAGACTTACATTGATACAAGCATACAGAAGAAAATAAAATGCACAGACATAAAATTGAGATACATATAAAGAGAATAATTCTAGAGTAAATAATATAGGACAGTTAAAGAGTTGAATGATTATGAAATAAATAAATATATATGTGTATAAATATAAAATAAATATAAATTATAAAATAAATAAAAATACAATATCACATTATAAACTGAAATGGCCAATTATAAATTAAAATTGCAATTGCTTCTCTCTATATACTCTTCTCTAAAATTCATTTTTTAAAATTGCTTGTATGTAGTTATATGATTTTTGTATCTATACTTAATCCATCTAATGCAATCCCTACAGAATCAGATTTTTATCTACATACCTAAAACAGAACTTTAAATTGAACAAAACTGAATTATTAGATCAACCTTACCCTTCCAGAACTCCAACTATTAACACATCACAAAATACCTTATAAGGCTTTTTCATACTTGAGATAAACTCATATGTCTTGATTTGCTAGCTCTGGCTTATTGAAAGGTCAAGTGCCTTTTTCAAACTCTATGAAAGTAAGTGTTATAATTTTTTTTGGTTCAAAATTATTAGAACCTTTTATATATCATCTCCATGACCTAGGACTGTCTATTTTTTTGACTCTTTCCTGCACCCTAATGGAATGTTAACCCATCTTACTATAGGGTAAAAGTCCCACTCATTTGCAGATTACAGTGGCAGAAAAGGGGGAGAAGTGTTTCATTTGACATCTCACACCAACTACAGTACTTAGCTCAAGAGCAAAATCTAAACCAAATCTCCTAAATCAGTTTGAGTCAGTGAAGAGAATGCCAGTCTGTGAACTTATAAAAAAACTCTCTCACATTAAAAAAAAAAGTTGGAGCTCAAAACCATAGAGGCTGTGTAGTACACTTTTATCTTTGTAGACTTGCAACTAGCTGTTGTTTAAGATGTTTGTGCTTGTTTTTTGTTAAGTTCCTTTCTAAGATCAAGAAATCATCATTTGGCATGATTTAGGCATAAAGACAGAAGACCATTATTTGCTCTCCATTCAGAAATGGAATTGGAAGGTATTTTCCTAATTATCAGGAGACTACTTGTGGTCAAACCAGATGATGGGTACTATTCTCTTTTCATTTTGCCATTTAAATAAATTTTGAGGTCTTCTAGCTAAGGGTCATACTTAATTCTATTCTTCACTATAATCCTGAGGAAATGGGGAAAGTTGACCCAAAGAAATTGATTCTAGAATCTTCATCCCATGAGCCACCTGTCCAATGTCTACTGCTAAAATTACAGGAAGAAGATTCATACCCACATCCTTGACATTTTGTTTTATGCAAGAGAATGTAAGCATTTTGGGGTACCATACAGTCATTTAAAGTGAAATAAGATATAGGGCACAATAAAAGTATTATACCATATCTATTTTCTTCCAGGAGACCAATTTTAACTTATTCATAATATTGAAGTATGTGGATGTAGTAACTCTCACTGAGTCCTTTTTGATTTCTGCTGACAAACACATTCTTCACACTCTAATTGCTAAATATTTAATAGGACAGTGGTTTAGAGATTTCCCATCTTATTATCCAGGAATATTGTATTCTGGTTGAAGGGTATTTGTCTCCTACCCTTATCATGGATTAAAACAGCATTAGCTGGAAGATGGCAAAGAGAAGCCAGGAAGTTGCCTGAGGTCTCCCCAGTTTCACTATGTTAAAGCAAGCTATTTTTTTTTCAGTTCTTGCAATGGGGTCAAGGGACTTGCCCAAGGTCACAAAGTTAGGTAATTATTAAGTGTCTGAGGTCAGATTTGAACTTGGTTCCTCCTGACTGCAGGGCTGGTGCTCTATTTACTTAATTGCTCCTTTTCTTTTTTAAATAAATATTTTATTTGCTTCCCAATTATATACAATAGTAGTTTCTACCTATCAATTTCATAAGGTTTTGAATTTTACAATTTTTCTCCCATCTTCTTCTGTCTCCCACCCCCCAGAAGGTAGTCTGATAATCTTTACATTGTTTCCATGCTATACATTGATCAAAATTGAATGTGTTAAAAGAAAAATCATATCCTTAAGGAAAAAATAAAATATTAGAGATAGCAAAATTATGTAGTATATAAGACAATTTTTTCTTTAAAAAAATTGAGGGTAGTAGTCTTTGGTCTTTGTTTAAACTCCAGAGTTCTTTCTCTAGAATACAGATGATATTTTCCATTGAAGATACCCCAAAATCGTTCCTGATTATTATATTGATGGAATGAGCAAGTCCATTAAGATTGATCATCACCACCCCCCCCCATGTTGCTGTAAAACAAGCTGCTAAAAGAATTCTGGAGTACCAGAATCCCCCTCCCCCCCCAAAAAAACCCAAAAAAACAATGAGTGAAATAATTTTCCAAAGACAACTTAGAACTTCAGGAAAACATCTGTCTCACATGGGAAAAAAGAGAATTCAGACCAGCACAAGGTATCCTGGCAAACAATCAGGTAGCAGCATAAATCAGCAATAAGGTTCATTGTCCAGGTTGACCAATGACAAAACAGGTCAGTTGTGAGGACTTCAACTCCAATACAGAAGGAAAACAGCCAGCCCTGGAACCCAAGACACAAGAAATGGGACTAGACAGGGTCACAGCATTACAATGGACAAGCTACCAACCCCAGAGGTCCAAGTGCAGAACTCCAGTGCTCCCTGTATCCCAGTAAGAGAGGTTTGCCTTTCGAAAATGAGCAAAAAAATACAAAAAAAAGAGTACTGATCATATGGCATTACTATGGCAAGAGGGAAACTCGAAACAAACTCAGAAGAGAACAATGTCAAATTGTCTACATGTGAAATTTCAAAAGGAATATTAATTGGTATCCAACCACAAAAAAATCCTCTCAGAAGAGTTCAAAAAGAATTTTAACAATCAAGAGTTTTTACAAAAGAATTATGAAAAAAAGTCAAGAGTTTGGAAAAAGAAAAACATGAATTTCCTGACAAAACAACTCCTTAAAAAAACAGAATTGTCCAAATGGCAACAAAAAATTCATTAATGAAGTCAACTCTTGTAAAAGTAGAATTATCCAAATGAAAAAGTAGATACAAAAGCTTACTAAAAAAATAATTCCTTAAAAATGAGAACCAGACAACAGGACACTAACAAGTAATTGAGATATCAAGAATCAATTGGAGAAAATCAAAAGAATAAAAAACAGGAGAAAATGTAAAATACTTCTTTGGAAAACAATTGACCTAGAAAATAGATCCAGAAGTGATAATTTAAGAATTATTAGACTACCTAAAAGCCATGATCAAAAAAAGAGCCTGGACGGCATCTTTCAAAAAATTATCAAGCAAAACCTGCCCTGACACATGGATCCAGAGGGTAAAAAAATACTAATTGAAAGGAGTTTATTCAAACTTTCAATGGTACATCATGGGAACATTTTCTTTCTTCCCCAACCACTTGCTTATAATTGAATTTTAGAGTACTGATACAGAAAAACACTGAATAATCTCCAAATGAAAAATAAATATGGACAAATTGACTTCTCTTCAGTATGATTTTAATGCTTCTTACCTTCCACTGTTTTTCCTCTAAAAATATGTAATCCACTTAAATATGTTGCAACTGAATTAACTAAAATATGAAAATAACCAAAATGTTATGATCTTACCCTTCTATATAATTAGGAATTTAGTTATGCACATGAATCATAGTTTTCATTATTTTGTACTCAAGAAAATATCATAATTTAATATGATAAACTTGCTATAAATTATTTTTCATATATGAGAAAAATGATACCTAACTTCAATGTATATTCATATTTGATAAACTTTGGAAAATTAATATAATAACATCCAGTCAGAATAGAGTTAATTGTTGTTTCCCTGGGAGAAAGGTGGGGTACAAGTTATATTGAAAAAAACAGTGATTTTTTTTGACACAAATGCTTTTTCAAAAGAATCAAACTGTACAAGATAAAATAATGCTGTCTTGAATTATCAAAAAGAAAATTAAATACAAAATCAATAATTTTCTAAAAAATGGTTTTTATTTATCATTACATTAAATAAAACAGATGTTCTTTATTGTTAAATTTTTATTTTCCTCCTCACTAGGTTAATTAACCTCAGTATCATTTTGGTACCTAAAAAACAAGTAAACAAACAAACAAAAAACCATTTCTACTATCTAGTATACATTTAGAGGGGAAAATTGGCAGAATTCTGACCTTATATGTAGATCCTGCTTTGAGAAATAAATTGATTTAATTTTATCATTCTTTTAAAGACAAGAAGATGCAGCTATAAAGTGTGTGCACACAATATGTTGATATTCCTTGGGAGGAGAAAATATCCATCTATAATTTGATTGATTTATCTGTTGATCCATGAATCAATCAATCACTTCAAATATAAATGTATATTTATTTATATTTCTATATTATTTCTATATTTATATTATATACATATATCCCTATATTGTATATCTTATATCTATATTATATGTTCATTTATACATAATACATTTATAATGTTTTCATGCCAGAAGATATATAAAGCTACCTCCATAGATTTTTATTGGTTGAACATTTCTGATCCTGAACAATTTCTTCTCTATATTAATCTTTGAAAGCACTCTAGTATAGCCCCAATGTCTTTTCAAATTAACTGAAATGATCAACTCCCAGCTTGTATTCTTACCTCTAGTCTATTCACTGTTTAATTTCTTCACACTGCAGTCCAAATAATCTTTCTAATGCATTACTCTGCTTCTATAGTTCTCATGTTACTTTAAACTTTTATCAGTATTCTATTGCCTACCAAATCAAGGATAAAAACATGATCTTGGCACTCATGACCCTCCACAATTTGTCTTCAGTCCACCTTTACAACTTCAGTTTAGATAACTTGTCAAATATTCTACTTTCCTACAAAATTAGATCATTTCCTCTTTCTGTCCTCTTTTCTTTCTGTGTGTATGATCTTGCCATCCCATTACTGAATTGAACTGATTTACATTTGTTGAATTTCCTTTTCTTTTCAAGGATGTACTTCCCTGACCTTATCACTTTCCAATCCTCACGATTAATGAGCTTTTCACTAAAGATATTTTGCAGTACTTTGCCCAGATATTTTGCTTTGAACTAGTCATATTCTAGGTTGTAAGAAAGTTATTTCTGTAAATTTCTCTCCCCCTTTAAATTTTAAGCGCCTTAGAATAAATCTGTATTAATTTTTTACCCTCACTGCCTAACATAGTGCCTTGCCTATATTAAATATTTGATAAATAATGTTTTTAATTTAAAGAAAATTTAAAACAAGGTTTTTTTTAAATTGGTTTGTTCCATTTCATTGGAACAAGAAGAGAAAAAATAATTTCTATTGTATCTGATATAAGATCTGTAGAGGGGTTTTATAACAGATTCAGCACTTTTACTAACAAAGAGATCTGTTACCATGGGGAAAAAATTGGAATTATTTCCTAGTTTTTAAAAAAATATTCCAGTGACTCTCCAGTGCCCACTGGCACAGAGCTATGATCTTACTAATGAGTGATTTGTGGTTTTCATACAGGTCTATGTATTTGAATTCTAAATTAAAATTGCATGTAAAGACAGATATCTAAAGTTATTTGCCTGCAGACTTTTTTACCTAGAGATAAGTAACTGAAAGTCAATTAATTTTAGTTAAGTCCCCAAGACAACAGCTATTGACTTGTAAGAATTAAATAGGCAATGCAGCATATATTATTGTCTCATATTTTGTAAAAGGTTTATCAGGGAAGGTAAATGGCACAGTGGATAAAGAACCAGCCCTGGAATAATTACCTAGCTGTGTGACTTTGGGCAAGTCAGTTAACCCTGCAATACAAAACAAAAAAATAAAGCCTTGAAATACAAAACAAAACAAAAAAGAAAAAGGTTATATTATTTAGAATCACAGGATTTGAGTTCAAATTCTGATTCTACTATTCATTGTACAGGTAACAAAGGTTCTTGATCTTTCTGTAATATGAGTGGGTAGGTTTCAGTGACCTTTAAGTTTCATTCCAATCTTTTGTCTATGAGCCTATGAGTAAATGGAGGAAGGGGAAGAAAGAAAAAATATAGAATTAAAATATTAAATAAATAAGGGCAACTAGGTGGTGCAGTGGATAAAGCACCAGCCCTGAAGTCAGGAGTACCTGGGTTCAAATCCTGTCTCAGACACTTAATAATTACCTAGCTGTGTGGCCTTGGGCAAGCCACTTAACCCCGTTTGCCTTACAAAAAACCTAAAAAAATATTAAATAATTACCACAATACAGATGCAAGTGAAAATAAAAGATCTTTGAGAGATCAAGCTTTTTTGTTTTCTTATTTTTTGTAACTCCAGCATTGAGAGTCATATTTTGAAAATTCTAGATCACAGAATCATGGATCTACAGGTAGATCCAATCCTACTCTTTCAGATGAAAGAACAAAGTGTTCTAATACTGAATGCAGAGATGCTAATATTTTAACATGCTGGTGCTTAATAAATCCTTTTTAGATTGTCTTGACTTAACCTATGATGCTAATGTCTCCCTCCTTTTTAATGAAAGTATTCAACAATTATTGTCCTAATAGCACTGCTAAATCAGATCATAACATTGATCTCCCAAGTCAGTCCAGATTCCACTTTCTTCTGTCTATAACACCTCAAAGCGGTAAATTTCTCAATGGTCAATGAAAAAATATATAAACTCGGTTATTTGCTTTTTTTAAAAATGATCACTTATGAATTTTTATATCAGAATCTTTCTTAGAAAAGGAGGGCAGTGATTTGCTTTTCAGAGAAATAATATTACTGTTGTACTGATATTCAAATATTATATTATTATATAATAATTATTATGTAATACAATGATAAAATATTACTATAATGGGCTAAGGATCTGTTATTTCATCACTGTGGAGATATCAATGTAAGAACATCACACATTCATGCAGAATATATCTTATTTATAACAGAATAAAGCATCTTAGAGAATTGATTAAAGCATATAAAGATTGAGTAGTCCAGGTCAAACAGATTTAATTATCAAAGCTATGATTTGTATATTGTTTTTCATAACTTTAGCTCAACACTTTCCCCATTATGTCAAGCCATTATAGTAATAACTGTGTATTTATACTTATGTATATTTTTAACTAGATATATATAATATATTCCATGTAGCAAGCTACATAGAACAAATGTTCTATATAATATAAATTCAATGTTTTACAGTTTACTTGATGTTTTTCTTAAATCTGAATGTGAGAAAAAAAGTTTTATCACCATTTGTCAGATAACAAGCTTAAAGCTCAAAGAGATTTCTAAGAACCTCTCATTGGTACCTATCTTAGCCAGGACTAGGTATGTGTTAGAGTATCTATGAGCTTCAGGAAGGCACCAGAAACATTAGAAGGAAGAAAAGTTAATAATCTCTGATGATATATCTGAGATTGCAGCAAAACCCTTGTGTTCCTCACATTTTGTGATTAATATAATCAGTGCTCTGTGATTAAACAAACTATATGGAGACTAATGTAGTTTGTATTTCCCTCTTTCAACTGAGGTAGGTAATATGGGAAATTTAAAAAAAAAGAAAAGAAAGAATCAGTGAAAACAGGAAGAAAAAAGCATTAGACTAAAAAATGGGCCAGGAGTCTCATGGGTTTTAAGTTTTAACTCTGGCTTAAAATAGTTAGCCTTGACAAATTATTTAATTTATCTATCCTACAACTTCAACTATATAATGAGACAAATGGATGAAATAATTGAATTTTCTTATTATAATCAACAAGCTATATATCTATTTCAATTTTTAAAAAAATAATATTAATAGTTTGCTTTAGAAGAAACTAAGAGGATTTCCATACAATTTTCTTTTGGTTTAGCATTTTGTAAAAATATTTTATTTGTTTTTTATTTGACCTCTATTTTTACCAGACATAAGAAGTAATGACAGATGGACAATTTCCTGACACAGGATATTTTGAAGCTGTAAAAATAAGCCCCTCTGTATAACTGGTAAAATTGAATATTTCTCTGTGGCACAATAGCCACTTATGCTCACCTGGGATGCCAAACTGCCAAACCAATGTTTAATGGATAGAGTTACTCCACATAATATGGAGAACCAAGTATTATTATCCCAGTGAGACTTTATAGCCAAAAATTGTCAGTTTCCCTGAGTTAAACTATTACCTTATTTTTCAAATTGGCATCATTTTTTATCTTTCGATGTATAAAACATAAAAATTAAATAAATAAGTAGAAAGAAGACAGCAATTCTCATGCACTTTATAACTATATAAATCTTCCGGTAAAATGTGGGGAATTAATCTGGCCTGCAGCAAATGTCTAGATTATTTTGGCTGTGCTGAGAAATTCTTAGCGGAGTCAAATAAAGCATCTCCTTATTTTGACATTTTCATTATTCATTGGTTTCAATCAGCTTGGAAATGTCTAAATAGTAATGGTATTAGTAGAATTTGCCTATTTTCTACTGTCAAAATTTAAAGGCAAACAAGATTTCTGTTTTAATGTATATGAGAAAAAATATTTTAAAACCAATCAAAACTGCAAAGATTATAATAAATGTATAACATTTACATTGTCCTTAACAAAAGAAAATTCTCATTTCATTATAGGCACCCAGCAATGTACCACAGAGCATCAAAGTTAGAGAGATTTTTTTAGTCTAACTTTTATGTGACTTAAGATCCTTTCTCCAACATATCCAAAAAAGAGTTAGAAAAGCCCTGGTGAAAATTTGTTATATAACCCTTGGATTCCATTTTATCTTTTACTGGAAGATTTCCTGAAACCCTTTTAATTCTAATACCTTCCTTCTGTTAATTACTTTCTCTTTATCCAGTCCTTTAATTATTCTGGTAGTTCTCTTTAGGATATATTCCCATTTGTTTTAGCTTTTGTAAAATGTGCTGCCCAGGACTGAAAACATAACTTCAGATATATGTAGATAGATTAGATAGATAGATAGATAGATAGATAGATAGATAGATAGATAGATAGATATGACAGGGAGACAGTGACAGAGAGATGGTGAGAGAGAGAGAGAGAGAGAGAGAGAGAGAGAGAGAGAGAAAGAATATATAGCCTAAAATCTAGAGATGTTTATGAAGGATATATAGCTACATTATTCATATTAGTTACTCTTGTAGTGGCAGTTCCTTCAGTAACACATTTTCAAATCTCCCAGCTTCCTGTGATCAGTTGTATATTGCATGATTCAATAAACAATAAAAAAAAATTACCTCAATGATAAATTGACTGAAAGCTCTCTGCAGGAGTGATGAATAATCTCACCACTATGATCATCAATTCTATGTCTGAGGCTGGATTGAAAAGTATTTTAGGACAATTTTTTTTCACTGAAGCAAGTTCATGTTGGGAGATAGTGACCCTGAGGAGGGGTTGATTACTTTTTTGAGATGAGATCCTTTGTAATGGGTCTAACTTGGGGTACCAAAAGTGAAGAGATAAGAAGTTAGGGATTTTACCTACTTGGAAATGGAAATTCAATTAAAAAAAGAAAACAAAAACTTAAGACAGTACTACCTCATTTCAGATGGTAAGGAAGAAACCATGAACTCAGTTTATATGATATGTCAACCATAAAATTGAATGATGAGATAGCAAAATAGATCCCCTGAATTCAACATTATTGAGGCAAATCCTGGTTTAGCATTTTATTGTTGATCTTTAGAATGCAATCATGCCTATGTTCTATACTACTAAATAATTCTAGGGTATAATAAATAATATACTTTTTTTCTGACAGCACAAAGGTTGTCATTACCAAAATGAACAACATATAAATATCCAGAAGTCTAAATCAATTAATCCAACCAAGATGACTCTATGTTGATTTTTGTTAACTAATCTCTTTTATGTGCAGAATTGAACATAATCCCATTGGATAAGGAAATGAAATTCCTTTATAATCATCAAAAAGATATCTCGGGGCGGCTAGGTGGCGTAGTGGATAGAGCACTGGCCTTGGAGTCAGGAGTACCTGAGTTCAAATCCGGCCTCAGACACTTAATAATTACCTATCCATGTGGCCTTGGGCAAGCCACTTAACCCCATTGCCTTGCAAAAAAACTAAAAAAAAAAAAGATATCTCTTGTAAGCCTCAGGCATATTTATGCTTCTAGTGGTGAGGATGCCCTTGAGGGGATTTGAGAGGTTCTATAGTCAAAGATAAAAGAGGGACAGGAAGGAAAGAATAAAAATTGTGGATTCTTGGTTTTTGTGGGGTATTTTGGAGTTCCCATAAAATGGTCAGCCATTTTATCTTAAAGTTCTTCTACTAAGAATTATGTGCTCCTCCCAAATGAATTTCCATGATAGGGATATTTTACAGTTATTCTTTCCCCAAGGAAAGAATGTTCAATGTGGCCTTAAGAAACATATTTGTATTCTCTCCCTAGGTAAATGTGAATTCACAAAACATCTTCTTTATAGAAACTATATATATATATATATATTATAAAAATTAATGAGTAATTATTAACACACACTGATTTTATTCAGTGAAGTCCAGTACTAGTTTTAAAACTTGGACTTGCACAGTACTGGTTTATGAAATTTATTTTGATCCTGTTTTTGCTTTGCATAAACTTACTAATGAAATAAATTATCAACAGGTGTAACAGATAAAGACCAGGTTGGGACCAGGTCTTTCAATGGAGGAAAAATGTCATCTTTAGAAAAGTCCTACTATCCCCCTCATGAGACCATACATGCAATCTTTTTAATACATATATATATATATATATATATATATATATATATATGACTAATAGAATGTTTAATGTGATACTCAATCTAATTATTAGGGCTTCTCTATGTCTTTCATATGTACCTTATAGGCAGAATTTAAATGGTCTACTCTTATTTTCTGATTCTTCAACATATTTACCACTTCAATAATTGCTAGAATGAATTTAGTCTTCTAATTTAATGAGTTTTTAAATATGTGTCTGTTCCAATATGTAATACTAAAATCAAAGGAGAATTTCTATCAAGCAAGAGTAAGAAACTAAGCTTTTGGTGGAATCAGAGTCACTGTTTATAATTGTAAAGCCCATTAAATTGTCTATATGCATTAATATATATAACCTGCTAAATATTTTATTTTTTAACATCAGTGCTAGCATTGATCAGTTACTTCAAAGTAACTAGTATATGATGCATATATATATATATTAAATGCTTAAAATTTAATTTATTCAACTTAACTCCTATATGCTCTTTTCCAAAATCCAGTCCATATCTCATTCATTTCTATCATGTCCCATAATTGCTAAAACATAACCTAAAACAAAACAAACATCAAAGGAAAATTAATAATAGCAACAAATAAACTAGTTAGCATCATATCAGGCAATGATGCAGATCAGATAAAATGTCTTAAAATAATGCTGAATGATATTCAAGGAATTTCAAAGAGAAGACAATTCTTAATCATATGAGTTCATACTATAAATAGCAAGAAAATTTACCTCTTTTCTTCATTATTCCAATAAATTAATAGTAAATTTTACAAAATTTTCCAGAAATTATCAACCCAATATTGAGTCCCTGAGGAAATAAATTAAAAAATACCTTATATTTATTATATTGTCAACAGAAAAGATAAGCTGCAAAAGTTTCTATGCCAATGATTTCTTTTTCATTATTTTATTTATTTATTTTAATAATTTTCAATTATATTATATGTAAAATTACAATTCATTTTTCAATTTGAGTGGGAAATTCTCTCCTTCCCTAATAGTTATTTCCCACTCCTCAAGGAATTTGATATTGAGTATACATATAAAATCATTCAAAACATATTTCCATATTAGCTATGTTGCAAAATAAAATATAGGCAAAAAAATTAAAACGAAAAAAAATTTAAAGCATAATTTAATCTTTTCTCTCTCTGAAGATAGATAAAATTTTTCATCTTGGGGGCATTGGAATGGTCTTGAATAATTATTTTGATCAAATTAGTGAAATATAATAGTGCTATAATTGTGTAAAGTGTTCTGGTTTTTCTGATTTCATTTTGCATTAGTTCATGTAAACTTTCCAAGATTTCTTTGAAACTATCCTGCTTAATATTTCTTATAGAACAATAGTATTCCATAACAACCATATACAAGATTTTCATGAGGAATTCTTTAGTTGATGTACATCTCTTTGATTTCTAATTCTTTGCCACCACAAGAGGAACTGCTAAAAATAATTTTGAACAGAAAGTCATTTTCCTGTTTCTTTGACTTCTGGGATCTAGATCTGATAATGGTAGAGCTGGTCAAAGGAGATCTGGGCACAGTTGTATCCATTTAATTTAAAACTATTCTCTAGTTGGATGAGTTCACGACTCCAAAAAACATATTACAATATTAATTTTTCCACATTCACTCTACCATTTGTCATTTTACTTTACTGTCATCTCAGTCAATCTGATAGGTGGAGAATTGTTTTAATTTTTACATTCCTCTAATCAGTATTGATTTAGGTGATTTTTTCCATAAAACTATAGCTTTGATTCCTTCTTCTGAAAACTGCTTGTTCATATCCACGGACCATCTGTAACTTGGAAATTACTCATTTAAAAAAAATCAGTTCCCTTTATACTTGAGAGCTGAGGGTTTTATCAGAGAAATTTGCAGAACAACCTAGAAGATTAGTAAATTATTCACAATTCCTGCTATCTGTTTAATTTTGGCTACCTCAATTTTGTTTCTACAGAAATTTTTTCTATGATATAATTGAAATTATTCAGTTTATTTCCTCTCTCTCGTCTGTCTCTGTGTATCTGTCTCTCTGTCTCTGTTTTTGTCTGTCTCTGTCTTTCTTTCAGTCTTTGTCTGTCTGTCTGTCTGTCTGTCTGTCTGTCTGTCTCTCTCTCTCTCTCTCTCTCTCTCTCTCTCTCTCTTTCTCTCCCCTGTCTCTGTTCCTTTCCACTTCTCTCTATGTCTTTCTGTGTGTCTCTTTGTCTTTTTGTCTCTCTGGCCCTATATGTTTCTCTGTCTCTGTTTCTCTTTCTTTCTCTGTCTCTCTCTCCCTATCTCTCTGCCTTTCTCTCTCTGTTTCCTGTCTCTCTTTGTTTCTGACTCTGTCTCAGATGATTGCGTTTTTTCTTATCCATATATCTGATCTGTGTATTTTTCCATACTCCCCTCATTTATTTTGATATCATGTTTTATGTCTAAATCATTTTGACCCCATCTTGGCTATTCTGGGAACATTGTGAGGCACTAATCTATACCTAGTTTGTGCCAAATTTCTTACCAGGGTTTCTGCTAATTTTTTTTAAATGATGAGTCCTTGTCCCCAAAGTTTAGATATTTGAGTTTATAAAGCAATAGACTACTATGATCCTTTACTACCATTAATTTTATATATAAATTATTCAAATGTTCTTTCAATCAATTTCTTAGCCAGTACTAGATGGTTTTCTTGTTCACCCCATTGTTATAGTTTGAAATCCAGTAGTTAAGCCACTTTCCAACATATATTTTCCTCATTGATCTCCTTGAAACATCTATATGAATTTTATCATTTTTTCAAGTTTTATAAAATAATTTATTTAAAACTTTGTTTCGGAATTGAATAAATTAACAGGCAGATTTGCCATTTTATTATATTGTCTTGACCTACTCATAAGTAAGTAATTTTTTCCAATTTTTTAGATCTACCTTTATATATGTAAAAAGTACCTTGTAATTATATTCCTAGACTCCCTGGGTTTATTTTGGCAGATAAATTTCCAAGTATTTTATATTTTCTTCAGTTATTTTATTTTATTTTATTTTATTTTATTTTTGTTTAGGTTTTTGCAAGGCAAATGGGGTTAAGTAGCTTGCCCAAGGTCACACAGCTAGGTAATTATTAAGTGTTTGAGACCAGATTTGAACCCAGGTACTCCTGACTCCAAGGCCAGTGCTTTATCCACTACACCACCTAGCCGCCCCTCTGCAGTTATTTTAAATGGAATTTCTCTTGCTTCCTCTTGTTGCTTGGTTTGTTGGTAATATAAAGAAATGTTGATTATTCATTTGTTTATATTTTCTTTTCTACACCTTTGCTAATTATTTCAATTAGGTGTTTAGTTGATTCTCCATTATTCTCTAAATAAAACATCATATTATCTGAAAAGTGATAAATTTTTCATTCCAT
Organism: Macrotis lagotis; assembly: GCF_037893015.1. Classification (NCBI taxonomy): domain Eukaryota; kingdom Metazoa; phylum Chordata; class Mammalia; order Peramelemorphia; family Peramelidae; genus Macrotis; species Macrotis lagotis. The sequence goes on from NC_133666.1 coordinate 102,101,775, forward strand.
ATTTTATTGCTTCAATTTATTTTTCTTATTGTTATAGTTAGTGAGAAGTATACTATTACAATATTGTACAGTGATACAATACAGAATCATAATGATGACAGTGAACATTATTGCTTTACTCCTGATCTCACTGGGAAAGATTCAGGTACATCCCTCTTTTAGATAAAGCCTGGTCTTGGTTTAAGATAAATACTACTTATCATTTTAAGAAAAGTTCTATTGAATATGGTGTAGTAAGAAAGGGACCTGCCTGAGTTCACTCAAATTCTCCTCCAAATAAAGATAAAATAATGACTATGAATAAATTCTTAAGTGGCAGAATCAACAAAAGAATTGAATAAATAATTTTTAAAATTCAAAACAACTTATAAAGTTAGTAGAAAACATCTTTCTCACTCGAATGAAAGTAGGACACAGTCCAGCACATATCTTTCCAGCATAGAGCACACCCAGGTGAGCTAGCAGCAAGGTTTTATGGCCAGCTGAAACTTCAGGAGTGATTTCCAGAGCTCACAGATATTAAAGTGATCACATAAGTGGTCATAAGGAAATTATAGATGAGCATTTAAGGGATCTGGTAGCAAGATTCTGCTGCATTGCCCATACATGACTATGGTAACAATCCCAAAGTGAGGAGGAGCACTAGCAGGAGCAGGAAACCTGGAAATAATCACCTAGCATAAAAGAGTGCTTGTGATAATTAAAATAACAAATCAGAGGTCAGGAGAATACTAACCACATTTGTCCTTAGATCACTTTGTAAGGACTTAAAACTTCCAGAACCTAAGGACTAGCTTTGAAAACTGCAGCACAACAAACCCGAAGTGCGGTACAAAGTCAGAAGCAGATCCTTTCTTTATCAAAGAAACTAAAGGTCAAAATTAAGATAAATAGGGGAAGTTAGGTGGCACAGTGGATAGAGTACCAGTCCTAGAGTCAGGAGGAGCTGAGTTCCAATCTAGCCTGGGACACTTAATAATAACCACTAGGTAATTAACCTTGAGCAAATCACTTAGCCTCATTGCTTTGCAACCCCCCAAAAAAAATTAAGATAAATAAATGATAAAATTATAAATAAAAATCGACCATAGAAAATCAGTATGGTGACAAAGAAGATCAAAACACAATTTCAGTACAGCTACATGCAAAGTCTCAAAGTGAAATATGAATTGGTGGGACAGAGCCAGGATGGAGGATAGAAGCCAGGAACTTTTTTGATTTCTTTTGAGTTTCCCTTAGAATCAATGCTAATAAAGCTTCTAAATGGATTCTGGAGTCACAGAACCCAAAAAAAGACATTTTCCAGCTCTACTAGAAGGACTTCTAAAGGTTTATCCCACTGGAGCCTCTTGCCACCTTCCTGCCCATGTCTATACTGAATCCCACTTGATTGCAGAAAAAAATGTAACCCAGTACAGGCAGGGGCAGGAACGTAGCCAAAGGCTCTTAGTTGCAACCTAGTTCACTAACCAAGGCCCCTAGATCTTGGTCCAGCATTGCAGCAACACAGCAAGTCAACTGAGAGGCCTCCATTCCCAGCATAGAAGGCAAATAGCCAGCCCCAGAATCCCAACACAGTGGGTGTGACTAGACCAGGAAATGCCAGTGTAGTGGAGAAGCCCCTAAAACCAGAGGAAGTAACATACTGAAGATAGATGAAGAGACCTTCTACTAGAAGCCCAGGAAGCTTTGGAAAGGCCCCCCATTGGGGCCTAGGAGCATAATTTTACCTTAAAAACTACAAACTAGCTTAAAACTGAGTAAGACACAGGAAAACCTTAACTATAGAAAGCTACTAGTGATAAGGAAGATCAAAACACCATTTCAGAATACGACGCTAGAAAAAAGGCTTATATGTGAAACCCCAGAGGGAAACATGAATTGGTCTCATGCCCAAAAGTTGTCTTGGAGGAGATCAAAACAGATTTTTTTAAATCAAGTGGAAAAATTGGGAAAGGAAATGAGAGGTAAGCAATAGAGATTCTTCAACTTGGAAAAGGAAGCATAAAAACAGACTGACTGAAACAACCAGGGACAATTTTGGAATATCTGCAATGGAGAATGCTATCTGTATCCAGGGAAAGAATTGTGGGGTTTGAACAAAGACCAAAGACTATTACCTATAATTTAGGGGAAAAAGTTATCTTATTATGTAGTTTTGCTATCTCTTATGCTTTATTTTTCTTCCTTAAGGATATGATTCTCTCTCATCACATTCAACTGAGATCAATGTATACCACGGAAACAATGTAAAGATTACAAGAATGTCTTTTATGGGGGGGGGGGATGGAAGCAAGAATGGGGGAAAATTGTAAAACTCAAAATAAATAAAATCTTTCTAAAAAACTGAGTGAAGAAAACTATTTTAAAACTACAATTGAGCAAGTGGACAAAGGAAACATCACTTTAAAAATAGAATTTGACAAATGGAAAAGAAAACAATTCAGAACTACTCTTAGACAAATGGGAAAAGAAAACAACTCCTTTGAAAATAGAATTAGGCAGTTCCGGCCAAGATGGAAGAGAGAAGACAGGCACAGTTCTAAAGTCTCCTGATCTCTTCCCCATCTATCACATGAAACAAACCTCTTAAAAGAAATCCGATCCAGAAAACTCAGAAACAAAAGCCAAGAAAAAGAACATCTACCTCGGGATTTGTATCTCTCAGCAGCTTTGGCTGAAATCAGGCGGGTGACTCTGGGCTCAGAGGGAGGATGAGGCCTGGATCAGCCAGATTAACAGCTGAATTGGAACCAGGAGTCTGAGGGCCGGAGAGCTGGACCTGCTGGATCAGCATTGGGACTGGACAAGAGGGGTTGGGTCCGCGGGGAAGCAGAAGTGCTGGTGTTGGTGCCGTCCCCCTGGAGCTTGGGGAACAGGCTGGGGGGAGAGTTCTGGTGCAGGAGAGCTGCAGACACCATCCCTAGGCTCCTCGGGTATGAGAAACTCTGAGTCCACGCCTCCACTGCACAGAGGCCTCTTCCCAAACAAACAAATATAAACTAGTTCTGCCTGTGTGAGCAGAAAAACTAGCCCAGCTGAGGAATGAACTCAGGCCAGGGTAAAGCCCACCAGTGACTGAAGGCAAAAGAATTCAATAGCTACAACTCCTCCCTTCAGGCAAAGGGAGAAGGCCTCTCAACCAAGGTCACAAACACTCCAGAGGGCAACCAGCACCTCCTACTGGCCATCCAGAGAAACAGCACTCAGTAAAAGCCTTTAGTGATCCTAAGCCCAGGTAAACCAGCCCCCTCCAAACTCAAGGTCTTAGCATAATGAAGAAGGGTCAGCAGAAAGGTGGATCCATAGAAAAATTCTTGAAAGGGAAAGACCCCGACTCAGAGAGACCTGGAACCTCTGAGGAGAACACAATATGGTCTCCAGCACAGAAAGACTTCCTTGAAGAAATTAGGAAAGAGCTTAAAAATTTGGGAGAGACAATTAATACCTTGCAATAAGAAAACAAAACCTTAGAAAGTACAATTAGACAAACACAAAAGGAGAATAAATCTCTCAGATAATCAATTGGACAATTACAAAATGAGAATAATTCTCTCAGATGCTCAAATGAGCAAATGCAAAAAAGAAATTAATTCTCTCAAAACCTCAAATAGTCAAATGGAAAGCTCCTTCAAAAGTAGAATTGACCAATTGGAAAAGGAGTTGCAAAAGGTTAAAGAAGAAAACTCCTCCCCCCCCCAAAAAAAATGGAGTCTACAGAAACTGATGACTCCATGAGACAGCAAGAGTCAGTTAAACAAAATCAAAAAATAGAAAAAGTACAAGCAAATGTAAAATACCTCATCAACAAAACCACTGACCTTGAGAATAGATAGAGGAGGGGCAACCTGCAAATTATAGGACTTCCTGAAACCATTGCAGAGGGAAAAAAACCTGGACTTAATATTACAGGATCTACTGATGGAAAACTGCCCAGAAATCATGGAATCAGAGGGCAAAGTAGTTATTGAAAGAGTACATCAATCCCCACCAGAAAAAGATCCTAAAATGAAAACACCAAGGAATGTTGTGGCCAAACTCCAGAACTATCAGATAAAAGAGAAAATCCTGCAAGCAGCCAGAAAGAAACAATTTAAATATCAAGGAGCCACAGTAAGGATCACGTAGGACCTGGCTGCATCAACTTGAAGGGATAGAAGGACCTGGAATGAGATATTCCAAAGAGCACAGGAGCTTGGAATGCAGCCAAGAATCTACTTTCCTGCAAAGTTGAGCCTTCTCTTCCAGGGAAAAAGATGGAAATTTAATGAAATGGAAGAAAAAATTTCTGATTAAAAGACCAGAGCTAAACAGAAAATTTGGACATCAAACAGGAGGTTCAAGAGACACATGAAAAGGCCCCCAAAAAAGGGGGGGGGGCGGTAAAAGGGGAAAAAATATAATCCAGTAAGTTGAAACTGTCTATATCCCTACATGGGGGTTAAAAAAAAAAAAGATTCTCATAAACCTTGAGAAATGTAACTCTAACAGAGAGAATACACCTAGCCAGAAATGATGGACATTCATGACTTATCCAAGACTACTATCTAATGGGATGTAACTGGCTTTAACCCCACTTGGGAGAAAGACTCTAATAACTCTCAGGAATTTTGACTCTATAATTTTTTGACTCTATAATTTTGACTCTATAAGACTCTATAAGAATATAGAGACTCTATAAGAATATACAGAACTAGAAGGGACAGACACTTAGAATTTTTTATGACTTAGAAAGAATGATCTAAAAAAAACACTACCTCCCTAAAAAGGGGGACAGGAAAGAGATGGAAGGAAGGAAGGAAGGGATTGAATGGGGTAAATCTCATTACACTAAGAGGTACAAAAAACCTATGGTAATAGTGCGAAAGAAGGGAGCAGAGGAGAAACACCTGAATCTTCTCATCAGACTTGGCTTAAAGTCAACCTACACATACTCAGTTAACTTATAAAACATCTAACCTTTCAAGAATTAAAAGGGGAAAAGGGGAGGGGGGATGGAGAAAAGGAAGGGGAGTGGGGGAAATAAGGGGAAATAACAAGAGGAAGGGAAGGGAAAAGAGAAAAAGGGAAAGGGGAAAGAAAGGGGAGGGTGTGATATAGGAAGGCAAACCCACTGAAAGGGGTGGTTTTCAGAAACAAAAGACTGGGGAATATGGATAAAAGGGGGAAAGGGGGAAAATACAAACAGAGGGAAGATAGCATGAAGGGCAATAAAGAATTAGTAATCATAACCTTGAATGTGAATGGGATGAACTCTCCCTTAAAACGTAAGCAAATAGCAGAGTGGATTAAACATCAGAATCCTATAATATGCTGCTTACAAGAAACCCATTTGAAGCAGAGAGATACATATAGAGTAAAGGTCAAAGGTTGGAGAAAAATATATTTTGCTTCAGCTGAAGTAAAAAAAGCAGGGGTAGCAATCCTTATCTCAGACAAAGCAGCAGCAAAAATAGATAGCATTAAAAGAGATAAGGAAAGAAAGAAACTTTATCCTCCTAAAAGGTACCATAGACAATAAAGTCATTTCAATATTGAATACATATTCACCCAGTGGGACGGCACCCAAATTCTTAGAGGAGAAGCTGAAAGAACTACAGGAAGACATATACAGCAAAACTCTACTAGTGGGAGACCTCAACCTCCTACTATCAGATCTAGATAAATCCAAGCATAAAACAAACAAGAAAGAAATTAGGGAGGTAAATGGATTGTTAGAAAAATCAGATATGATAGACTTATGGAGGAAACTGAATGGGGATAAAAAGGAATATACCTTTTTCTCTGCAGTACATGGATCTTATACAAAAATTGACCATGTAGTAGGACATAAAAACCTGATGATCAACTGCAGAAAGGCAGAAAGAGTGAATACATCTTTCTCAGATCACAATGCAAGAAAAGTCATATGCAATACTGGGCCAAGGAGATATAAACCCAAAACAAACTGGAAACTGAATAACTTCATTTTAAAAAATGAGTGGACCAAAAAACAAATTATAGAAAGAATTAACCATTATATCCTAGATGATGATAATAATGAAACAAAATATGAAAGACCTATGGGATTCATTCAAAGTGACTCTCAGGGGATATATTATAGCTCTAAATTCTTATATGAATAAATTGGAGAAAGAGGAAATCAATGAACTAAACATGCAACTAAAAAGATTAGAGAAAGAACAAATCAAAAATCCCCAATTAAATACCAAATTAGAAATTCTAAAAATTAAAGAAGAAATTAACAAAATTAAAAGAAAAAACTATTGAATTAATAAATAAAACCAAAAGTTGGTATTATGAAAAAACCAATAAAATTGATAAACCTCTTGTCAATTTGATTAAAAAAAAGAAAGAAGAAAACCAAATTGCTAGTATCATAAATGAAAAAGGTGAGCTCACCACCAATGAGGAGGAAATTAAAGTAATAATTCAAAATGATTTTGCCCAACTCTATGCCAATAAATTTGAAAATCTAACTGAAATGGATAAATATTTACAAAAATATAAGTTGCCCAGATTAAATGAAGAAGAGATTAAATACCTAAACAACCCTATCTCAGAAAAAGAAATTCAACAAGCCATTGTCGAACTACCTAAAAAAAATCTCCAGGGCATGATGGATTCAAAAGTGAATTCTACCAAACATTTTAGGAACAATTGGTTCCAATTCTATATAAACTCTTTGGAAAAATAGGGAAAGATGTAACTCTGCCTAACTCTTTCTATGATACCAATATGGTGCTGTTACCTACACCAGGAAAAGTTAAAAGAGAGAAGGAAAATTATAGACATGTTTCCCTGATGAATATAGATGCAAAAATCCTAAATAAAATCTTAGCAAAATGATTACAACAAGTCATCACTAGGATAAATACATTGTGATCAAGTTGGATTTATTCCAGGAATGCAGGGTTGGTTCAATATTAGGAAATCTGTTAGTATACTCAATTATATCAACAACAAACCCATCAGAAATCATATGATCATATCAATAGATGCTAAAAAACCTTTTGACAAAATACAGCATCCATTCCTATTAAAAACACTAGAGAATGTAGGAATAAATGGACTACTCCTTAAAAAAATTAGTATCTATCTGAAACCATCAATAAGCATGATATTCAATTGGGAGAGGCTAGAGGCATTCCCAATAAGATCAGGGGTGAAACAAGGGTGCCCATTATCACCACTACTATTCAATATTGTATTAGAAATGTTAGCATCAGCAATTAGAGAAGAAAAAGAAATTGAAGGAATTAGAATTTGGAAGGAAGAGACAAAACTCTCACTCTTTGCAGATGACATGATGGTCTACCTAGAGAATCCCAAGAAATCATCCAAAAAACTACTGGAAACAATTAGCAATTTTAGCAATGCTGCAGGTTATAAAATAAACCCTCATAAATCTTCAGCTTTTCTTTACATATCTAGCAAGAAACAGCAGGAAGAGCTAGAAAGAGAAATCCCATTCAACCTCAGACAATATGAAATACTTGGGAGTCTATTTGCCAAGACAGACCCAGAATATTTTTCAAAACAATTATAAAACACCTCTCACACAAATTAAATCAGATTTAAATAACTGGGCAAATATCAACTGCTCATGGATAGGTAGAGCTAATATAATAAAAATAACAATTCTACCAAAACTAAACTTTCTGTTTAGTGCCCTAACAATCAAAATTCCAAAAAATTATTTTAATGAGTTAGGAAAAAATTGTAAGTAAATTCATTTGGAGAAATAAAAAGTCAAGAATTGCCAGGAGCTTAATAAAAAAAGTGTAAAAGGTGGCTTAGCCCTACCTGATCTAAAATTATATTATAAAGCATCAGTCATCAAAACTGTTTGGTATTGTCTAAGAAATAGAGTGGTCGACCAGTGGAATAGACTAGGTGTAAAAGCAGGAGATGATTACAGTAATCTGCTGTTTGATAAACTCAAAGAGTCCAGCCATTGGGATAAAAACTCCCTCTTTGATAAAAACTGCTGGGATAATTGGAAGTTAGTAGGGAAGAAACTTAGATTAGACCAACACCTCACACCCTTTACCAAGATAAGGTCCAAATGGTTACAGGACTTAGACATAAAAAAACAATATTATAAGCAAATTAGAAGATCAAGGATTAGTTTACCTGTCAGATCTATGGAAAGGGGAGCCGTTTATGACTAAGGAAGAGTTGGAAAACATCACCAAAAACCAGTTAGATGATTTCAATTACATTAAATTAAAAAGCTTTTGCACAGATAAAACTACTGTAACCAAGATCAAAAGAAATGTAGTAAATTGGGAAACACTCTTTACAACTAATGATTCTGACAAAGGACTCATTTCTAAAATATACAGAGAACTGAGTCATATTTTTAAAACAAAAAGCCATTCCCCAATTGACAAATGGTCAAAGGATATGCAAAGGCAATTTACAGATGAGGAGATCAAAGCAATCCATATCCATATGAAAAAATGCTCTAAATCATTAATTATTAGGTAAATGCAAATTAAAGCTTCTCTGAGGTACTACCTCACACCTCTCAGATTGGCCAATATGACCAGGAAGGATAATGATTATTGTTGGAAGGGTTGTGGGAAATCTGAGACACTATTACACTGTTGGTGGAGCTGTGAACTCATCCAACACTTCTGGAGAGCTATTTGGAACTATGCCCAAAGGGCAAGAAAAATGTACATATCCTTTGACCCAGCAATACCACTACTGGGTCTATACCCTGAAGAGATGAGGAAAAAGGGTAAAAACATTACTTGTACAAAAATATTTATAGCAGCCCTCTTTGTGGTGGTAAAGAATTGGAAATCAAGTGAATGTCCTTCAATTGGGGAATGGCTTACCAAACTGTGGTATGTGTATGTCATGGAACACTATTGTTCTATTAGAAGCCAGGATGGGTGCGATTTCAGGAAAACCTGGAGGGATTTGCATGAACTGATGCTGAGTGAGATGAGCAGAACCAGAAAAACACTGTCCACCCTAACAGCAACATGGGGTTGATGATCAACCTTGAAGGACTTGCTCATTCCATCAGTGCAACAATCAGGAACAATTTTGGGCTGTCTGCAAAGGAGAGTGCCAGCTGTATCCAAATAAGGAGCTGTGGAGTTTGAACAAAGTTCAAGGACTATTCCCTTTAATTTAGAAAAAAACAGATATCTTATTGTCTGATCTTGTCACCTCTTAGACTTCTCTTCTCTTCTTTAAGGATATGATTTCTCTCTCATCACACCCAATTTGGATCAAGGTACAATGTGGAAACAAAGTAAAGACTGACAGAGTGCTTTCTGTGGGTGGGTTGGGTGGAGGGAAGCAAGATATAGGGGGGGAAATTGTAAAACTCAAATAATATCTTTAATAAAAATTAATTTAAAAAATAGAATTAGGCAAATAGAAAAAAAAAGAAAACAGCTCCATTAAGAATCAATTCTCCAAAAACCAACAAAAAAAGAATAAAATAAAACAATTCCTTGAAAATTACAATTGTACAAATGGATGCTAACGACTTTATGAGATTTCAAGAATCAAGCAAGCAAAATTTTAAAAATGGAAGAAAATTCAAAATACTTCTTTGGAAAAGCTACTTACCTGGAAAATACATCAAGGAGAGATCATTTAAGAATTATTGGACTGAAAGTCATGGTCAATAAAAGTACCTGGATACATCTCTCAAGAAATAATCAAGGGGCGGCTAGGCGGCAAAGTAGATAGAGCACCAGGCTTGGAGTGAGGAGTACCTGATGTCAAATCCAACCTCAGACACTTAATAATTAGCTACTTGTGTGGCTTTGGGCAAGCCGCTTAACCCCATTGCCTTACAAAAACTAAAAAAATAAAAAATAAAAAAAAATAATCAAGGAAGGGGCAGCTAGGTGGTGCAGTGTATAGAGCCCTGTCACTGGAGTCAGGAGGATCTGAGTTCACATCCAGTCTAAGACACTCTGTGTGACCTTGGGCAAGTTCTTTAACTCCATTGCCTTAAAAAGAATTTAAAGAAAAAGAAATAATCAAGGAAAACTGTCTTGATGTCCTAGAACCAGATGGCAAAATAGTGACTGAAATAATATAACTGATCAACTCCTGAAAGGAATACCAACATGAAAACAGCAAGAAATACTGTCAAATTCTAGAATGATCAGTTCAAGGATCACTCAGAAAGAATCAATTCAAATATCAAGGAGTCAGAGTCAGGATCACACAGGATTTGGTAGCTTCAACCTTACAGTATTATAGAGCCTAGAAAATGATCTTTCAGAGGGCAAAGGAGCTTGGATTACAAAAGCAAAACAACTAGCCTGCTAAATTCAGAAAACTTTTCAGGCAAAAAAGTAGATATTTAATAAAATACTGGACTTTCAAACTTTCCTGATGAAATGACAAGAGCTGAACAGAAAATTCAATTTTCAAATACAAGACTCAAGAAATGCATAAAAAGATAAATAGAGAGGTCAGCTAGGTGGTGCAGTAGATAGAGCACCAGCCTTGGAGTCAGGAGTACCTGGGTTCAAATCCAACCTCAGACACTTAGTAATTAATATAGCCATGTGGCCTTGGGCAAGCCACTTAACCCCATTGCCTTGAAAAATCTTTAAAAAAAAAGATAAATAGAAATTTAAAATGATGTTATCTCATAAGACTAGGTTGTTTACATTTCTACAAGTGATATTTTATATATATATATATATATATATATATATATATATATATATATATATATATAAATCTTGAGAACCATAAATCTATTAGGATTTTACTTACAGTATGTGGTAGACATAATTTGATTTAGATATGATGATATAAAAATTAAGGTATAAAAAAGGTTGTATTGGGATAATAGGGAAGGGGAGGCAGAATCATATGAAGAGGTGCAAAATAGTGGGAAAGAGGAGAGGGGGATAATTCCTTGAATTTTATGCTCATCAGATTTGTCTCAAAGTCAGAATAACATAATCACTCAGGGGGAAAAAAGGAAAGGAAGGTTGATAAAAAGGAAGGGCAGAAGGGAGGCTAGAAGTAGAAGGGGAAAGGGGAAAAAAGGAAAAGGATGGTTATTGAAAGGAGGATAATTTGAGGGAGATGGTGCTCAGAAGCAAACACTAGTGAGATAGGAGAGGGTGGGAAGAGAGAAAAAAGCACAAATTGCAAAATGGAGGAGGGGAGAATAGGTTGGAGAGTAATTCAAAGTTAAAGATCATAACTATAAATGTGAATGTGATGAACTCTCCTACGAAATAAAAATGGATAGCATAGTGGATTAATAACCAGAATCCTACTAAACATTGTTTACAAGAAACACATTTGAAGCAAAGAGATACAAAAAGGTTGGAGCAAAATATATTATGCCTCAGCTAAAGGAAAGAAAGAAAGAAAGAAAGAAAGAAAGAAAGAAAGAAAGAAAGAAAGAAAGAAAGAAAGAAAGAAAGAAAATCTCAGACAAAGCAAAATGTAAGAAGGGATAAGGAAGAAACTTTACTTTCCTAGACAATGAAATAATATCAGTATTAAATATATATGCACAGGGTGCACTTTTTCTCAGGGATATATAGCACCTAGATAAAAATTATCCATATATTAACTCATAAAATCTTCACACACTCAAATGCAGAAAGACAGAAATATTATATGAAATCTTTTCAGATTCTGAGGTAATGATAGTTATGTGTAACAAAGGTCCATGGAAAAAGAGAAAAAAAAATTAATTGGAAACTAAATAACCTAAACTTAAATAATGAATAGATCAATAAAAAAATCATATAAATAATCAAAAATTCCATATAAGATAATGAAAACAATGAGACAACATACTAAAACTTATGGGATGCAGCCAAAGCAGTTAAAAAAAATCAATGAACTAATAAATAAAACCAAAAGTTGGCTTTATGAAAAACAAAACAATAAAAGAGATAAAACAAAGGGGCAATGTAATTTTTTTAAAAAAAGAGAGAAAACCAAATTACCAGTACCAAAATTTACTACTAATGAGGAAAAAGTTAAAGTAATAATTCAAAGTTATTTACTCAATTGCATGCAAATATCTGGAAGTCTAAGTAATATGTATGAATTTCCACAAAATATATAAATTGCCCAGATCAACAGAAGAAGAAATAAAATATTTAAATTTCAGAAAAAAAGAAATTTAACTAGCCATCAATGGTTTTCTCTCTAAGAAAAATTTTCAGGTTCAAATGGATTTACAAGTGAATTCTTCTAAACTATTAAAGAACAATTAGTTCCAATCCTATATAAACAATCTTAAAAAATAGACAAAGAAGTTCTATCAAATTCTTTCTGTGATACCAATATGAAACTAATTCCTAAAACAGAAAGAGACAAAACAGAAAAAGAAAATTATTAAACCAATTTCTCTAATGAATATTGATGAAAAAAATTTTAATAAAATATTAACAAAGAGATTCAGCAAGTTATAATTAGGGGAATATGCTATGATCAAGCATTATTTATACTAGGAAGGCAGCTATGGTTCATTATTAAGAAAATAATCAGCATAATTAACCATATCAATAATAAATCTAAAAAATCTTATGATTATCTCAATAAATGCCAAAAGAGCCTTTGACAAAATACAGTACCTATTTCTATTAAAAACAGAGAAATAAATGGAGTTTTCTTAAACCTAAAAGCATTCACATGGGTGGATCAAGGTGATCAAAGTGATCATGGATGAAGCAAGGATGTCTGTTATCACTACTATTATTCAATATTGTATTAGAAATTTAGTAATAAAAGATGAAAAAGAAATTGGAGGGGTTAAACTAGACAATGAGGAAAGAAAACTCACTCTTTGCCGATGTTATAATTGTATGCTTAGAGAATTCCAAAAATTCAACTAAAAGACTACTTGAAATAAATAACGATTTTAGAAAAGTTGCAGGATATAAAATAGAGCCATATAAATCATCAGCATTTCTTTATTTACCAACAAAACTCAGCAAGAAAGGACAAATTCTATTTAAAGTACCTTTAGACAATACAAAATACTTGGGAATCTACCTGCCAAGATAAACCCAGAAACTATATGAATACAATTACAAAACACTTTTCCTATAAATGAAGTCAAATCTTAACTGGAAAAATGACAATTGCTCATGGGTAGGCCAAGCTAATAAAATAAAAACAATTTGAACAAAAATAAATTTTTATTTTGTGCCATACCAATAAAACTACCAAAAATTATTTTAAAGAACTAGAAACAGTAGTAACATATTTCATCTAAAGTATGAAAAGGTCCAGAATGTCTAGGGAATTAAAGAAAAAATGCAAAGGAATGTGTCCTTTGTTCAGGATCTAAAACTTCATTATAAAGTGACAGTCATCAAAACTGTCTGGTATTGGCTAAGAAATAGACAGGTAGATCAATGGAATAAACCAGATACAAAAGAAACAGTAGTAAATGATGAGTTATAAACTTTTTGATAAATCCTAAGACTCAAACTACTGGAGAAACTGGAAAAGAATGTGGTAGAAACTAGGCACAGATCACGCTATACCGCAATAAGATCAAAATGGATACAGGATTTAGACATAAAGGGTGATACCAAAAGTCAATAAAGAGAGCAAAGAATAGTTTATTTGTCAGATTATATCAAGAGAAGAAAAGTTTATGATACAATAAGAAATAGAAAGCATTATAAAATGCACAATAGATCATTTTAATTATTAAATTAAAAAGGTTTTGCACAAATGCAACCAAGATAAAAAAGAAAGAAATCAGAAAGCTGGTAAACAATTTTCACAGCTAGTGCTTCTGATAAAGGACTCATTTCTAAATATGAAGAGAACTGAGACAAATTTATAAAAACAAATTATTTCTCAATTGATAAATGGCAAAAGGTTATAAACAGGTAGTTTTAAGATGAAGAAATTAAAATTAGCTACAGTCACATAAAATGTTTTAAATATTATTTATGAGAAAAAATGTAAATTAAAATAACTTTGGGGTACCACCTTACATCTTTCAGATTGGCTAATATGACAGAAAAGAATAATGATCAATTTTGGATCACTCCAGTAGTTGGATCCAACTATTATGGAAAGCAATTTGGAACTATGTCCCATGTCAAATCTTGCAGAGTCTTTGATCCAGCAATACAGTATGATGTCTGTATCCTAAAGAGATTTAAAAAAAGGAAGGGGAAAAAACCCAAAAGTCCAAAAATATTTATAGCCGCTCTTTTTGTAGTGGCAAGGGGTTGGAAAATGAGGAGATGTCCATCAATTAGGGAATCACTGAACAAAACATGGTATATGAATATAATGGAGTATTTTTATTATGTGAGAAATCATGAGGAGCTGACTTCAGAAAAACCTGTACAGACTTGCATGAACTGATGCTGAGTCAAGTGAGCAGAACCAGGAGAACATTGCACACGTTAGCAGCAACATTGTGTGATGATCTTATGTGATGATTCAACTGTGATGGACTTAACTTCTCTCAGCAGTTCAGTGATCAAGGACAATTCTTATGATGGAAAATGCCATCCACATCCAAAACTATGGGCTCTGAATGCAGAACAAAGCATACTATTTTCACTTTTTAAAACATCTTTAATTTTTTTCTCGTTTTTCCCTTTACTTCTGATTTTTCTTTTACAGCATGACTAATATGGAAAAAATGTTATGATTATACATGTCTAATTTATACTAGATTACTCACTGTCACGTGCAGGGTGGTGGGGAAGGATAACTCCTAACGGTAGATAATTGTGGAACTCAATAGAATAAAAAAGAAAGATGAATGATGAAAACTATTTCTTCTCAAAATTAAAAATAAAAGAAATAACATTCAAGAAAAAAAGGAACATGATTTGTTCTTAACTATAATACCAAGAAGAGCTTAAAAAGGATTTTAAAAATAAAATAAGAGAAAAAGTAGAAAAATGAGAAAAGAAATGTTCTTAGTAAAAGAGCCACAGAAATACACCAAAGAAATAACACCTTAAATATTAGAATATGTCAAAAGATAAAAATGTACAAAAGTTCACTAAAATAATTTAATTGGGAAAGATGGAAGAGTAAAGGCATAGAATGACCCAAGTTATTCCCAAAACTTGTCCAAACACCCTTAAATAATCAATCAAAAACAATTCTAGAGTGTCAGAACCTACAAAAATTTGGAGTGAAAGAGTTTTCCAACCTAAGATAACTTTATAATTATTTTTATTTGGATTTCACCAAAAAATAGTGATTTAGAACATTTTTTGACGTGGCTATAGATAATTTTGATTACTTCATTTGAGAGCATTTATCAATTGAGGAATGACTATTATTTCTAAAAATTTAATTCAGTTCTCTCTGTGTTTGAGGAATGAGATCTTTATCAGAAAACTTATTTAAAATTTTTTCAGTTCTTATTGCTATTTCCCTTTATTCTATTCCTCCCTATTTTCCTTAATTCTTTTCTCTCACTTGTTTCACCTTGTCCATCCTTAAAAATGTTTTGCTTCTGATTCCCCTGTTCCACATTTTGCCCTCCCCTCCACCCCACCTTTCTTTTATAGTCTTTCTTTCATAGTTACTGTAGGATAAGATAGATTTCTACACCCAACTGAGTATCTAAGTTACTCCCTCTTTGAACCAGTTCTGATGAGAATAAGGTTCATTCACTCCCTCTCACCTCTCCCTTCTTCCCCTACAATATAAAACCTTTTCCTTGTCTCTTTTATGTAAATAATTTACCTCAGTATACTTCTTCCTTTCCCTTTCTCCCCATTCATTCCTCTCTTTCCCCTTAATTTTATTTCTAGATATCATCCCTTCATAGTCAAAACTGTGTTCTCTGTCTACTCCAGTAACTGTGATAATAATATTAAAATTATTTTTCATGTAATTGCAGAAAAACAAAATATTAAATAAAAATTTAAAAACTAAAAATAATCAAAAAGAAAACTTTTTAAACATTAGATTTGAGCAAGTTAAAACTAATGACCCCATGAGATATCAATAAACAATGAATCAATGTTTCAAATTAAAAGGGTAAAATATCTCATTTAAAAAGTATTTGAAAACTACATAGAGAAAAGTTAATCTAAGATTACTAGTCTACATGAAAGTCATATCACAAAAGGGCATAGATTTTATATTTAAAGAAATTGTCAAGGAAAATTGCCTAGTTATCTTAAAACTACTGTGTGAAATAGAAATTCAAAGAATCTATCAATCATCTCCTGAAAGAAATATCAAAATGAAGACTCCCAGGACTATTAGAACTCAATTCCAAAACTCCCAAGCCAAGGGGAAAATATTGTAAGAATCAAGAAAGAAACATTCAAATATTTTGGAATCAGTGACAGGATAACAAAGGATTTAGCAGCTCCTACATTAAAGAATAGAGGACTTATTCCAGAAGGCAAAAGGATTACAACTAAAAATCACCTACCAAGCAAAACTAAATGTTATTCCTTAGGGGGAAAATGGATATTCAATCAAAAAACAGACTTCTAAGCATTCATTATGAAAAACAAGCACTAAATAGAGAATTTGATTCCCAAATACAGAACTTAAGGAAAGCATAAAAGGTAAAAAAAATCATCAGAAATTCAATAAGATAAACTTTTTTATATTCCTACATGGGATGATGACATTTTCATCTCCTAATAATTTTATCATCAGAACAGTAAGGAATATTCATAGAGAGCATGGATGTGAATTGATTATAATGAGATGATATACAAAAAAACAGAAAAAATAAATTAAACAGATGTGAAAGAGGGATACATTGGGATAAGGGGGAAAGGAATAGATAGAATGAGGTAAATTATGCAAAAGTGAAAAATTACAGTGAAGAAAAAATGGGGACTTGGGTGGCAATGTTTGAACCTAACTCTCATTGGAATTGTATCAATGATGGGGAAAATATAACACAGGTATAGTAATCTATCTTCTCCTTCCATGAAGAAGGAAAGGAGAAGATTAAGAGAAAGGGGTGGGTGATAAAAGAGAAGGGAGATTGAGGGAGGTGATCAGAATCAAAATACTTTTGAAAAGAGACAGGATGGAAAATGATAGAGAGAAAAACAAACATGGGGCACAATAGGATGAATGGTAATACACAATAATCATATCTATTAATACAAATGGGATGGAAGCAGGTATCATAGTAAATGACATGAGTTAGACATAAAGGATGGTACCATAAATAAATTAGGGGAATATGGAATAGACATACATATATTTACAAAGGATGGATTTTAACTAAAAAGAGTTAGAAAGCTTTATAGGATGCATATACTTTTGATTATATTAAATACAGAAGCATTTACCCAAACAAAACCAATGCAGTCAAGATTCAAAGGAAATCAAAAAATTGGGAGTGGATTGTACAAATTTCTCTGATAATATAGATGGAGAATTGAGTTTAATTTATAAGAATAAAAGGTATTCTTCAAATGGAAAGTAATTGTCCTTCATTCTCAAAAAATCACCAAAATAACATCACTGTTTTTGAGTCAAGTTACTTTTGCTGTGTTCAGACCAAACAAGCTCAGAGTGCTCTGCCTCAGGTCAGGCAGAACTAGTCCACATGAGCATTTACAGTATAGTTTTCTCCAAATTTGCATATCTCTTATTTCTTTTTAAGCTTTGTAGTTGTACTTTGATCATAGAGCACAGCACTTTCTTTGCTTTGGGCATTCCATGATGAATGGTCCTTTGCCAATGTCTCCTATTTCACATAATCAGTTCCAAAGTTTTTTAGCCAGACCTTGAGAGTTTCCTTGTATTACTTCTTCTGACCACCATGTGAGCATCTTCCTTGTATAAATTCTCCATAAAATAGTCTTATAGGCTAGTATACATTTTACATTCAAGCCAACTCAATATGCCCTTTATGAAAGAGTTTGAATGCATGGCACTTTAGCTTGTGAATGGACTTCCCTGTCCTGCTGGATTTATCCTGTCACATGATCTCCAGAATCTTCCAAAGAAAATTCTAATGAAAGTGATTCAGTTTGCTGGAATGGTGCTGGTATACTGTCAAGGTTTCACAAGCATACAACAAGTTCAGCAAAATGACTGTAAGTTTTCAGGTAGATAGGCAATCTAATAACTCTGCTCTCCCATAGTTTCTTCCCAAACACTCAGCTAGCTCTGGCAGTGAGTATGTCAACTTCATTAATGAAGTGTGTATCCCTGAAAAGTATACTGCCAAGTTGAGACTCACAATATTCAAAACTTTTCTATTTACTGTAAACATAAAATAAATTGTCAAAGTATATGAATAGGAAGCTTTCAGAGAAAAAAATCAAAGTTATCTTTAGTCATATTAAATCACTATTGATTAGATAAATGCAAATTTAAAAAAACTCTGAGGTAACTCCAGATATCTATCAGATTAGTAATGTGACAGAAAGGAAAAATAACAAAGTTGGAAGTAATGTAGAATAATAGAGACACAAATGCTCTGTTGGTAGACTTACTGACTAATTAAATCTTTTTATAGAGCAATTTGGAACTATGCCTGAAGGATTTAAAAACTATGCATACACTTTGAAAAGCAATGTCACTACTAGGTATGTAACCCAAGGAAATAAAAAATAAGGGAAAGGGCCAATATGTACAAAAGTATTTATAATAGTTCTTTTAAGGTGCAAAGAATTAGAAACTGAGGGAATGCCCATTAACTGAGAAGTGGCTGAACAAGTTGTGGGATATGATTCTGACATAATACCATTACTAAAGATTTATATGAACTGATAAAAAATGAAATTAGCAAAATCACTTCTGGTCAAAGTGGTAGAGAGAAGCCAGGCACTGTTTTAAGCTCTCATATCTCTTAATAGATTTTGGATCCGCAGAACTCAAAGAAGAACTGAGGGGAACATCTACCAAGAAAGTCTCTACAGGGAAGTGTGGGTGTGCAGGGGGCAAAGTACAGAAACTGAGCCCAAGGGTGGTGGGATGAGGCCAGGGACTAATCTGACAACAGCAGCTGGAGTGTTTGCTGTGCACTTGGCAGGCAGGAGAGGTGCAGCTCTTACAGCCCATACATCTATTCAATCAGTACAGCTGGTCTGTAAGACCTGAGTTTCAAGCCCCCATGTTTTCAGTGGCAGCCCATGTGTTTCCAGCTGAGTCCCCTGCACCTTGTTCCTGAGGAAGGGTCTGATTTTTCTTTAGAACAAACACAGAAACAGATAGCGTGTTCACAAGTTGCCCCAAGGCCCTGCTATGTGTGGCAGATCTCCTCCAGTACTGATTGTTGATTACATTGATTAACTTTCATGGGTTAACTGAATATTTTTCATGGATTTCCTGAAAATCAAGAACACAGAAAATTCAGAGGAAGATTCTGGCATGCCTTACTGGCCGACCCACTGAGTCACCCCCAATGAGCAAGGCCTCTAGAGATCTCAGCATTGAAGGTCTGTGAACCAGCCCCTTCCCCAATACAAGACCTTAGGGAAAGATTCCAAACTGAAGAAAGACCAGCACAAAGTGGGATCCATTATGTGTTACCTTGAAGTCAAGGATCCTAGCTTAGATAGGACTGGAACTTCAAAGGAGAATATGTATTAGTCTCCAACCCAGAAAGACTTTTTAGAAGATATCAGAAAGGAGTTTAAAAGACAAATGGAAAAATTGGAAAAAGAAATGCAAGAGAAAATTAACATCTTGCAACAAGAAAATAAATCCTTTGAAAACACAATTCGGTAATGTAAAAAGATAATAGCTCCTTCAAAAGAAGAATTGGAAAAGGAGATGCAAAAGGTAAAAGAAGAAAACTCTTTTTTAAGAAAAAGACTGGAATCTGTGAAAACTAATGACATAATGAGATACCAAGAAACTGTTAAACAGAATTTTAAAAATTAAAAAATTGAAAAAATATAAAATACCTCATTGGCAAAACTGACCCGAAAAATAGTTTCAAGAGAGACAATTTAAGAATCATGGACTACTTGAAAACCATGAAGAAAAAAATAAGCCTCAACTCCATACTTCAGGATATAGTGAAGGAGAATTGCCTTGGTATCCTGGAACTAGAGGGTAAAATAGTCATTGAAAGAATACATCAAGGGGCAGCTAGGTGGCATAGTGGATAAAGCACAGGCCCTGGAGTCAGGAGTACCTGGGTTCAAATCCAGTCTCAGATACTTAATAATTACCTAGCTGTGTGACCTTGGACAAGCCACTTAACCCTGTTTACCTTGCAAAAAAAATCTAAAACAAAAAGAAAGAATACATCAGGGGCGGCTAGGTGGCATAGTGGATAAAGCACTGGCCTTGGAATCAGGAGCACCTGGGTTCAAATCCGGTCTCAGACATTTAATAATTACCTAGCTGTGTGGCCTTGGGCAAGCCACTTAACCCCATTTGCCTTGCAAAATCCTAAAAAAAAAAATACATCAATCCCTTCCTGAAAGGGATCCCAAAAATGAATATTGTGATAAAACTTCACAACTATCAAACAAAGGAGAAAATCCTGCAAGTGGCCAGAATACCAAGGAACTACAGTCAGGATTACACAAGAACCTGGTTGCATCAATATTAAGGGATAGAAGGTACTGGAAAATGATATTCTGGAGGGCAGAAAATGATGTTCTGGGTTGCAGCCAAGAATTCACTACCCAACAAAACTGAGCCTTCTCTCTTCCAGGGAAAAGGATGAATATTTAATGAAATAGGAGACTTTCTTCTTTTCCTGAAGAAAAGCCCAGAGCTAAATAGAAAATTTTGTCTTCAAGCAGGACAGTTGAGAGATCCATGAAAAGGCAAACAGGGGAAGAGAAAAAACCTGTTATCCAAAAAAATTAAACTGGTTACATACCCACCTGGGAAGAAGATTCTCATAACTTTTGAGAATTGTAACTCTATTAAATGGAATATACTTTACTTAGCCAGAAAGTAATGAACATGTCCATGACTTGGATGGAATGGTTTAAAGATTTTCTTTTTAAAAAGGGGCAATAGTAAAGAGACAGAAAGAGGGAAATTGAATGGGGTAAATTACATCACATGAAGATGTACAAAGGACCTATTGCATTAGAGGGGAAAAAGGAAGGAGGTGAGAACTGCCTGAATCATTCTTTCATCAAATGTGGCTTGAAGAGGGATTAACAAATACACTCAGTTGAGTTTAGAAATATATTAACTTTCAAATATTAAGAGGGGAAAGGGGTGGGGAGGAAGAAATAAGGAACTGACAGAAGAAAGGGAAGGAAGATGGCATAAAGGGAAAGGGGAAAAAGGGAGAGCGGGTTGATTAGGAGGGGGTAAACACAAAGAAAGAAATGATATTCAGAAGAAAAATACTGGGGAGTAGGGATAAGGTGAAAAGGGCGGGGGGAATACAAATGGGAGGAAGATAGCATGGAGAACAATAAAGAATTAGTAATTATAACTTTGTGAATGGGATGAACTTTCCATAAAACAGAAGCAGATAGCAGAGTGGATTAAAAAATAGAATCTTACAATATGCTGCTTACAAGAAACACATTTAAAGCAGAGAGAGATATACATACAGAGTAAAGGTAAAAAGCTGTAGCAGAATATATTATGCTTCACCTGAAGTGATAAAAGGCAGGGATAGCAATCTTTATCTCAAAGTGGCTATAAAAATAGATCTCATTAAAAGATTTAAGAAAGGAAACTATACCTGCCTAAAAGGTACCAGAGACAATGAAGTAATTTCAAAAATAAATATGCATTTACCAAGCATAACATCCAAATTCTTAGAGGAGAAGCTGAATGAGTTGCAGGAAGACATAGACAGGAAAACCACTGGGGGGGAGACCTCAACCTTATTTTCTCAGAATTAGATAAATCTAACATAAAATAAATAAGAAGGAAGTTGAGGAGGTAAATAAAATATTAGAAAATTTAGACATTATAGATTTTTGTAGGGGACAGAAAGGAATGTACCCTTTTTTCCTGCAGTACATGGCATCTACAAAAAATTTACCATGTACTAGGGCATTAAATCTTCATCACACACAAAAAGGCAGAAATATGGAATACATCCTTTTTAGACCATGATGCAATGAAAATCACATGCAATAAAGGGTCATGGAGAGACAAAACTAAAACTAATTGGAAACTAAATAACCTCATTTTAAAGAATGAGGGGAGCAGCAGCTAGGTGGTGCAGTGGATAGAGCACTGGCCTTGGAGTCAGGAGGACCTGAGTTCAAATTCAAATTCAGACACTTAATAATTACCTAGCTGTGTGACCCTGGGCAAGTCACTTAACCCCACTGCCTTTCAAAAAAAAAAAGAATGAGGGAATCAAACAACAAATCATAGAAATAATTAGTTATTTAATCCAAGACAATGATAATAATGAGGCAACACATCAAAAGTTATGGGATACAGCCAAAGCAGTAATTAGGGGGATGTATTATATTTTTTTAGGGTTTTTTGCAAGCCAATGGGGTTAAGTGGCTTGCCCAAGGCCACACAGCTAGGTAATTATTATGTGTCTGAGGCCAGATTTGAACTCAGGTATTCCTGACTCCAGAGCTGATGCTCTATCCACTGCACCACCTAGCCACCCCAATATATTATATTTTTAAATGCTTGTATGAATAAAATAAAGATGAAATCAATGAACCAAGCATGCAACTAAAAAAAGTTGGAGAAAGAATAAATGAAAAATCCCCAATTAAATACCAAATTAGAAATTCTGAACATTAAAGGAGAAATAAATATAATCAAAAGCAAGATAACTATTGAACTAATAAATAAAAGAAACAGTTGGTTTTATTAAAAAAGCAATAAAATAGATAAACCTTTGGTTAATATGATTTAAAAAAAGAAGGAAGAAAATCACATTGTCAGTATCATAAATGAAAGAGTTGAACTTACCACCAAAGAAGAGGAAATTAAAGTAATAATTCAGAACTATTTTGCCCAACTCTATATCAATAAATATGATAATCTAATTCGAATAGATGAATATTTACAAAAATATAAATTGCCCAGGATAAAAGAAGTGAAAATTAAAAACCCAAATAACCCTATCTCATAAAAAAAATTCAACAAACCGTCAATGAACTACCTAATTAAAAATCTCCAAGGCCAGATGGATTCACAAGTGAATTCTAGCAATCATTCAAGGAACAGTGGGTTCCAATTCTATACAAACTATTTGAAAAAATAATGAAGATAACAATAATATATTATTGATACCTAAACGATGAAGGGTCAAAACAAAGGGAGAAAACTATGTACCAATCTTCCTAATGAATATGTATATAAAAATCTTAAATAAAATATTAGCAAAGCAATTACAGTTATCAATAGGATAATACACTATGATCAAGCAGGATTTTTTCCAGGAATGTAGGTTTGGATCAATATTAGGAAAACTGACAGCATAATTGCATATATTAATAAGAAATAACAGAAATCATATGATTGTCTCAATAGATACTGAAAAAGTCTTTGACAAAATACAGTACTCATTCCTACTAAAATCAGTAGAGAAAGCATAAGAATAAATGAATTCTTCCTTAAAATGATAAAGAGAATCTATCTAAACCCATCAAGCCATATGGAATGGGGATAAATTAGGAGTATTTTCAATAAGATCAGAGTGAAACATGGATGCCCATTTTCACCTCTACTATTCAATATTGTATTAGAAAGTTTAGCTTTAGTAATAAAAGAAGAAAAAGAAATAAAAGAAATTAGAATTTAGAATGCAAAAACAAAACTCTTACTCTTTGCAGATATATGATGGTATACCTAGAGAACTCTAAAAGATCATCTAAAAAGCTACTGGAAACAATTAGCAGCTTTAGTAGTCACAGGATATAAAATGAACCCACATCAATTCTCTGGATTTCTATACATTATTAACAAGATATAGCAGCCAGAGTTAGAGAAATTCCATTTCAGATAATGTCAGCTAACATAAAATACTGCTAAGGCAGACTCAGAAACTCTAAGAAAACAACTATAAAACTCTTTTTTTCAGGGCAGCTAGGTGGCGTAGTGGATAAAGCACCGGCCTCGGAGTCAGGAGTGCCTGGGTTCAAATCCACTCTCAGACACTTAATAATTGCCTAGCTGTGTGGACTTGGGCAAGCCACTTAACCCCATTTGCCTTGCAAAAACCTAAAAAAAAAAACTCTTTTTTCACACAAATAAAATCATATCTAAATAACTGGACAAACATCAACTGTTCATGGATAGGCCAGGCTAATATAATAAAATTATATAATATATTGTTATTAATATATCCATATAATAAAAAATGACAATTCTACCTATTCAGTGTGATACCAATGAAACTTCAAAAACATGCTTTAGTGAGTTAGAAAAAATAGTAACTAAATTCATATTGAAAAACAAAAAGTCAAGAATATCAAGGGATGTGATGGAGGATAAAAGCAAAATAAGGCAGATTAACCTAGCCATATCTAAACTTATATAATAAGGTACCAGTCACCTAAACTGTCTGCTACTGGCTAAGAAATAGAGTGATGGATCAGTGGAATAGATTAGGTTCAAGAGACACAGCAGGAAATGATTATAGTAATCTACTATTTGATAAACTATTTGAGTTCAGTTTCTGGGATAAGAACTCACACTTTGGTAAAAACTGCTGGGAAAACTGCAGGATAGTATAGCAGAAACTAGGCTTAGACCAACACCTCACACTGTACACCAAGATAAGGTCAAAATTATCAAGATTCAGACATAAAAAATATTACAGGCAAATTAGGAGAATAAGGAATTGTTTACCTGTCAGAACTATGGAAAGGGAGCATTTTATGACAGGAGCACCTGAACAAACTAGATAATTTTGATTACATTGAATTAAAAAAGCTTTTGCACAAAAAAACACTATAACCAACATCAAAAGAAATGTAAATTGAGAAACAATTTTTACAACTAGTGTTTCTGACAAAGTACTCATTTATAAAATATATAGAGAACTAAGACAAATTTTTTTTAAAAAAAAGTCATTCCCCAATTGACAAATGAACAAATGATATGCAAAGGCAATTTTTGGATTAGGAAATCAAAACTATCTATGGTCATATGATGCTCTAAATTATTATTGATTAGATAAAGGCAAATTAAAATATCTTTGAGGTACCACCTCACATCCATCAGATTTGGCCAATATGACAGAAAGGATAATGATTAATGTTGGAGGTAATGTGGGAAATCTGGGAAATTAATTCATTTCAGGTGAGGCTGAGAACCAATCCTAACTTTCTGGAGAGCAATTTGGAATTATGCCCAAGGGCAATAATAATGTGCATACCCTTTGATCCAGCAATACCACTACTGGGTCTGTATCCTGAAGAGATCATGAAAAAGGATAAAAACCCCACATGAACAAAAATATTCGCAGTAGCTCTATTTGTAGTGGCAAAAAATTGGAATTTGAGGGGATTTCCATTGATTGGGGAATGGTTGAACAAATTATGGTATATGTATGTAATGGAACACTATTTTTCTATAAGAAATCATGAGGGGGTCAGAAAAGCCTGGAAAGACATTCATGAATCGATGCTGAGTGAGATGAGCAGAACCAGAACATTGTACACTTTAACAACATGGGGTGATGATCAAACTTGATGGACTTGCTCATTCCATCACTGACAATTTTAGGAGATTTGTGATGGAGACTACCATCGGTATCCAGAGAAGGAACTGTGGAATTTAAACAAAGACCAAAGATTACTATCTTCATTTTTGAAAAGTTGTCTTATGTATTACATAATTTTTCTATCTCTGATGTTTTCTTTCTTCCTTATGGATCTGTTTTTTTCTCTCAATACATTTTCATCTCAATTTTCATCTATGCATATCATCGAAACAAATGTAAAGACTATATCAGATTTCCTTCTGTTGGGGAGATGGGGAAGCAAAGGGAAGCAGAGGAAAAAAAATTTTTAAATTCAAAACCTTGCAAAAAATGATTGGTAAAAACTTCCATAGTATGTAATTGGAAAACAAATAAAATATTTATATGATTAAAAAAATAGCTGCACTGGGGGTGGAGGAGCCCAAGCTGTGCCTGGAGCTGCTGCTCACCCACCCCCTGCTGCTCATCTTCTCCTTCCTGGACTACCATGCAGGGACTACCTGGACCTCATAAGCTGCAGTGTTGTCAGCAAAAGATTAAGCCAACTATCAAGTCATGATCCTCTCTGGAGAAGACACTGCAAAAAATATTGGTTTTTTAACCTAGGAAGTAAAAACTCAGAACAAAAATTGGAAAATTCTCTTCAAAGACACTTATATTGATCTGGGAAGATATTTTCAACATTATGCTACTCTTCAAAAAGCCTGGGATGACCTGGAGAGATACTTGGGACAGAGGTGTCCAATGATGATTGGATCTCTGAAAAACAGTGTGGCAGAGAGTGAGCTGAATGCCGTGGAGGCAAAGACTGGGTCCAAACTTCCCAAAGACTATAGATGCTGCTTTGTGATCTACAATGGGTAGAAGCTGGTGGTTCCTGGGTCCAATTACTACCATTTGGAGGATCTACTGGACATTGATACCACTGCTCTATAGTTCCAGCAGAGGTAGGACCTGAAACAGTGTCTCCCTCTCAGTTTTTGTATCCACACTGGGTTAAGTCAGTATATGGCACTGGAAAATGTCGAAGGTCAAAATAATTATGAGATCTTCTATCAGTGTCCAGACCAGATGGCCCAGAATCCATCAGCAATTTATATGCTTACTACAGGTGCTTCATATTCAGAATGGTTTACCTCTTATGTGCACAATGTTGTGACAGGAGGCTACCCTATCGTCAGAGACCAGATTTTCAGGTATGTTCACCATAAGGGATGTGTGGCAACAACTGGAGATATTACAGTGTCAGGTGTCCACGTCATTTCTCCCAGAGCTTAGTTGTATACATCCACCTCACTATTTCTTCACTTACAGAATCAGGATTGAGAAGTCTAAAGATGCCCTTCCTGAGAAGACTTGTCAGTTAGACAGCAGATATTAGAGAATCACCAACATCAAAGGAAATCAAAGAGGTTCAGGGGGCCCAGAGTGGTGGGAGAGTTTTCCATCCTCAGTCTTGGCTGGGTGTATGAGTATACCAGCTGTACCCCTTCTCTACCACATCAGGGTACATGGAAGGACCTATACCTTCCATCTCCTTTACTACAAGGACAGGATATTCAATGTGACCATTCCCAAAATCCATATGGTGTGTCTTACCTTCAAAATCACTTAGCTCCCTGACCCCAAGGGATAATTCCAAGATCATATTCTTTTAGAATTAGGAGGGGTAGTAGAGTTAATCTAAGCCATCCCCCCTCCTTTTAAAGGTGAAGAAACTAAATTTATGGTGTGATATGACTTGTCCCTCTTCCCCTCAGAAGTTAAACATTCAGGCTAGCAAGGATGGCACCCTAACCATTGTCCTTGTCATTGTGCTGCCATTTGAAAATCTGTTTGTCCAGAGAGGTTGAGGGCTCTGCTTTGAGTGCTCTTAAATTCTTATGTTAAGATCAAATTTCATCCAAGTTTTAGATTCTTATCAGTTTTATCACTGAATCTGTGATGATAATATGATGACTCAGAAGGTGAGGTTAATCTTGCAGGATCTGGAATATTAGCACCATCACTTAACTGGGTACTGTAAAGGTGTGGTTATGTTGGATAAATCAGTCTGCTCTAATAAAATGGAAAGGCCAAGAAATAAAGGATTATCTACTCAATGATGTAATCCTATCCCAAGGGTTTTCTGTGATTGAGGAAGATGAAGAAGAAGCAGATTCCACCTATTCTGAGGACTATGTTGGGCTCATACTGGTCGACTACTCCCTGCCCAGTCACTGTACTTGGCACACCTGAACAGAGGGGTACACCCGAGCCAGGCCACAGGCATTTCCGAACACTTGTAAATAAATTATGGCTGTTCAGATCTATCTCCCCAGGCAGCAAGCCAGCAGCAGACTGAGTTGAGGTTTCTACCAGAGGTTTATTTTAGCAGTTGGTTTGGGTTTTTGTATTTTCTGTAAGAAGGGAGCAGGAAAGAAAGCCTTTTTTTCCCTTTTGTCAAATGAGAAATTCATTCTCAAGCTACAGGGCTGGTATTTAGTGCCTTGTTTAAAGTATTTCATATTTGTAATATTTACAGAAGCTGGGTGTGGGGGGGGGAGGGGTGTGGATTGCTTTTATACAAGCATCGCAAATGTAGCAGCAGTAGTTAGGAAAGGTAGAATCCACAGATCTATAGAGCTACTGTCACCTTCAGTCCTAGGGTTATCATTTCCTGCTGTTGTCAGTTGTATATGGAGGAACCAATTTGCAATTAGGCATTTTAAGCCCAGGGATCCATTGTAGAGTGCGCTTATTTGTCTACTCACTGGAGACACCTGCAATCTCTCATGGTTGACTTCCGTTACCGGGAATGAAAAATGGTCTTTCTCCCCTTGAAGACAATCCATCCTTGAATTTAATTTTAGATAACAATCTTTTCCATTGCAGTAATTTTAGAATGTGGTATATTAAAGCATATGCTCTGTCATTTACTACCAACAGGAGCAATATCACATGGAATATACATTTGTAAATACAATTTCTGATTTTTTCTGATTTATACACTGTCTTAAATTTGTGCTAAGTGACATAAATTTTCTGTTGGGTTTTTGTAATTATCAGATTCTGAAATTGGAATGAAATCTTGCAGGTATTTAAAATCAAATATTTAAAAGTAAAAAAAAAGAAATTAGCAAATCCAGGGAAATATATATATAGTAACAATAGCAGCAGTATTTCACAAGGATCAACTGTAAATCACTTAGCTAATTTCAGTATTACAATGAGCCAAGAAATTCCAAATGACTTATGATGACAAATGCAAATAAAAGCATACCTTTTAAATTCTTATTTCCTTTTTGTGGTGCAGTCTGTGTTTTCTTTGTATGAATAGCATGGCAACATGTTTATCATGAGTGTATATATATATATACATATATATGTATATATATATATATATATATACATATATATATATGTAACTCTGTCAAGTTTCTTTCCCTCTCAGTGATGGCTGAGAGAGAATTTAAAACTCAATTTTTGAAAAAGGGAATCTAAAAACATACAAGGAAAAAATTTCTTGTAATTGGCAAAAAATTAAGTATAGTTTTAAAAAGAAAGGCTTCATTGACTTATGTTTTCCAATTTTATAAAAGGAATAAGGCTTATATTTTTCCTAGTATTTTCTGCATCTATTGTGATAATCATATCATTTGGGGATATTTTGGTTATCAATTTGATCAACATGACTGATAGTTTTCCTATGTAAATCTCACCTGGTCATAATGTGTGATCTTTATGCTATATTAATGAAATCTTTTGCTAACATTTTATTTACAATTTTTTCTTCAATATTAATTAAGGAAATTGGTCTAATTTCTTTTTCTGTTTCTTTTTCTGTCTATAATCTGTACCCCCTGAATTTAATATCAAGACTGTTTTTATGTCATAAAAGGAATTAGATAGAATTCCTTTTTTACATTTTTTTCAAGTAATTTCTACATTATTGGGATTAATTATTCCTTGAATAAGCCTTCAGTTGTAAATCACCTAAACTTGGAGATTATTTTCTTAGGAAATTCACTTAAAGGTTATTCAATTTCTTTTTCTAAGATAGAGTTTTTAAGTATTCTATTTCATCTTTTTCTATTCTGATTATATTTTGTAAGTAATCATTCAATTCACTTGGATTATTGTTCGTAATTGACTTAAAATTGGGTAAACTAACTCCTAGTTAGCTTTAATTCTATCTTCATTGGTGGTGTATTCAAAATTTTCATTTATGATACTGTAATTTCATTAATATTTTATTGACTTAATGGTTTAACTAGTTTATTGTTTTTTCTCAAAAGCAATTTCTAGCTTTATTCATTACTTAAATGTATTTTTTACTGTCAATTTTATTTACCTCTTTGATTTTTCAAGATTTCCATTTGAAGTTTAATTGAAGTTTTTAAATTTGTTCTTTTTACAGCTTTTTTAAAAATTGTAACAATTCCTGTATCTCCACTTTCTCTCCTTTATTGATATCTCCTTTATTGATATATTGATATAAATTTTCTCCTAAATACTTCTTTGGCTGCATCCCACGAATTTAGAAATATTGTGTCATTCCCTTTGATGAAATTATATATTTCAGATAATACCTTTAAGTTGGAAATGTACAGTTTGAAAGTTAAAATATGCTTTATGATTTATCCACCTCTTTTAAATCACTAATGATATAAAAATGTTAAATTCAACCAGGACAGTATTAAAAGATTGAAACAAGGATATCAATATAAAATGAATGTCAATCAGAAGCATATGAATATGCTTTTGAATATGAACATACTTCTATAACAAATATCAAAATATTTATATAGATATACATCATTTTATTGCACTTCATTTTATTGTAGTTCAATATTATTTGGTGTTTTTGTTTTATTTTTTACAGATTGAGATTTCTGACAACCCTGAATTAAGCAATTCTATCTACGCCATTTTTTGCAACAGCATGTGCTCACACTGAGACTTTGTGTCACATTCTGTCACAATATTCAAATTTCTCATTATTATTATATCTAATCTATGATCAGTGACCTTTCATTTTACTATTGCAATTGTTTTCGGGTACTGCAAATCATGCCCATATAACATGGTATCTTAATCAATAAACCTTTTGTGCATTCTAATTGCTCCATTAACCAGCAGTTCCCTATCTCTCCTCCTCTCCTAAGTTCTGTCTATTCCCTGAGACACAACAATATTGAAATTAGACTAATTAATAACCCTATAATTACCTCTAAGTCTTCAAGTGAAAGGAGTCAAGTAATGCAGTAAACTTTACTGCTGTCTTATTTTAAGAAATTGCCACAGCCAATCCAGTCTTTAGCAACCACCAGCCTGATCAGTCAGGAGTCATCAACATCAAGGCAAGACGCTCAAGCAGCAAAAGCAGTATGACTCTCAGAAGGCTCAGGTGATGGTTAACATTTTTAGTAGTATTTTTAAAATGACATATACATTTTTGACATACTATGTTGCACAGCAGACTATATCATATTATAAACCTAATTTTTAGATGCACTGAGAAACAAAAATATCATATGACAAGTTTATTGTGTATTTACTTTATTGTGGGGGACTGGAACTAAACCTGCATACCTATATATACATATATACATAAACACTTGCATGCATATACATGCATGTATATATGCAAGCATGAATGCAAATTCTAAGAGACAATGAATATAATTCATTGAAAGTTGGCCTCATAGACAGAAAGACTTTTGTTCAATCCTGCTTATGACATATACTGACTTGGAACCCTAAACAATTAGTGCCTTAAATAATAATTTCAAAAAAGTTTGTGATCTGCATGGAAAAAGAAAGTTTCCTCACATGGGTTTCCTTCATATGAAATCACGAGTCTGCACCAAATAATAATAATGATAATAGTAATTTTGTCTCAAAATTTATAAGAGAAAACCTTGAAGTCTTACAAGAAGCAATAGAATATATATATATATGTGTGTGTGTGTATGCATTATATGTGTGAGGTTATATAAGATATTATGAGTCATATATAATCCACATACACATATATCTAACTATATCTATATATATATATATAAATAAAATGGACAGATAAAACAAAACAAAGTATCTATGTTTATGAATCACAAGACCTTAAAACTGATAGAAAACTATGATATAATTAGTAAAAGGTAGGAGATACCACAACAATCTTATGTATATATATATATATATATATATATATATAAATATAAATAAACAAGTGAGTTAGATAATTACAACAATAAAGAGATTCAGATACTGTACATCAAATCTGACAGAATTGCATTCTCATTAACTTAAAAATAATCAATCACTTTTAATAAACATCAACCACCAACTAAGTTCTGGGGGGGTAGAAAGAAAGGCAAAATTTGAGTCCCTGATCTCAAAGAGCTCATTATCTAATGGTGGTAGACAAGATGCAATCAAATATGTACAAGCAAAATACATAATGGATAAATTGTAGATTATGTCAGAAAGAAGAGAATTAAGAATAAAGGGCATTGAAAAAGGCATTTTATGCAGGTGATAGAACTTGATGATTCTTAAAGGATTTAAATCAAGTTAAGATAGTGAAATTAGGATAGAGAGGATTCTATACATGGGGGACAGTTCATGAAAATGCATATAAGATGAAGTGTTTTGTATAAAAACCAGCAATAAGGCCAATGTCAATGATTCAGAGAGGGGGTGGGGAAGACATGAATAGAGGGGAAAGAGAAAGTATAAGACTTAAAAGGAGGCAATACGCCATGTTATGAAAGGCTTTGAAACTATATAGGATACTTTACATTTGATCTTGGAGGTAAAGGGGTCTCAGTGGAATTTGTTGAATAGAAGAATGAAGTGGCCAGATCTATTCTTTAGGAAGATCAATTTGAACATCCCAGTAGAGGATAGATTGTAATGGGGAGAATTGTTAGTTGAGAAGACCAATTAGCAAGTTATTGTAATATAGGTATAAAGTTAATGAAGAGCTGCTCCAGGTGGTTTGCATTGTCAAGGGATGAAGGGGACTGTTGTATAGGTAAAATATATGTATAAGGAAAGAGTGAAGACTATAGGAAGACATTTAGGTTGTGAATCTAGTTGACTGGGGAAATGGTATTTTCCATTAAGGAAGAGTTTTAGGGAAGTAAGAAAAAGAGGAATATTCAAAAGTAAATTCATAATACTCAGTACCAATAATAAGAGAGAAATTTGAGATTGTAGCATCACCCCACAAAAAAGCTTAAAAAGAAAGTGAAAAAATATGACTCAGTTCTCTGTATATTTTAGAAATGAGTCCTTTGTCAGAATCGTTAGTTGGAAAGATTTTTTCCCAGTTTACTACATTTCTTTTGATCTTGGTTAGAGTGGATTTATCTGTGCAAAAGCTTTTTAATTTAATGTAATCGAAATCATCTAGTTTGTTTTTGGTGATGTTCTCCATCTCTTCCTTAGTCATAAACAGCTCCCCTTTCTATAGATCTGACAGGTAAGCTAGTCCTTGATCTTCTAATTTACTTATAGTATTGTTTTTTTATTTCTAAATCCTGTAACTATTTGGATCTTATCTTGGTAAAGGGTGTTAGGGTTTATCTAATCTAAGTTTCTTCCATACTAACTTCCAGTGTTCCCAGCAGTTTTCATCAAAGAGAGTTTTTATCCCAATAGCTGGATTCTTTCAGTTTATCAAATAGCAGATTACTATAATCATCTCCTGCTTTTGCATCTAGTCTATTCCACTGGTCCACCACTCTATTTCTTAGTCAATACCAAACAGTTTTGATGACTGATGCTTTATAATATAATTTTAGATCAGGTAGGGCTAAGCCCCCTTCTATTGCACTTTTTTTGTTAATTCCTGGAAATTCTTGACTTTTTATTTCTCCAAATTAATTTACTTACAATTATTTTCTAACTCATTAAAGTAATTTTTTCAAATTTTGATTGGTAGGGCACTAAATAGGTAGTTTAGTTTTGGTAGAGTTGTCATTTTTATTATCTTAACGTGACCTATCCATTGGCAGTTGCTTTGGGACAAGTTATTCAAATCTGATTTAATTGGTGTGAGAAGTGTTTTAAAATTGTTTTCAAAAAGTTTCTGAGTCTGTCTTGGCAAATAGACTCCCAGGTATTTTATATTGTCTGAGGTTACTGTGAATGGAATTTCTCTTTCTAGCTATTCCTGCTATATCTTGCTAGACATACATAGAAAAGTTGAGGATTTATGAGGGTTTATTTTGTAACCTGCAACTTTGCTAAAATTGCTAACTGTTTTCAGTATTTTTTTTGGATGATTTCATGGAATTCTCTAGGTAGACCATCATGTTATCTGCAAAGAGTGAGAGTTTTGTCTCTTCCTTCCCAATTCTAATTCCTTCAATTTCTTTTTATTCTCTAATTGCTGAAGCTAACATTTCTAATACTATATTGAAAAGTAGTGTCGATAATGGGCACCCTTGTTTCACCCTTGATCTTATTGGGAATGCCTCTAGGCTCTCCCCATTGAATATAATGCTTGTTGATGGTTTCAGATAGATACTGCTAATTATTCTAAGGAACAGTCCATTTATTCCTACACTTTCTACTGTTTTTAGTAGGAATGGATGTTGTATTTTGTCAAAAGCTTTTCAGCATCTATTGATATGATCATGTAATTTCTGATAGGTTTTTTGTTGATATAATTGAGTATACTAACAGTTTTCCTAATATTGAACCAACCCTGCATTCCTGGGATAAATCCTATTTAATCATCACGTATTATCCCAGTGATAACTTGTTGTAATCATTTTGCTAAGATTTTATTTAAGATTTTTGCTTCTATATTTATTAGGGAGATAGGTCTATAATTTTCTTTCTCTGTTTTAACTCTTCCTGGTTTAGGTATCAGCACCATATTGGTTTCATAGAAAGAGTTAGGCAGAGTTCCATCATTCCCTGTTTTTCCAAAGAGTTTATATAGAATTGGAACCAATTGTTCCTTAAATGTTTGGTAGAATTCACTTGTGACTCCATTGGGCCCTGGAGAGTTTTTCTTAGGGAGTTCAATGATGGCTTGTTGAATATTCATAATATTCAAAATATTCATAGCAGCCCTGTTTGTGGTGGCAAAGAATCAGAAATCAAGTAAATGTCCTTCAATTGGGGAATGGCTTAACAAACTGTGGTATGTGTATGTCATGGAACACTATTGTTATATTAGAAACCAAGAGGGATGGGAATTCAGGGAAGCCTGGAGGGATTTGCATGAACAGATGCTGAATGTGATGAACAGAACCAGCAAAACACTGTATAACCTAGCAGCAACATGGGCATGATGTTAAACCTTGATGGACTTGCTTGTTCCATCAGTGCAACAACCAGGGATAATTCTGGGCTATCTGCAATGGAGAATACAATCTGTACCCAGATAAAGAGCTGTGGAGTTTGAACAAATTTCAAGGACTATTCCCTTTAGTTTAGGGGGAAAAAAACCTAGATATCTTATTGTCTGATCTTGCTATCTCATACTTTTGTGTCTTCCTTAAGGATGTAATTTCTCTCTCATCACACTCATTTTGGTTCAATGTACAACATGAAAACAAAATAAAGACTGACAGATTGCCTTCTGTGGGTGGGGAGGGAAGAAAGATTGGGAGAAAAATTGTAAAACTCAAAACTCAAATAAAATCTTTAAAAAAAAATAAATTCTATATAGAAGCTACCCTAAGTCTTTTACTCAAGTTCCTGTAGCAATTTGTTCAATTATATATTTTTCATTTTTGTATTTATTCACAATTGTGTACATTAAAGTCTCCTGAAATTAAAAAGCATAATATACTGATATTTTCACATATTCCTAATTTTTTTTGCCAATTAGACATATACTTCATTTTA
The DNA here is from genome assembly GCF_037893015.1 of Macrotis lagotis. Classification (NCBI taxonomy): domain Eukaryota; kingdom Metazoa; phylum Chordata; class Mammalia; order Peramelemorphia; family Peramelidae; genus Macrotis; species Macrotis lagotis. Next base: position 102,137,194 of record NC_133666.1, read on the forward strand.
TCTTAACTTAAAAGCTAAAAAGTGCTAGTTAGATACATTCTTGTAAGTAAAGATACATTAAATATTATAATGGCACACAACTTGATTATATTCACTTCCTCTAAGACTAGCAAATTTGACTTATTGTACCCCAAAAGTTGAGTTTAACAAGAAATCTGTTGCAATGGAACACAATAGTTGGACTTGAACACTCAAATCGTTCTTTTCATGAAAGATAAAAGAAAAACATCTCAGAAGCACCAGATAATCATTACAGAGAACAATCTGAAAGATTGCTAAAGGAAAAAAATCCCCAAATGTGAGAGGTTGATTTTATATGCCTTAGAATACTCCAACAAATTGTAATTTCCTTGGGGATAAAAAAAATAAAGTGAAAGACCAAGGTCATGCACATCAGTAAAATCTTAAATTGAAAAATATAAGCTATTTTGGCAAGATTGATGAATTGATAAATAATTTTCAAATTCTTTTTTTTTGAAAGATCTGGCTAAAATAATCAGAAATTTAAAATATTATGATGATGCCAAAAGAAATCAACAAAATTATCAGAATTAGATTGTACAATTCTATGCAAATAGATTTGAGAATCCAAAACAAACAGATATTTTTCTACATGAGGATCTTTATAAAAAAGAAACTAGCAATTTCTAGATTTAATATCAGAAGATCTGGCAATGTTGCACTTGGAATAAGAAAGACCTGGGTTCAAATCTTGCATCAAATACTTATTATGAAAACTTTACCTATTTGGTAACTTGGTTAACTTCTCTTTATTTTTTAATTTATAAAATAAGGGATTAGAATTAATGGCTTGTAAAGTTCCTTTCAATTTCATAAATCTTTATGTGAGCTTTTAACTTCCTATGTCTCATTTTCTTCATTTGTATGTAGTGGGCTTATACTCAATAACATCCAAATTCGCTTCCATCTCTAAATCCATGATAATGTGCCCTTCATCCTATTCTCAAATGATGACATTGGCTAATATATTGAAGAATTCTCTGGCATAAAGCAAGTTAAAAATTTTTGAAAGCCCATTACACAGGTTAATTCTATCAAATATTTAAATAGGAAAAACACGTACTATATAGGTTGATTTAAAGCATAAATATTATAAGTCACATATCTCCTTCTACAAATCAAATCCTATCTTCTCTGGAAAGACTTTCAAATTCTTCTAAATGCTAGTGCCTCCTCTTTGTTGATTATCTTCAATTTATTTTGCATATAGTTATTTGTACATGGTTGCTTGCATGCTGTCTCCAAAATTAAATTGTGAACTCCTTGAACATAATGGTACTTTCTTGCCTTTCTTTGAATGCCAAGATTAGACGTGTAGTAGGCTTTAAATAAATTCTTGCTAAATTAATAACTATTGCTACTACATAAAAGAAAAAGAAAAGCTTAAAGAAAGAAAACTATAGACTAATAGCATTAATGCTTATCAACAAAAAAATTTTAAGGAAAATGCTTGTAATCAGAATAATGAAATAAACAAAAAAGTACCAAGTAAGATTTATAAATTGAATTTCAGCATTATTCAATAAAAGGAAAAATATAATAAACTTATCAATAACAAAAAATAAAACTGTAGAATTGTAATAGTATAAATATTGACCATATATGTGCACATATGCATGTAAATTCATATATACATGCATACAAATACTAGATACTTTCCAACAAGCATTGAAACTTCCTTAAAAGCACATTCCATACCACAATTTATTCACTATATTTAGAAATTATACATTTAGAAAGATAACAATTGGCATGCAACATGTAGATGATAAATTTCTAGAAAGTCATGGTATTTTTCTTGCAATGAATCTATACAATTATCCAGAATTTTCATTTTTATCTTCAGCAAAATGTGCAGCACAACTCATTATGGTGAATATATTAAGTGACCTGAATAAATGACTTACACTGATATATAATGACTCTCAAATATTATCAGGCTTTATGTTTTTAAAATGTTCGTTTTAAAATGTTATCAAATGTATAGTTAGAAAAATTTTAAAGGATTAAAAATGGAAGAAGGGAAGGAAGAAAAGAAGGGAGAAAGAGAGTAAAAGGAGACACAGAGCCAGAGAGAGAGAAAGAGAGAGAGAGAGAGAGAGAGAGAGAGAGAGAGAGAGAGAGAGAGAAGAAAAAAGAAAATCTAGCTTGCCTTAGAAGGAAATCCAGAACCAAAAGCCTATTGCTTGCTTATTTGCAATTATTTGTTCATTCATTTGGTTCTTCCTGTTTAATCTCAGCTATTTATATAGGTCTCCTCTTGAATGCTTATTTGGTTAATTCTTTGCTTTAATGGTTATTGTCAGTAGTAGAAATGCTTTTAGGAATAAATAATTTCAAGAAATGAATAATAAAGGTTGATCATGAATAAAAAAAAGTAATGGAGTCCACCCATTTCTTGCGTCAAGAAGCAAGTCCAAGTACCATAAAGCCAAATGCCATCATAGTACCCTGTTCTTAATTTAAAATAACTCTGAAACACCAGAGTGAAATGCATAAGAAAATTGTGAGGCTATTTCAAAATGTGTATTTCAAATATATTTCAAATAGATATATTTCAAAGACAAACTATGATTTTCACCTACTTCCCTAGCCTGCACATACAGTTCTAAATTGCCCTCATATTCAAAACTGATAAATATATGCCCTATGTAGTCTGACCAGAGTAAAATAGAGCAAAATTTATTCCATCCTTATTCTGTACTCTATGTGTCTATTAATAGAGGTTAAGATTTCACTGCATAATTGGTTGCAGAATAAGCATCATTGGTTGTTAGAATAAGTATTAGATAAGGAAACTAAGAGGCTAATTGATTTTCTTGAAGTACCCAAAGTCATAACTGAAAAAAATTGGGAATTGATCTGAACTCAGACCATCAAACTTTAAGTACTAGGTATGTACACTGTATCAAAACCCCTAAGTGGGCCTTAAATTGCTGCAGGACATAGTGTAAGTATGCTTGTTTTCTTACAAGTACTTGGCATAGATAAGTCAATCAACCCAAAATTGAAGTTTTGTCAAATGAATGAGCTATTAATGAAATAAAGCCTCCTTCAACTCATTTCTCCTACCCCTGATAAAGTCTTGACAATCATAAAATATATTTTTTGCTTATTTTACAACTCTGACTACATTTATCTTTTGTTTATTTATGTTTCATTGGTATATTATTTTTGCAAGGATATGCATTACCTTTCCCCAAAATTGGGAGAATACATTATTTGGGGACAATGCTGGGTGAGTCAAGTATGACTCCATCACCGAGAAGTAACTTCTTTTTTGTTCTTTCTCTGGTTATTTCTGTAGTATAATGTAAATATTCAATATATCTGTTACAAGTTTTTCACATACAACAAAGCATATTAAAATATGCATTCATTTGTCAGATTTTAGACATGCATACAATTCAGCTGAGCCATATGTTAAATGAGAAAGCATGCTAGACTCACAATTAATCCTCATATCTTAACCCTAACTCACACATACACACATAAACACACACATAAACACACACACACACACACACACACACACACACACACACACACATATATATCCAATCTTGACATCTTATCTCATCTACCCCCACACTATTTCCCCATAAAAATCTCCTTTGCTCTACTCATATAACCACCTGGAGCTCAGGTTCTCATCACTTCTCAACACTACCATAATAATAAATAACTTGTCTTCCTGCTTCAAGTTTCTCGGTCTCTTCTCTCTCCAAAATCTATTCTCCATAGGGATGCCAAATTAATGTTCCAGAAGCAAATATCTGAATGTTACTTCCATGATCAATAAGTTACAGTTGCTTCTAGGATAAAATATAAACCGCTCTTTCATTATCTAGTCTAACTTTGAAGACACATTCTCCAATCAAGTAGGTGCATGATAACCCCACTTCAGAATGTGTACATTTATGCAAGTTAACTACAGGCCCTACCTACATAGAACTCATTTTCACCTTTTTATCCAAAATTCAAGTGCCAATTTGTTCCTAAGTTCCTAGTTACTACTGTCATTTTACCCCTGGGTTGTTTCAAATTTACTTTGAATTTTTTTAAAATCTATTTTTATGTGTGCATGCTACTTTTCCCTTAGAAAGTCACTTTAGTAGGGAAAGTTTTGTTGTCTTTGAATGCCAGTGCCTAGTACAGTGGCTAGCACAGAAGCAGGTTACAATGAAAAGAGCAAATACAATAAAGATATTTGGAGACTGTGTAACTGGGTTCAGATCCCATCACTTACTACCTGTTTGACCTAGGAAAAGTCAGGACCTCCTAGGACATCAGTTTTCTCATATTTATAATGAAGGTTTGAACTAGATGATCTGTAAGGTGCTTTCTAACCCTAAATCTCTATGTCCTATTGAAGGATCCTGAAGGTGATGTTTGTGAAATTTTAAAAATTTAATTATGGGGGTGGCTTGGTGGTGCAGTGGATAGAGCACTGGCCCTGGAGTCAGGAGTTCAAATCTGACCTCAGACAGTTAATAATTACCTAGCTGTGTGGCCTTGGGCAAGCCACTTAACCCCATTTGCTTTGCAAAAACCTAAAAAAAAAAACCCCAAAAAAACCCTTAATTTTTGATAACTAAATTTCAATATATTTTGCTCCCTTTATGATCAGAAATATTTTATGTTTTTAAAAACATTGTTCTGAGAAGGAGGTTGATAGACTTCACCAGATAGTCAAATAAGCCCATGACACAAAAAATGTTCAACTCTTTACTATTATGTGCCTATTGAATGATTGAATGCTTCCAGAGTGCTAAATTCATATTCTAGCTCCAGGGATTTCCAGTTGCATGAATAATTGACAAACTAATTAACCTCTAAGACCTTTGGCTTCCATTGTTGGTAAAATGAAATTTGAAATGCACTGCATATGACACAGATTCATGAGAAATGTTATCTAAATCTTAAAGTGCTCTGTAATTTTCAACAAATAGTCTGGAAGAGTAATAAATTGTGCTTGTTATTACATATCTGTTCCTTTGACAAGTTTTGTTTGTTTTATATTTTGCTTTGTTTATCACTCACCTTTTGTCTGCTAAAAGCCTGCAAAGTCAATGACTGAATAAAAGCACACAAGCCATTGCTTTGAAGGCAGTAATAACAATACCAGCATGCTCCATAAATTGTCTGATTGCTGATGCACATGATTCATAGTAGCATAAGGGAAAAGATACTTTACATCCATGCTTAACTAAATGAGTAAAGGAATAAGAAAAAAATCGTTTGTTATCAGTTACCATCTGTTAATCAAATTCTAAAGATAGAAAAATTCTCAATAGTTCATCTGGTTCAACCTCCTGCTTTCAGGCTTTAAACCTTATTTAAAAAAAAATCTAGGGATAAAAATTGTTTTAGTAACCTGTTCACACATACAATTAATAAATCTTTCTTTTTGTATAACCAAACTCCTATTAAAATTTAAGTCTATTTCTTCATGTTCTGTCCCCCATGGAGATAAAGAACAACTGATCAGCAACCTCATGACATCATTCAAATATTTCATGTCAATTAATGTCACCTCTTGTCCTTCTCTGTTTTACAAATTATGCCAACTCTAATCTTTCCTCCTAGGACCTATTCTTCATCCCTATACATCTTTTGGTGATGTTTTTCTGGATTCCTTCTTGTTCCATAAAATCCATTTTAAATTTCCATGAGTAGAATGAGACAAGGACCTAACCAATGCTAAATGAGTCCTCCACTCTTAGTGAGTATTTAATAAATCTTATATTTAGTTGATTTAGTCTAATGTGGAAGGATTATACTCTTTTATTTTTTATTGTGACTTGCCATCTCAGACTGTGAATGTGGGGACTACTCATAAATTCAATCAGAATATTAAATGGAAGTTTTAGCATGCTCCCTTTTTCTGACCTGGACTTTAATCCTAATACAGCTCAAAGCTTCCAACTCAAGAATCAGACTCATCCTCCTCAAGAATTATAAAGCATATACCACTGTGACTGACAAAAATTTCTTTCTGTCTGTCACTTCTTTGCTACACCATTATTACAACACGTGAGAAAGTTTGTTGCTCTTTATCTTTAGACACTGAAAAAAGTGACTTATTCTATTTTTTTCTGTAACTTTATGCCACATTTATTCCTTATTAATCTTTTCTTATCCTCTTGTTGATCACTAGTATATTATCCTATATTGTACAGTTTCTCTATGGCTTCCTGCCTCTTTTCAAGGTAATGGGGTTAATGATTTGCACACGGCCACACAGCTAAGCAATTATTAAGTATCTGAGGCCAGATTTGACTCAGGCCCTCCTGACTCCAGGGTTGGTGCTTGATAGAGCTGCCCCTCTATTATTCTATTTAAAGAATTTTCTAAGAAGTTGTTAAAGATCAATTCCATTCTCAAATCTTCTCCTCCCTGTACTCTTGTCAGCACTTGATTTTTTGGACTGCCTCCATCCTCCATTAAACTTTCTCACTTTCTTTTCACATCATTTCATTGTTCTGCCACTTTGATTGTTCCTTTGGTAATATCTTTCCTATCTCATTTCTCTCCCCTTAAAAATGGGTGCTGTTCCTTTCTTTCTCTTTACATTCTCTTGGTGATTTTATTTATTCCTCTGGTAACAGCTATCAAATTTTTTAGCTTTTTTTCTAGTCTTTCCCTCTCTTCTGTATTCTTGTCTTCTGTTATTAACGGCCTGCTGAGTTGTCCAGCTGACATGCCAAATTAATTTTGTTCAAAACCAAACTCTTAATCTTTTACTTAAAACAGTTTGTCCTGTCCTGAATTCTTAATTTCTATTAAAGGTATGACAATTTTTTCCCTAGGCACCCTATTAGAAATTTGAATTATCTCTGATCCTACCTTGACTCATTTCAGTTATATCCAATCAAGTCCCCAAGTTCTGTCAATTTTTACTTCAGTATTTTCCTGCTGATTCTCAGGAACATCACTAATAGACTAGAGTGATAGTTAAGATTTGGAATTTTGTTGATAAAGAGAATGCCCCACCCCCAACCAATGTAAATGCGCACCTTGTCTGTGATTTGAAAGTTTTAGAATCACAAAGAGCACTAAGTACTTAGTGATTAGTCAAGGGTCAAAGAGCCAGTATATTGAAGACATTAAAATCTTTGGGGGCAGCTAGGTAGTGCAAGGAGGCAGTCAGAGAAAGCTAGGTTGTGCAGTTGGAGGCAGCTAGGTGGCACAGTGGATAGAGCACTGGCCCTGGAGTCAGGAAGACCTGAGTTCAAATTCAGCTTCAGACACTTAGTCACACCAGTTGTGTGATTTAACCACCATTACCTCAAATAAATAAATTTTTTTAGGGCTTTTTTACAAGACATTGGGGTTAAGTGACTTGCCCAAGGCCACACAGCTGGGTAATTATTAAGTGTCTGAGGTCACATTTGAACTCAGGTCCTTCTGACTCCAGGGCTGGTGCGCTATTCATTGTGCCACCTATGTGTCCCTAAATAAATTTTTAAAAAAACTTTGGCAAGACATTAAAAGTTCTCTTTATGAATTTTGGGTCAATTTTGTACCACTGCTCCATGCAACAATATTAGTATGGATCCTTAATACTGTAAATATCACTATTTGAGGAATAGAAAACTATTCTCTTAACTCTATGCTCATCCCATTCCAGTTCGGCTCCAGTATTGTCTCCTGATTAATTTTCCTAAAACACTAAATACTATCACCTGCCCTAATTTCCATGAGTATAATCACCAAATTTTCTGTACAAAAAAAGGCATATATGGTTTGACAAAAGATTTCCAGTTTGGGATCTTTTGCTTTTGAGCAAATGACATGTAAGTCAGTACATGAGATCATGTATTCCTAGGAAAATCAAGAATTTTTTTCCCCTCAAGCTATTGAAAGCAAAAATGGAGGCCAAAATCACCTAAAATTACAACTATCAAAATTCCCATTATGGAGAACAATTTACTATAGCATCCTTAGAAATCACTGTGTGGTATATGAAAACTTATTTAAAGTGTAGTGAGTTGTGATATAAGGAATATCTGTCATGTTTTATTTAAAAGATATCTAGGCAAAGATTTAGTTGTTTCAGGAAACCAACACTGCATCATTAACATAGATTCCTGGTGACTGAAATAAAAAATAACTTAACACAAAAAGATGTAGGAATTGCTCTCTTTTCTAAGATTTTGGTTTAGGTCCTTGCATAGACCATGTGACAGTCTGAAATTATATCATTGCTGTATCCTTACAACTTATGCTTTTTTTATATGACTGAGTAAATACCTGGGTCTTCTTTCATTATTTCAATTCATTCTAGTCTGAACGAAGCACCATGAGCATAAAGGGGGCCCAGCTAACATGAAGGTTTTATTTGATCTGGTCCTTTCTTTCCTTAGAGAATAGCAGAAGAGTTGAAAAGAAGGACACGATATGGAATCCTGGATATTTGCCTCCTTACAATCTAGACAGTTTCAGTGGACTCTGAGAAAATTCCCAAGAGGGTTATTTACTCTTTCTTATCTGCCATCTATCTTCCCTACAAAACCTGCCCTTTCTCCTATATTTCTGTTTATAACAAATTACCCAGAATGGAAATTTGAACCCTTCATTTATTTTTACTCTTTCATCTACCTGATAATTCTAAATCACACCCAACCCTCCAGTTTTTCATTTTTTGCCTCTCTAAGAATTCCTTCATTGCTGTGCATATGACTGGAGTTCATTTCTGCCTAATCCATGCATTTGAGAATTTTTATATTTCTTCAAATTCAGCAGCTGTGTCTTTTGTGAAGGACCCCCTTCACCCCAATTGCTCTTTGTCTTCTCAATTTCCTTGTTCTATATTAATTCTACAAATATTGTTCAACTCCAGCAGAATGAAGTCTCCCTGATCCAGCCAATCTTTCATTATAATCTTCATATATCCTGCACCTAACAAGTCGGTACTCAATAAATATATTGGTTGAATTTTTCCATTCTTCTTTTCTTTATTCTTTCCTATCTCTTTAGACAATCAGATAAATATAAATTCATGGGAAAAGTTATGGTGGGAAACAAAAAAGCCTTAGATTTGGAGTCAGAAGACCTATTTCAGCACCAGCATTTCCACTTATAAGCTGTATGAATCAAGGCAAATCATATAACTTCTCATAATATTGGTAGTGTATCCCTCTGGTCAATGAATAAAAATGGGGCGTAAACAGATGAGAGGAAATGAATACAATCTCCAGGAAAACTAAGGTATTCCAGAGATCAAATGATAAAACAATGGCAGTAAAAAATAATTCAAATCATAAATTGACAAGATACTAGATCTAATTAATGTCCTAGAAAATATCTGTTTAAGGATGGAGTCAAGGAATGAGGATAACATACAATAAAATTAGGAGAATAATAATGGAGGATAATGAGAGTTTGAGAATGATTAATTGCTTTTCAAAATGTGTTACAAAAGTCTAAACAATATTTTTCATATAAATTAGATGATCACAGAATAGTATAGTTTAAAATGACTTGGGAGTACACCAAGTAACTCATACCTGAACAAAATTTCCCTCTATATCATTGCAATTCAATTTATTCAGTGTTCTTTAAGACCTAGTATGAGCAAAGCATTATGCTAGGTTCCAAAAAATGATTAAATTAATCCTTGCCTTCAAGGAATTGAAAGTCTTTTGGGAGGTACAGAGGAGGGAAAGGATGCAACTCATACACAGGGAAATAAACAATATGTCTGGCATATCATACAGATTTTCCTTGAAGTCCTCTAGTGAAGGTAAAACTCACTAACCCTATGGTTAAATAGACCATTTCACTTTAGGATAATTTTTACGGGAGGAGGCAGTATTTTACAAAAATTTAAATTTGTCTAATAGACAATACTATGTTTTGACCCTCAGGGCCAAGAAGAGGAGCTCTAATCCATTTTTCTCATGACAATGCTTCAAATTCAATAAGGAAAAATATCATAGTCTTCATTTTATTCTTCTCTATGTTAAAACTTTAAGTGATCTTTAAGTGATTTTCCTTTGGCATGTTTCTTAATCATCCTGGTCACCTGCTGTGAATGTTCTCTCCAGTTCATCAAAGTCCTTTATAAAATGTGGAGATCAGGAACTAAACATTCAAGTATATATGAAGTTTTATCAGGACAAAATGAAACAAGATTATTTTGCTGCCTTATCATGAGCACTATTCCTTTTTTTAATACATTTGAGGATGATGTAATGTTTTGGGTTGGGATTGCCATTACACGATATTAACATATAGAGTTTATGATAAATAAAAATTATCAGATTTGTTTTAAGAAGGGAATTCCTTTCTAGCCTGTGGCTTTCCTTTGCACATCATATTTTCAGGACACATGTATAATATTTTAAATTTATCCTTACTAATCTACTTTTATTAGGATTGATCCAGAATTTTATTGTGTATTAGATTAATTTTGACCCTGAGCCTCTCATCTGATATGATAACTATCCTTTAAGTTTGTGATATTATTACACATTTCTTTTTACTATTAACATAATGATGTATATACTTTGATTAAAGTAAGTTTGGAAAGATTGATTGAATTTAAGATGACTTTCAAATAAGTAACCACCATACTGGCAGTTTCTATTTGTATCTACTTTTCTTAATGTCTCAAACAACAGAAGAATTAGATCAACTTTGTAAGAGTACAGAAAGCAAAAACAGCCATTAAAACAATAGCAACAGGATCTAAGTGAAATATTTTGAATTTTTAATGAAACTTTAAGGATTAACCTCTCCAGAGATCAATCCTAGATCCTATTATTTTCTGTTGAAAATTGATATTGTGAGATATTTCATCACATGAAATCTTACTTAGGCATTTCACTTTCAAGCAGGCTGTAGACAATTTCATTTATTATTTTGTGGTTTTGTATTTTAAAAATGTTTCTTTGTCTCCTATTGGAACCTTGGGAATTAATTTTAATACTGTCCCATTAATGGAGAGGTTAATTTTAATTTCTATTCTAGTTAAAATATTTAATCATTTTTTTAAAATTTATTTAATCAGTTTATATCTTTATAATGAAAAAAAAAACTATGTGGCAACCATATCTTAGATCATTTGATTTTAGGAATATTATTATATGGACAAAACTATGCTTTGTACTAAGAGAACTTATTATAAATTAAGTGACTTCTTTATCATCATAACATTTTGTTTTAAAATGATGATCACTGAGTGCAGAAATTTAAATAATATAAAATAAGGTTAGGAAAGTAGGTTGGAATCAAATTGTGATGGGTTTTAAAAGCTGCTGAATGGCAAGCTGAAACCTTGAAAATATAAGCAATGAATTCCCATATGATTAAAAAATAAATTAAAAATAAAATAGACTAAAGCTTCATACTAGAAAATTAGCTGCTCAAAGAATAACAGAATACAGTTAGTGAAAATCAAATAGCAGGATTGCAATTAGCTGAAATTGTTTTTAAAATATCTAGTTGGATGGGGTAAAGATATACAGAAGACAGTTTTCTATACTGGTGCCAGAAAAAGCTAGTCTGCTCCTAAGGATGACTTGGCACTGGCTTCAAAAATGATTGAGAAGAAAGATGGGATGTGAGACAGTCAATATGATCATGATACCATGAGGGTAAGACTGTTGTCCTGTGTTTCTGGAGTATGACTAGAGATGGGAATGTTGTAGGATAGGTTATTATAGGAAATAATTACTCCCCTCACATCCATCCATCCATCACCTGGGACAAAAATCCACTCAAACACAGTATTGTGACTGATTGTTGCATTAATGGAATGAGCAAGTCCATCAAGGTTGGTCATCACCTCCATGTTGCTCCTAGGGTGCACAATATTCTGGTTCTGCTCATTTTGCTCAGTGTCAGTCCATGCAAATATTTCCAGGCTTCCCTGAATTCCCATCCCTCTTGGTTTCTAATAGAACAATAGTGTTCCATCAAATACATATACCACATTTTGTTAAGCCATTCCCCAATAGAAGGACATTTACATTACAATTCTTTGCTACCACAAACAGAACTGCTATGAATATTTTTTGTACAAGTGATTTCTTTGGTTCATTACTAAAATGTTCTTGTTTAAGAGTGAACATAATACATCTTCCCCCCCAAAAAATATAGATCATCTTGAAAAATAAGGAAATAGAAAAAAAAGTGTTTCCTTCTGTGTCCTGATGCCATCAGCTCTGTCTTGGGTGGATCACATTCTTTATGATAAGTCCATCATAAAAGTTACTTCCATATTTTTGCACTGCTGCTGTTGCTGATTGTAATTCCCTCCATCCACTCCTCCCCACTACCTTATATTTTCTCTCTCCTTTCACTCTGTCCCTCTTCTAAAATGTGCTGTAGGGTAGCTGAGCAGCAAAGCAGACTGATCACTGGCCCTGGGGCCAAGAGACCCCAAGCCTACATACCACCCTTGAGAACCAGCAACTACCCTGCCCCATAGTTCCAGACAGGCCACTCAATCCCAACCTGTTGCAAGAAGTAAAAAAGAAAATGTGTTATATCTGACTATTCTCTCCTATAATCTAGCTTTTCCTCTATCACCCACATCCCCTCCTTCCCCCTTTCCCCACCTTTTTACTCTAGATGTCTATACCCTATTGAGTATGTAATGCTGTTTCCTCTCTGAGTGATTTCCAATGATAATGAAGCTTCCATTATTCCTCCTAATCTTAAATAATCCCCTCAGTAAAAGAAATTGAACAAGCCATCAATGAATTCTCTAAGAAAAACATCTACAGTCAGATGAATTCATAATTGAAACCTACCAAACATTCAAGGAAAAATTAATTCAAATTCTACATAAACTACTTGAAAAAAATAGATGAAGAAGGAGTTCTGCCAAATTCATTCAATGATAACAATATGGGGCTGATACCTAAACCACGAAGAGTCAAAACAGATAAAGAAATTCTATGTGTGTATATATATATATACATATATATATATATGTATATATACATATATATATATATAGAGAGAGAGAGAGAGAAAGAGAGATGCAAAAATTTTAAATAAAATATTAGCAAAGCGATTAAAGCAAGTTATCACTAGGATAACGTACTATGACCAAGCAAGATTCCAGGAATGCAGGATTGGTTCAACATTAGGAAAACTATCAGCATCAGTGACCATTAACAAACCTAACTTGAAATAATTATATAATTATCTCAATAAATGCTAACGGAGTTTTTTAAAACATACAGTACCCATTTCTACTAAAAACACTAGAAAGCACAGGAATAAATGGAATGTTCCTTAAAATAATAATCAGTATCTATCTAAAATCATCACCCAGAATTATATATAATGGAGATAAGCTAGAAACATTCCTAATAAGATCAGGGGTGAAACAAGATGTCCATTATCACCACTATTATTCAACATTATATTAGAAATGTTTGCTTTAGAGATCAGAAAAGGGAAAAAACTGAAGAAATTAGAATTGGTAATAAAGAAAGAAAACACTCACTCTTTGCAGATGATATGATGGTGTACCTGGAGAACCCTAAAAAAATCATCTAAAAATTACTGGAAACAACAACTTTAGTAAAGTCTCAGGATATAAAATAAACCCATATAAATGCTCATTATTTCTATATAATAATAAGACAGAGCAGCCAGAGATAGAAAGAGAAATCCCATTTAAAATACCTGCAGACATCATAAAATACTTGGGAGTCTACCTGCCAAGGCAGACTCAGAAACTCTATGAAAACAATTATTAAACACTTTTCATACAAGTAAAATCAGATCTAAATAAATATCAATTGCTCATGGGTAAGCCAAGCAAATATAAAAAATGAAAATTCAATCTAAATTAAATTATTTATTCAATCCATACCAAACTTCTAAAAAGTACTTTAGTGAGCTATAAAAATAGTAACTAAATTAATATGGAGGAACAAAAGGTCAAGAATATCAAGGGAATTAATAAAAAAATTCAAAGGAAGGTTACCTAGTCATACCAGATCTAAAATTACATTTTAAAGTATCAGTCATCAAAACTGTTTGATACTGAGGCAGCTAGATGGTGAAGTGAATAGGGCACCAGCTCTGGAGTCAGGAGGACCTGAGTTCAAATACAGTCTCAGACACTAAATACTTATTTATCTGTGTGACCTTGGGCAAATAGTTTTAAGTTCATTGTCTAGCCAAAAAAAATTTAAAATTGGAGCATTAAATCAGTGCATTAGATTGGGTGCAAAAGAAAGGGCAGTAAATAATTATAGTAATCTACTATTTGGTAAATCCAAAGATTCCAGCTTCTGGGATAAGAATTCACACTTCAATTAAAAACTGATGAGAAAACTAGAAGAGAGTATGACAAAAGCTAATTATAGACCAACGTCTTCACCCTATATGAAGTTAAGGTCAAAATGGGTTCAGGATTTAGATATAGAAGATAATGTTATGAGCTAATTAGGAGGACAAAGAATAATTTACCTGGCAGATCTATGGAAAAGGGAGCAGTTTATGACCAAAGAAGAGATGAAGAAATTATTTTAAAAATTGGATAATTTTGATTACATTAATTTAAAAAGGTTTTGTATAAACAAAACTATAACAACCAATATTAAAAATAATGTAACTATTTGGGATACAATTTTTATAACTAGTGTTTCTGATAACAAATTCATTCCTAAAATATATAGAGGATAGAATCAAATTTATTAAAACAAGTCAGTACATCATTGATAAATGGTCAAAGAATATGGAAAGGCAATTCTCAGAAAAAGAAATCAAAATTATCAATAGTCATAGGAAAAATTACTCTAAATCATTACTGATTGGAGAAATTCAAATTGAAACATCCATAAGGTACCACCTGGCATATATCAGATTGGTCAACATGATTGGAAAGTAAAATGATCAATGTGTCAGGGGATAGGGGAAACCTGGGGAACAAATGTAGTGTTAGTGAAGTTGTGAGTGGATCCAGCCTTTCTGGAAAGTGATTTGAAATTATACTCAGAGGACAATAAAACTGTGCAAGTTCCTTTGATTCAGCAATACCACTACTGGGTCTATATCCTGAAGAGATCATGAAAAATGGTAAAAATCCCACTTGGTCAAAAATATTCATATAGCAGTTCTCTTTTGTACAGGTAAAGAATTGGAAATTGAAGGGATGCCCATCAATTGGTGAATGACTGAATAAATTATGGTATATGTATGTGATGGAATAGTATTATTCTATATGAAATCATGAGGGATGGAATTTCAGAAAATCTGGAAATATTTACATGAATTGATATGGAGTGAAATGATCAGAAACAGAAGAACATTATATACATTAAAATGATGATCAACTATGATGGACTTGTTCATTCAAAAGTACAATAATCCAAGATAATTTTAAAAGACTCATAATGGAAAATACCATCCAAAGAAGAAACTGTGGATTCTAAATGATCAAAGCTTATACTATTCAATTCTTCAAAATTCTTATATATCATGTAATTTTTTTCTCTCTGATGTTTTCTTTCTTCCAATTGGATTTGATTCTTCTCTCATAACATGATCAATGTGAATCTTGTTTAGAAAGTATGTAAATGAAGAGGTTATATCAAATTGCTTTCTGTTGAGGGAGGAGGGAGAGAGGTAGAAAAATTTCAAATTCAAAATCTTGCAAAAAAAATTATCGGTAAAAAACCACCATTACATGTAGTTGGAAAAACAAATAAAACAGTAAAAACAAAACAAAACAAAGTGTAGTTATGCTGTTTATCTCTTTTTAATTAAACCTATTTTATTCATAAATTTTTTTGGTGTCATAATTGCTATGTCTGCCTTTTTCCATCAGATGAAGCATAAAAAATCCTACTCCAATCTTTCAATTCTGTATCTCTCACATTTGATTTGTTTCTTGTAAATAACGTTTTGTTGGATTCTAATTCTTAATCCAATGTGTTAGCCATTTTTTCTTTTATGGGTAAGTTTATCCCATTCACATTCAAAGTTTTAATTACTAATGGTGAATTTCTCTTCATCTTATTTTTAACTCACTATTTTCCTTCTTGGTCTCTCTTTTCACCCTATCCCTCTTACCTTATTTTCTCCCCTTGCTCTCCCCTTACACACTTCCAAAATCTCCTCCCTTATTTATTCAGTCTACCCTCCTAATCTTAATCTATTCAAAGTCTCTCCTCTACCCTATTCCTTAGTTTTCTAACCACCCTAGAATTTCATATGATTTCTAAACCTCTGTTTCCTTCCACTCCACATTTTTATAATTGGTCCAATTTGCTCTTTCCTATCCAGTTTTATTTGTTAGAATCAGTTCATCATATAGCTCCAACCCTTCTTTCAATTACCTTAGTAATGATAGCTGTTTTAAGAACTTTACTATTACTAATAATAATAATTGCTAATATTAATAACATTTTCACATAAGTAAAGTGTTTGACCTTAATGTGCCTTATAATTACTCTTTTAAGATTTCCTTATATTTCTTCTGAATAATTTTCCTTTGAGTTCTGATATTTTTATTACAACTACATGAAAGTCCTTCAGTACATCTAATAGCCTTTTTAATTTCAGGATTAAACTCAAGTTTGCTAAATAAATTATTCTGGGATACAACCTCAACAATTTGCTCTTTGAAATATAGTATTTCAAGACCTATGGTCATTTAGTGCAGAAATTACTAGGTTTGGTGAAATCTTGATTGCTTTCCCAAAGTATTTAATATTTTTTTCTTTTTCTTTGTAATTTCTCTTAAACTTGGGCATTTTGAAATTGGGTATGATTTTCAAGTGGTGATAACTAGTTCTTTCTATTTCTCCTTTACTCTCTTATTCAAGAACTCCAAGACAATTTTCCTTAATAATTTCTTTTAAAATTGTACACAGATTCTTTTTTACTATCATAAATTTCAGATATACTGGTAATTCTTGTATCATTTCTCCTTAATGTTCTCCAGACCAGTTGTTTTCTAATGTTTAAGAGTCTCTCCTATTTTTTCTATTTTTATTATGCATTGCTGATTTATAACATCATTCAATTCCACTTGCCCATTTCTTGATTTTAAGAAATAATTTTCTTTCTTTAAGACTTTTTGATATCTTTTTATGTTTCTTGGATTTCTTTTCTTACTTTTTCTAATTTTTCCTCATTGTCTCTGATTTTTAATTACTTTTTAAGTTTACACAAGATTTCTTTTTCGGACTTGTGACCTATTGACATTACTCTATAGGGAAGGAGTGACTTTTTTTTACTTTACAATCTTTCTCTGAACCCAGATCTTCCTTTACATCAAAGGAGCTGTCAGTGCTTGGATTCTTTTTCCTTTACTTATTCATTTTTATTTTTAATTTGTTTTTATTTTATTTAGGTTTTTTTTTACAAGGCAATGGGGTTAAGTGGCTTGCCCAAGGCCACACAGCTAGGTAATTATTAAGTGTCTGAGGCTGCATTTGAACTCAGGTACTCCTGACTCCAGGGTTGGTGCTCTATCCACTGTGCCACCTAGCCACCCCTGTTTTACTTTATTTTTAGCAGTTTACTAATATTATGATCAAGTTTTAATACCAAGTTGTGGATTATTCTCTTCTCCTAAATCCTGGCCACACTCTTCTAAAAATGTTCTTGGCCCTACTTATATTGTAATCACTTGATTTGTGCTTTCACCTCCTCACCCATAGTCACAGATGGGAATGATATCTGGTAAGTACTTGTTGGCCTGAATTCTGCTCTTTCTTTTTTTCTACTTTTTTGTGTATTTTATTTGCTTATCCAACTACATATAATGGTAGTTTTTGCCAGTCATTATTTTTTCAAGGTTTTGAGTTTTATAAATTTTTCTCCCTCCCTCCCTTCCCTCCCCTTTCTGACAGAAAGCAATCTGATTTGGGCTTTTCATTTGTAACCATACTAAACATAGATCGAAATTGAAGATGTTGTGAGGAAGAGAAGAATCAGATCCAAAAGGAAGAAAGAAAACAATAGAGAGAAAAAAAATGACGTGATGCACAAAACAACTTTTAAAAATTGAAGACAAAAAGCTTTGAGCTTCATTTAAACTCCACAATTCCTTCTCTGGATATGGATGGTATTTTTCATCACATGTCCCTTAAAATTTTCTTATTGTGCTACTGAAATGAACACGTCCATCAGTGTTGATCATCACCCCATGTTGATGTTATTTATTTTCCCAATTTACAACACTCATCTTAATCCTGGTTGCAGTGGTTTTATTTGTGCAAAACTTTTTTAATTTAATGTAATC
The DNA here is from genome assembly GCF_037893015.1 of Macrotis lagotis. NCBI lineage: Eukaryota > Metazoa > Chordata > Mammalia > Peramelemorphia > Peramelidae > Macrotis > Macrotis lagotis. The sequence goes on from NC_133666.1 coordinate 102,155,441, forward strand.
AAAATAATCCAGTTTGTTTTTTATAATGTTCTCTAATCTCTTCTTTGGTCATAAACTGCTTCCCTTTACAAAGATCTGACTGGTAAACTATTCCTTGTTCACCTAATTGGCTTCTAATATTATCTCTTATGTCTAAATCCTGCACCCATTTTGACTTTATCTTGGTACAGGGTGTGAGATGTTGAACTAATCCAAGTTTTTGCCAATACTATCTTTCAATTGGAATCTTTGGATTTATAAATAGTAAATGACTAAGATTATTAACTGCTGTCTCTTTTGCACCCAATCTACTCCACTCATCCACTACACTCTTTCTTAACCTGTACCAGACAATTTTTGATGACAGATGGTTTATAATAAAATTTTAGATCTGGTATGGCTAGGCCACCTTCCTTTGGATTTTTTTGTTCATTAATTTCCTTGATATTCTTTTTTTTTTTGCAAAGCCAAGGCCACACAGCTAGGTAATTATTAAGTGTCTGAGGCCAGATTTGAATTCAAGTACTCCTGACTCCAGGGTTGGTACTCTATCCACTGGGCCACCTAGCAGCCCCATCTGCAGGTATTTTAAATGGGATTTCACTTTCTATCTCTTGCTGCTGAATCTTATTAGTAATATACAGAAATGCTGAGGATTTATGTGGGTTAATGTTACATCCTGCAACTTTCCTAAAGTTGCTAATTATTTCCAGTAGTTTTTTAGATGATTTTCTAGGCAGAGGGTCTTTCATCCCTCACATAGCCTCACATGTTCCTTAGATGAAATTTTACAAGAAGGTAAAAGTTCATCAGGTGCAAGTTCTAAGGCTGTCAGGTCAAAGTTCCTGAGATAAATTTTCATGAATGAAGTGAAAATTGAGTTAAATTTCTTGAGATTTAGTCATTTTTTTGAGATCTATTGTCTGTTGATTCAGTGAAGTTGACCTAGAGGTGTTTACAATTCACTCAGACCAAATGTCAGCTCCAGGAGTCTTTTCTGAGGGCATTTCAAGTTGCGTTCTGTTTTAGCACTTTATTTTTGTTGCTCTACATAGATTTCACATTGATTTTCTATCTGTTTTTGGAGGAAATCTTAAGAGCCAAGAAACTTCTGATCTACTCTACCAATTTGCTAGAATGGAATATATTTTTAAAAAGTAGTAAAATGTGGTAAAGCAAGCATGCTTAAACTTGTCCCAGAGCACTGAAAATGTGTTCAATAATTCTAAAATGTAATCAGCAGACCATAAGTAATAATAATTTTCTTGTGTCATACTACTACTCATCTTTGGAGAAAGAACTGAAAAAGGAGAAAATATCATTTTGTGAAAATTTTCTCATAGGGATATTCATAATCGAGACAGATTAGTCTTATCCAATGTTTTCATTAGAACAGGAAAGTTTAGGTTGAGGAAAGCCCCTCAACTAAAATAGATCAGTGTTTTCTCTGCAAATTAGTCTTAGATTGTTGTCTAGAGAACTAAGAGGTTAAGTGGTTTGTCCAGCATTAAACACTACATATGTGTAAGAGGTGAGAAACATAATGCATTTTTGTTGGAAATAAGCAACTAGAAATGATACTTTATACTTTTTACATTTTACAGTGATACAGGAGCTGTTTACCCTTTTTTAATTTGCATATTATGAACTAGATAATTCAAGTGCTATTTCCTCATTTTATAGATGAGGTAACTCAGTTTTCAAACTAGACTTGCTTTCATGGTTGACCTCCTGATGAAAGAAATAGGCTTGCTATCAGAGGATCACCCTGCCTAAGTCTAGATATGGCCCTGGTCAGAAACTCTTCCAACAAGTAACAAATTTGGGGGAACAATCCATATATAAAACATTAAGAAAGATTATATCCTGTATCAGTGGAGTAAATTCTATATCAGTGAAAACATAGCTCATTCATTTATCTAAGAAATGTAAAAATAACATGGGGGTGATGATCAACGTTGTTGGACTTGCTCATTCCATCAGTGCAACAACCAGGGACAATTTTGAGCTATCTGCAATGGAGAATACCATCTGTATCCAGAGAAAGAATTATGGACTTTGAACAAAGACCAAAGACTATTACTGTCAAATTAGGGGGAAAAATATATTAATATGTAACTTTACTATCTCATACTTTATTATTCCTCCTTAATGATATGATTTCTCTGTCATAACATTCAAATGAGATCAATGCCTTCTGTGGGGGGTGGGGGAGGGGGGAGGGAAGCAAGAATGGGGGGGAATTGTAAAACAAAATAAATAAAAGCTTTCTTAAAAAAAAGAAATAAGAAATAGGAAAAAAGAACACAAATTGACATCCACTAAATGATTAAAATCAGAAAAAAATGTGCCTATATATATATATATATATGTAAACATATGCATATACATGTAAATTTAATAAAACTGAAATAGTATATAGAACCATGCAAATAAAAATATTATTTAGACTAACTTCTCTGAAGAGTGAGGCAACAGTATTTAAGAAAACATGTTTCAAAATGAATGCTTTGTCAGCTGAGAAAATCTCTATTTTGAATGGACCTTGCACATGTTGCTAACCTATGTAATATTTTATTTGCTATCTATTCTTTTAACTTTCTCTGAAGATTTCTTAAAAATGATTTGTCTGGGCCAGCTAAGTGGCACAGTAGATAAGAGTACTGGCCCTGGAGTCAGGAGGATCTGAGTTCAAATTCAGCCTCAGACATTTAAAAATAACCTAGCTGTGTGACCTTGAGCAAGTCATTTAATCCCATTGCCTTGGAAAAAAAACAAACAAAAAATGATTTGTTATATATCTTTTCAGCTTCTTAAATACTGTTTCTCATATATCTTTTCTGATTATTAAAGAAATTTTAGATTCTTGGAGCCATTAACAACACTGAGGGGTTTTTTTAATGGCTAAGCTAAATATTTTTGACCATATTCTGTTTTTCCAGTTCTCAGTGAAAAGAACGCTAGTCATAATCATCCATACATTAACAAGAAAGTAAAGGGTTACTCCACAGCCTTTATTTCCTAATCATAAATTTTGTCAGTTTAGCCTCTTTATTCTGTAGATTTCTCAATTCCTTATCATTTTAATGCCCTAAAATGATTTTCTTTTCATATTATTTAATCAGATGATCATCCACTACCATCCATGACTATCATTAATAGCATCATGATATTAGTATCAAAGAAACATAATAACCCACATCCTAAAAAAAATAATTTTCAATTGTGCTACACAAGAAGGAACAGAGGATTTAAATACAAGATTTTTTGTAACATTTAATAACAAGTTGCTCTATTTGCTTTGGCATACTATAAGTAACATTTTTTTACTTACTGCTGGTTTTTTCATTTGGGGTATTTTATGATTTTCAACACTGTGAAGAGCAGGGTAGATGGATGAGAAATTACTTTACTCCGTTAAGCATATTGGTAATGTTGGTAAGAAATAAGAGAATTGAATGTAGTCCAAAATTAGATTTGGGAACTAAATTTAATTCAATACATATTTTCTCACACTTTTATCTCCAAGATTCTGTTTTATTTGCTAAAAGGGAGATATAGAGATCAATAAGACCTATGTACTTTCTCTTCAGTATTTTGTTGTCTGGTGGAGATATTTTTAATTGCTACCATTTTTACATTCTTACTATTCCCTCAAAATTGGAAAGTCTTTGTAAAAGCTGGTTATATTAATTTGTTGTTAGTATTAAAGCAGAATTGTGAGCACAATTCTGGAGAGCAATTGAAAATTATGCCCGAAAAAGTTAGAGATCTTTGCATATGCATGGTTCCAGATCACAGTCCCAGAATACAAAGGAAGATGTATATAGCCCTAGGAGTCAGGGCCCTCTGAAACTGTGACCAGGTCCCTGAAGTGCTTCACAGACAAGAAAAATGTCTAGTAGAGTAATAAACACACCTCTCCTTAGATCTTATCACGTAGGAAAAAATGATAACTTTTAGTCCCTGAAAATGGCAGCATGAAAAAACAGAAACTTGGGACAACTCCACTCTAAGAATAAAGCCTAACTTTAACATAGAGTTAAAAGTCAGAAAAAATTAGCTGGAAAAATGAGCAAATAATTTTTAAAAAGAAGCTCATCATAAAAAGTTACTATGGTGACAAGGGAGATCAAAACATTCTGAAAGCCTCAGGGGGATATATATTATACATATACATATATATGTGTATGATATATATATATATATATATATGTATATATATATATATATACATATATATATATATATATACATACATATATGAATTGGTCTCACTACCAAAAAGAATTTCTGGAAGAGCTCAAAAAGAATTTAAAAACCCAAATCAGAAGTGGGGAAAGGGAAAATTGAGAAAATATATGTGTGAGTCAAAAAAATAAGGAAAAAGAGTCAACAGGCTGGTAAAAGAATTTAAAATTTCTAAAGAAAATAACACTGAAAACATAATAATCCAAATGGTAAAAGAGACACAAAAATCCACTGAAAGGAAGAATAATTTTAAAGAAAAAACCAGTTTTAGGTAAATGGAAAAAAATGCACAAAAATTTCACAGAAAATAAGTCCTCAAAAAGTAGAATTAGTCAAGTGGAAAAGGAGGTACAAAAGTTCACTAAAGAAAACAATTCCTTAAAAACTAGAATTGGGCAAGTAGAAGCTGTTACTCCATGAGAAATAAAAAAAAATAGATGAAAATGTAAAATATCTCACTGGAAAATAGATCCAGGGGAGGATAATTTATCAAGCATTGACCTACCTGAAAGTCATGAACAACAAAAGAGCCCAGACATCATCTTACAAGAAATTATTAAAGAAATGTGCCCTGATAACAGAAATCAAAATAGAAATTGAAAGAATCCACACTTACAGCCTTCTGAAAGATGGTGGAAAATGAAAATTCTGAGGAATTTTACAACAAAATTCTGAGAGACCAAATCAAGGAAAATATATTCCAAGTGGAAGAAGCAATTCAAATGTCATAGAATCATAGTTAAGGTAACAGAGTTTCTAGATTAAAGATTTAAAGAGCTTGGAAAATGATATTCCAGAGGAGCAAAGGAGCTAAAATTATAACAAAGATTCACACATTCAACAAAACTGAATGTATTCCTTTGGAAGGGAACATATATATTGACTGAAATAGAAAATTTTCATGCATTACAGATAAAAAGACAAGAGATGAATAGAAAATTTAACTTTCAAATATGAGACAAAAGAATGATTAAAATCTATGAAGTAGAAATCATAATAAACCTGATATGGTTAAACTATTACATACCTGCTTGGGAAAATTATACTTATAACTTCTAAAAATTTTATTATTATTAGGATAGTTCAAGCAGTGTATGTATGTATGTATATATATATATATATATATATATATATATATATATATATATACATAGAGACAGAGGGCATGCATATGAACTATTAATGAGATGATATTTTAAAAATTAAATTAAAGGGAGAGAAAGAGGGATAACCATGATGAGATAATATGTAAAAAAATAAAAATAAAAAGTTTAAAAAATCAAAAGGGGTAGAATAGAAAGGGGTAATCTCATATAATAGAGATGTGAAAGAACTTTTAAAATGAAGGGGAAGCTATTTTGGTTTGGGGTGGACAATGCTTGAACATTGGGATTGTCTCCGAGAGGGAATAATATATACTCAGTTGAGTCTGGGAATCTCTTTTTCCCTATAGAAAAGTAGGAGGGGAAGAAGATAAGGAATAGATGGGATTCATATAACAAAGAGGGAATTGGGGGAGAGAGAGAGAGAAGGATAAATGAGATGGGGTGATCAAATGGAGGGAAATGCACATTAGTCAAAGATTTGAATAGGCAATTTTAAGACAAATAACTAAAATCATAAAAAATGCTCTAGATCACTATTGATTAGAAAAAGGAAAATTAAAACAGTTCTGAGATACCATTTCACATTTATCATGGCTAATATGACATAAAGGGAAAATGACAAATATTGGAGGGGATGTGGGAAAATTGGGACATTAAAATACTGTTGGTGGAGTTGTAAACTAATTCAAACATTCTGGAAAGCAGTTTGTAACTATGCCTAAAAGGGTATAAAAGAGATTTTTTGAAATGAGAAAAAAGATAAATATATATATATATATATATATATATATATATATATATATATATATATACACAAATATTTATAGCATCTTTTTTGCAAAAACAAAAATTAGGAAATTGAGGGGATGCCCATCAATTGGGGAATGGCTGAACAAACGATGATAAATGAATGTCATGGAGTACTATTGTTCTATAAGAAAACAGGAATGGTTGGAGCCTAACTTTAACATAAAGTTAAAAGTCAGAAAAAAATAGCTGGAAAAATGAGCAAACAATTTTTAAAAAGAAGCTAATCAGGGCAACTAGGTGGCGTAGTAGGGGCAGCTAGGTGGCGTAGTGGACAGAGCACTAGCCCTGGAGTCAGGAGTACCTGAGTTCAAATCCGGTCTTAGACACTTAATAATTACCTAGCTGTGTGGCCTTGGGCAAGCCACTTAACCCTGTTTGCCTTGCAAAAACCTAAAAAAAAAAAAGCTCATCATAGAAAGTTACTATGGTGACAAGGGAGATCAAAACATATTGAAAGCCTCAGGAAGATATCTTTATATATATATAAATTGGTCTCACTACCAAAAAGAATTCCTGGAAGAGCTCAAAAAGAATTTTAAATCAGAGGAGGGAAAAGGGAAAATTGAGAAAATATATGTGTGAGTCAAAAATTAGAGATTAAAGGCTTAGAGAAGCCTGGAAAGGATTACATGAACTGAGCAAAAGGAGAAGAATCAAGATAAAATTGCACACATTAACATGAACATTGAAAGTTAATCAATCATGATGGATGGAACTCCTTGGGTTTTCTTTCCCCTTAGCCCTAATTCCTCATACACAAAATGACTAATATGTAAATATACAAAACAAAAAAATTTGTATACAACTTCTAACAGACTATTTGCTGTTGGGGGGCGGTAAGAAGGAAGCATAGTAGAAAAATGTTTAATTTATAAATGTGCAGGTAGATGAATGTTTAAAACTTCCATAATATGTACTTGGAAAAATAAAATAAAATATCATTTTTGAAAAATGATGAGCAGGATTCTTTCTTTGAGACCTGGGAAGACGTACATGAAATTGTGCAAAGTGAAATGAGCAGAACCAGAAGAACTTTGTACACAGTAATAGCAAAGGTGTACAATGATCAGCTGTAAATAATTTAATTTTTGCAATACAATGATCAAGATAATTCTGAATGACTTATAATGCAAACTGCTATTCAACTCCAGAGAAAGAATTGATGAAACCTGACTGCAGATTAAAACAAACTTTAATTTTATTTTCTTTTTCTTTTTTTTTGTTTTTTTTGCAAGACAAACTGGGTTAAGTGGCTTGCCCAAGGCCACACAGCTAGGTAATTATTAAGTGTCTGAGACTGGATTTGAACCTAGGTACTCCTGACTCCAGGGTCGGTGCTTTATCCACTAATTGCCAGTCAGAATTCTGACAGGGAAAAAAATTTGAGTTAATAACAAGTGCCCTTCAAAAAGTCGTTTTGAGTAATCAGAATGATTCACAAACTCTAGCTGTCACATTTACTTGCTGGCTTTGACAGGAATACACATGGTATTAGTGAAATAGATTCTGCTGTTTCACCTGAAGTTGTTGGTGCATTTGGGAGAAAAGAAAAGAAAGTCTCTCCTTTTCCCAGTTAATGATTTTCAGCAATTCTTTTAATTTCCCTTTAATTTCTATTTCAGCTGAAGTTTATATTTCATGAATTTCCTTTAATTTCTATTGGAAATATTGTTCTATATGTAAAGAACCTAGGGTGAAAAGGTTTATTATGTCTTTAATATGCCTTTCATTTTCTTGGTAGTGGCAAGGGGAAAGAAAAAAATATTTGATAGTACAGGTCATATGCATTGTAGAAGATTTTTATTAAACTTCCCTCCTCTTTCCCCCAATTCCCCATTCAGGAAATGCTAATAATGCAGCTAGACATAAGCTTCTGCTCCTTACAATATTAGTAGAAAGTAGTAGATAAGTGAAATACTTATGAAGTGACTTGACCTGGTTCACAAAAGGACGATGAGTAGAGAAAAGTCTTAAAATCAGAGTTTCTTGACTCCAAGGCTGCTCTCACCTGCTACTGATACACATTGCAATACATCTAGTACTCTAAACCAATTCTGGATCTCAGGGATCATCTAGTCCATTTCATTTATTTTGAAGATGAGAAAGTTGAATCTTAAGGAGGCTGGGGTTTCCAAAGTTAGACAAAGAGTAAATAAGATTTTGAAGATTATACACAAAATAAATATTTTGGAAGGAAGGGCAGTAGGACCTTGGGGAAATGATATAATCTACCTTACAGAGTTGCTGTGAGGATCAAAAGAGATAATGTGTGTTCTGTATGAATTAGCAGCATATGAGGATCAGATTAAAGATTAGTAATGAAGGGACTGAAATATCAAAGGATAAATACAAAAGTACATTGAATTATAATACAATCAATCAATAATTTGTTAACCTCCTACCATGTGTAAGGCACTATCCTAACAGGACAAAAAAAAAAAATCCTCATACTCTATACATTTAAAACCACATATAACCATTATCCCAAAGTGGAAGTAGTAGTGAGATCAAAAGAGTAATGGATTTGAAGCAGAGAATTTCAATTTTGCTGCTTACTACTATTTGACCTCAGACTTTGTATGACCCAGTTTCCTCATTTGTAAAACAGGAGAGGGTGCTGGACTCCATGATCTCTTAGTCCTTTCCTATCTGTTATGATATAAACTTCATGTTTTTTCTTCTCTATTGACTGAAACTCTTGCAAATTCTTATCTACTATATTTTTTCTACCCATTTTCTCCACAATTCCTCTTAGCCCTTTCATTATCAATGGGGTTATCATAGTTATTTCCAAGTTTGTAGCTCAGCCAAGGGTGTGAAGTAGAATAAAATGAGCTTTACCTGCCCCACCCTCTCAATTCTATACAGTCCTTTAATCAGTTTCTCCACTGTGCTTTACCAGGTGTTATTTCCCCTCTTTCTGCCTCCCTATCAATCACTTATCACAACTTGTTCTAAAATCTTTCATTCTTACAGTACTGTATAAATGACTCATAACAGTTTAAAGAAGGCTAAGGCTTTCTAAATGAGAGAAATTAGGGACAGCTATGTGGTGCAGCAGATAGAGCACCAGACCTGGAGTCAGGAGGACCTTCATTCAAATCCAGCCTCAGACACTTAAAACTTAATTAGCTAGATGACCTTGGGCAAGTCACTTAATCCCATTGCCTTGCAAAAAACAAAAAAAAATGGGAGAAATTATTTTAAGAGCTTTAAAGGTCTTCCCCATCCCCTGTAATTAAGTAAACATTCAAATGCTAAAATGTACTAACATAATGATTTTATTGTTGTTTAGTTTGGAATGATTTCCTAATTCATTTTATTCAATTTTTGTGTTAACTAAAATAAAGTGCTGGTTCTACTCAGAGAGACCTGAGTTCAAATTAAGCTTCAGACATTTACCAGCTGTTTCACCCTAGCCAAGTCATTCAACCTCTGTTTGTCTCAATTTCCTCATCTATAAAATGAGGATAATAATAGCCTTTGCCTCCAGGGGTTGTGAGGGTCAAATAAAAGTACTTAGCATGATGTCTGGGACAGTAAACTATATATAATATTGGTCACCATGAAGAAGGGGAAATATTGGGTGAGGAATATGGGATGTTTGGGTTCCCAAGAATGTGAAGGGAGATTGTTAATTTACATTAATTAATTTTTGTATTACTCAGACTGGGGTCTGCCTGTATTGCCTATGGGCAGGTATGTGAGTTAAGACAAAAGATTTAGCCTCAACTAAATCAAAAACTGAGATTAGATTTGGTCTGCTCCCATCTAGTTCTGAGTTAATCTAGGGTCTGCATCTTTCTCCTTTGCACATACTGAAGGAGGTAGCTGTTCTTGCTCTTTAGTATAATAAACAGAGCAGGAAAACATATGGGGGTGATCAATTGGATTGTGATTCCAGCCAATGATTAGCACAAAGGGGAAGGACGATCAAAGTGTATACAAGACCTAACTTTTCTGGGATTCCATACCTCTCTCCCCTTGAGGGAGGTGAGCCATTTATTAAGATGTCTTAATAAAAAAAAAACATTTTAATCACTCTGGATTAAGTATTCACAAATCATTTATAACAAGTGGATGGAAAAATATGTTTTATCATTAATTTATTCCCTCTGAACTGACCATCAACCTTACATTAACACTGACCATCCTCCCCCCCAACCCATAGTCCAAATTATGAGATGAGGTCAGGGAATTTTTAGTATAATACCCTGTCCCTCCCTGGTAAATCTTGCCCCCAGGCACAAAACTATGGATCCCTACTTTAGCTTGAAAGGATTAAGTCTTTGAACTACCATCCCCCCATCAACATATATCTCATTACCTCATCTTGCTGCCCCTTGAAAAACTCACTCCTCAGGGGGATGGCTCCTCTTCCTTTGGGAGGGTTACTTGCTCTGGAGGAGTGTGTTCTCCCCAAAATACCTCTCAAACCACTATGCTCTTCCTTACTGCTTATACCCTGATGGCCCTTCTTCTTTTGGTATGGCAGCCTACTCTGATTCCCTTGCTCCTATACTTTTCCTTACTGGTCAGTCTCTCATGGTTGCTTAGGTTGTTTAGGTTGCTTAGAAATCAGTGCTTTCCTGCCCTTTAGTCTTTCTTTCTCCTTAGCTTTAAATGTTGCCACTGATAGAAGATCTAAGGCCATTGAAAAATGAAAGAATTTGTCTGCTCTCTTTTTTGTTTTTTTCAGGAATATTTTTTTCCATATGCATACGTACATTTTTAGGTTACAAAATTCCTTTCCATGCTCCCTTCCCATCTCTCTCCCCTCAGAGGCCCAACAGTCAGGTTAACATTGTAGATAATTTTGATAAAGGTTTACAGATTAGTCATTTTCAGTATGAGGAATTGGAATTGAGGAAAAGAGAAACATAAGAGATAATTTTTATAGTGTTCATCAGATTCTGAAAGGTCTTTTTGTTTTGTTTTGCTTTTCTTCCTCTGCATAGGAATAGCATTGCCTTAGCTGGTCTAATACAGTTGTCCTAGCTCCCTGAACTGCTGAGAGGACCTGCTTCCATCAAGATTGATCATCTCACAAGGGTGTTTTAATGTGTATATTGTTCTCTTGATTCTGCTCCCTTTTCTCAGCATTAGATCCTCTAACTCATTCCGTGCTTTTCTAGAATCTGACCATTTATACTTTTTTATAGAACAATAGAATTCCATAGTATTCATGTACCATAACTTGTTTATCCATTCCCCAATTGATGGCATTCCCTCAGTTTCCAATTCTTTGCCACTACAAAAAGAGCTGCTATGAATATTTTTGAACATGTAGGATTTTTCCTTTTTTAAAAATAATTTCTTCTGGATATAGGCCTATTCTAACCTAGAATTATTGCTCTTTTGGAATAGTTCCATATTGCTCTCCAAAATGCTTGGATCCATTCACAACTTCACCAGGAATACTTTAATGTCCCAATCCTCCCACAACCTCTCCAGTATTGCTCATTTCCCCTTTTTCTCATATTAGTCAATTTCATAGGTGAGGTGATACCTGAGAGTTATTTTAATTTGCATTTCTCTAATCAATAATGATTTGGAGCATTTTTCTATATATAGCTTTAGTTTCTTCATTGAAAACTATTCCTATCCTTTGACCATTTATCAATTGGGGAATGATTTATGACTTTATAAATTTGGTGCAATCCTCTATATATTTTAGAAATGATACCTTTACCAGAACTTCTAGTTGTGAAGATTGTTTCCAGCTTTCTGCTTTCCTTCTTATTTTGGCAACATTGATTTTATTAGTCTAAAACTTTTTAATTTGATATAGTCAAAATCATTCATTTTGCAGTTTATTATGTACTCTGTTTCTTGTTTGGTCATAAATTTGTCCCCTTTCCTCAGATCTATAGATAAGAGTATTTCTTGGTCTATTAATTTCTCCATGGTATCACCTTTTATTGTCTAAGTCTTGTACCCATTTTGACCTTATTTTAGTATAGGGTATGAGAAGTGGGTCTATGCCCAGTTTTTTCCATACTATTTTTCCAGTTTTTCCCAACAACTTTTTGGTGAGTTCTTATCCCAGAAGCTTTGGATTTATCAAACAGTAGATTGGTGTAGTTATTTACTGAACTTTCTTTTGAACCTATCCTAATCCACTGATCTAGAACTCTATTTCTTAACAGTACCAGGCAGTTTTGATGACTGATGCTAGGTCACCTTCCTTTACATTTTTTTTCATCAGTTCCCTTGCCATACTTGACCTTTTGTTGCTCCAGATGAATTTTATTACTATTTTTCCTAGCTCGGTAAAATAGTTATTTGGTTGTTTGAAGTAATTTAATTTGGGTAGAATTGTCATTTTTTATTATTTTAGCTCAATCTTTGAGCAATTAACATTTTCCCAATTATTTAGATCTGACTTTATTTGGGTGAGAACTGCTTTATAATTGTGTTCATACAGTTTCTAGGTTTATCTTGGGAGGTAGATTCCCAAGTATTTAATGTTGACTATAATTACTTTAAATTGAATTTCTCTTAGTATCTGTTGCTTTTGGGTTTTGTTGTTTGTATATAGAAAAAGCTGATGAGTAATGTGGGTTTATTTTACATCCTGCTACTTTGCTGAATTTGTTAATTTTTCAAGGAGTTTTTTAGATGATTTTCTCAGGTTCTCTACATTTACCGTCATATTATCTGTAAAGAGAGAAAGCTTTGCTTCCTCATTGCCAATTCTGATTCCTTCATTTCTTTTTCTTCTCTTTCGGCTAAAGCTAGAATTTCTAATATTATATTGAATAATAATGGTGATAATGGGCATCCTTGTTTCACCCCTGATTTTATTGGAAATGCTCTGAGTTTATTCCTATTACACATAATATTTGTTGATGGTTTTAAATAGACACTATTTATTATTTTTCTTCCAGTTTTTTTAAGTGCTTCTTTTTTTGCAAGGCAATGGGGTTAAGCAAAGGTCACACAAGCTAGATAATTATTAAGTATCAGAGGCTGGATTTAAACTTAGGTCCTCCTGACTCTAGGGCCAGTGCGCTATCCCCTGAGCCACCTAGCTGCCCCGATATTATTTATTTTAAGGAAAACTCGATTTGTTCCTAAACTTTCTAGTGTTTTTAAGTTCTTTTAAGACTCTTCCCATCACCTACCACACTCTGACAGGGTAACAAAACCTATATATATCTTTGCAATAAAACACAAAACTACCCCTCCTCTGTCTTCCATGTGTCCATAAAATCAAAAGGCATATAAGCTTCCTCTGGCTAGACTAACACTATTAAATTAGAGAATTGTGGAACAGAAACTAAAATCATAAATATGTATGTCTATGAATTCATCAGGTGTGCCTAAATAAAGAGCCTAATATCTGGCTAAGGACAGTTCTATTCTTCCAGAAACCTCTTGGAAAGAGGTCCCAAGGGGGTGGCTTGCTGTCACAGTGGATAGAGGACCAACCCTGGAGGCAGGAGTAACTGAGTTCAAATCCAACCTCAGACACTTAATAATTACCTAGCTGTGTGGCCTTGGGCAATCCACTTAACTCCATTGCCTTGCAGAAACCTAAAAAAAAAAAAAGGTCCAACCAGAGAAATAGAGAAATGTGGAAGGACTCTAAATAGCTTTGAGGTCAAGCCTTTCCTTTACTTCCACCTCAAAAATTGCAAGAAGAGTAATGAGAAGAATATTAAGGGGGGAAACTGAAAATACCAAGGATATCAGTAGTTTAAAAAAATTAAAAACACTTAGGCATAAGCAGATAAGCTAACAGATGATATTAATAACAAAAGGGAACATAAGTTCCAGATCAGCTAAGTGAGTCCAAATATCTATGAATAAGTATTGCAAGATAAAGGGAATCAAAACTTGTTAAGTTTATAACCTGAAGATTCCCAAGAGAGCATGGATTCATGGCAAAATATTTCCAAGTGATTTAAAAAAAATAAGAATTCAAAAAGCAGAATTTCTGTCCTATACAGAAGATATAATAAGCAGAATAGGAAAACTTGAATCTACAGTAGCAAACTTCACCAATGAAACAAAAAAGAAAATAATTTATTGGGCAAAGCAACTATACAGAAGTGAAAGACAATTGAGATGAAGAGAAGCAAAGATCAGTAACATTAAAAGAAATCATGATCTCTATAACAGAAAATATGGAATTGTAGAGTCAATTTAAGGATTGAAAATGTCCCAGAGTCAAAAAAAATCTGAAAACAAATGTAGTAAATTATATAAGAAAATTGCCCATATCTTCTGATCACAAAAAAACAAAGAAATAATTGAAATGAAAAAAATTACATATTTTCTCCAGAAAAAAAATCCCTACCAAGCAAAGTTGAAGACAAATAATAGTTAAAATTAATAATTCCATTGACAAGCAACAAATTTTGTAAAGAAATGGGAGAAAGAACTTGAAATAAAAAGGAAAGGGAATTCAAAGGGCACAAGACTATTCTTCACCAACCAGAAACCACTGGAGAATTTATTTCAAAGTGCAAAAGACCTCAAATGAGGTCCGACCTGAGCCTAACCATCAAAGAAAAAATGTTTTTTAATCATCTTTACAATGAAAACTAAACCTGAAAAAATTATTTGTTATAGTTAACAAATTTTCTAAATCTATACATTTTCCCCAAATCTTTGCTTCAATGCCAAATAGTAAAATAAAGTCTGACTGATTATAATTGGACTACTATAATTAGTTCAATTGCACCTATATTTCCAAATGATGTCATAAAAGATTTCAGTTTATAATTTCAAATATTTAATATTGTATTTTACACAAGAGCTATTTATTCCATATACATAGGGCCTAAGATTTTCAACTAATCAATTAATTTAAAGTTGTACTCCCCTCTTTATATTTCTTTTAGAATCTTATCTCCTAAGAATGAAGCAGCACTTTCTTAAAAACATCCTGATATATGAGGGAATAGCAGAATCAGGCTTTTCTCAAATTTGTCTGGACAACTAGATCATCCTAAGGAAACTTGGTTAAAGCTTAGGCTTGACTTTTGTCCAGGGTCTCCTAAAAAAAAAAAGTTAAGAGGACCCTATCTAGCAAAATACTCAATGAATTAAGGACATTTTTATGAGTATCTTAGTAGAAATCCAGCATGCTTTCACAAATGATATTCAGCAACAGAACATATCTTTACAATTTCACAATTAGTTAAAAGATCACACTGATTATTTTTTGTTGATTATAAAAAGTATTTGATTTGGTGTTTCAAAATACTGCCTTACAGTCTATTTTTCCAAAAAATGTTATCTCTCATCATTACATAAAAATTATTCATGTTTGCATATTTACATAACCTTATTGAATGACAGTGATCATAAATATCAGAGAAACATAAATGTATAATCGCAAAAGTTATTAGCTACTGTAAAGTAGAAAATTCAATGCGGAGTATAAGTTGAATAGATTCCTGTGAGATTGATGAGATTTTCCACATACCAAGTATGACAATGTCTTTATAATATCAGGTCCTAGAACAATGAAGGACCTCCTGGAAGATATTGTAAATAACTCAAAAAGAGTTTGGACTCACCATTCATACAAGAAAGACAAAATGTCTAAAGAATATCTACTGCCAAGTTTTAATTTGTACTTGGATTAACAACCTATAGAATTTATCTATAGATAGATCAATTGATAATCTATGATACAGAGTACATATGAATGAATTGCATTCAGAGTTAAACAAAAGGAAGGAATCTGACTAAACTTTAAGAAGTTAAAAATCCTTTAGAAATCCCAAGTTTTACATGAAAGTAAAAGCTAATTTTTATTACCAACATTCTATCAATGTTACTATTTGGCAATGAGCTATAAAAATAAAGCATTCTCCAAAATTCACAGTGAGTATGGCTAAATGTAAGTGGAAGATTCTGAACAACAGTTCATGTTAGGAATAAAGATGATAGGTGGACAGCAAAAGTGCACCATTTAGTAAACTTCTTGTATCCAAAACCATAAGTCAACAGCACATTTGAAAGATACTTATTGCAAAATTCTAAGACACAGACCAGAGTCATCTTGGATGGTCAGTTAATTTGAATCATTGGAGCAACTTCCCAAATCAATATGTTAACAAATTCATTTGAGAATTTCAACCACTATTTATAATAGATAATATAATTTATTTGAATAATAAGTGTCTTGTTCTGCATTGGAGTGAATATCAAGTCCAGGATTATAGACAACTGATGGAATGGAGAACCAGGTGAATGATTAAGTACTAGAAGCAAGATTTGGTAAAGTATGAAAAGGTTAGAAATGACAGGTCAAGTTAAAAGCCTGAGGATTGGGAGAACTAAGGAATATAAGAACTAAGGGAAATGGCACAAATGATTCCAGAGAATTGGGGACCAGGAAAACTGAGGCAATACTACCAGATTCCTGGTTTATTAAGACCTCAGCACTAAACTAGACAACAATTGAGACTTGTTTTTCTCTTAGGTTAGAAAGAACCTCCTTCTCCTAATGAAGTGGGCTGGCAATATTTAAAGTTTCCATTTATAGGTAGATTTAGATTAGTGCTACAGAGAAAAATCAATGGATCAATTGTAGAACTTGGTACCATGAATATCCATGTTCAAATACTATTTCAGAGACCCACTAGCCATGTTTTCCCATGGTAAATAATTTAAATAACTTCTGTCACTGTTTCTTCATTTCTTCACCAAAAGTTGAGGGGGTGGGAGTGTATCTTATGTTTTCTAAGTTCCCCTTTAGTTATAAAGCTATGATCCTATAATTGTCAAAATCATTATTTCTGAAAGATAAGCGGAAAATTAAAGGCACCTGTTCAGTTCTTATGCTTCCAAAGCCTTAGAGACTTCTGGAATTTCTTATGGGATTTGTATTGGTTTTTTCCCCAGGATCATTCCTTATGCCTAAATAGTTCAAAGGAGGTCCCTGGTAATACTTTTTTTATTTTTTAGGTTTTTGCAAGGCAAACGTGGTTAAGTGGCTTGCCCAAGGCCACACAGCTAGGAAATTATTAAGTGTCTGAGACCAGATTTGAACCCAGGTACTCCTGACTCCAGGGCCAGTGCTTTATCCATTATGCCACCTAGCCACTCCTCCTAGTAATACTTTTTAAAATGAATTCCAAGCCTAGAGCTACCAGCAAGGACAAAACTATATCTTTTTATATCACCATTCAGAGCCACTAATTAATTTTTGTATTACTCAAATAACTTAGAAAAAGATTTAACCAAATGAATAATTACAGTACATGTGTAATATAATTGTGCTTCAGAAGTGCACTGTCCTGGTTTTTGGAAGAAAAGTTTTCCAGTTATCTCCCTGCTATGCCAGCAACATTTCTCAACTATTTTACAGAAGCAATGGGAGATATACAATTGCCAGTCAGAATTCTGACAGGGAAAAAAATTTGAGTTAATAACAAGTGCCCTTCAAAAAGTCGTTTTGAGTAATCAGAATGATTCACAAACTCTAGCTGTCACATTTACTTGCTGGCTTTGACAGGAATACACATGGTATTAGTGAAATAGATTCTGCTGTTTCACCTGAAGTTGTTGGTGCATTTGGGAGAAAAGAAAAGAAAGTCTCTCCTTTTCCCAGTTAATGATTTTCAGCAATTCTTTTAATTTCCCTTTAATTTCTATTTCAGCTGAAGTTTATATTTCATGAATTTCCTTTAATTTCTATTGGAAATATTGTTCTATATGTAAAGAACCTAGGGTGAAAAGGTTTATTATGTCTTTAATATGCCTTTCATTTTCTTGGTAGTGGCAAGGGGAAAGAAAAAAATATTTGATAGTACAGGTCATATGCATTGTAGAAGATTTTTATTAAACTTCCCTCCTCTTTCCCCCAATTCCCCATTCAGGAAATGCTAATAATGCAGCTAGACATAAGCTTCTGCTCCTTACAATATTAGTAGAAAGTAGTAGATAAGTGAAATACTTATGAAGTGACTTGACCTGGTTCACAAAAGGACGATGAGTAGAGAAAAGTCTTAAAATCAGAGTTTCTTGACTCCAAGGCTGCTCTCACCTGCTACTGATACACATTGCAATACATCTAGTACTCTAAACCAATTCTGGATCTCAGGGATCATCTAGTCCATTTCATTTATTTTGAAGATGAGAAAGTTGAATCTTAAGGAGGCTGGGGTTTCCAAAGTTAGACAAAGAGTAAATAAGATTTTGAAGATTATACACAAAATAAATATTTTGGAAGGAAGGGCAGTAGGACCTTGGGGAAATGATATAATCTACCTTACAGAGTTGCTGTGAGGATCAAAAGAGATAATGTGTGTTCTGTATGAATTAGCAGCATATGAGGATCAGATTAAAGATTAGTAATGAAGGGACTAAAATATCAAAGGATAAATACAAAAGTACATTGAATTATAATACAATCAATCAATAATTTGTTAACCTCCTACCATGTGTAAGGCACTATCCTAACAGGACAAAAAAAAAAATCCTCATACTCTATACATTTAAAACCACATATAACCATTATCCCAAAGTGGAAGTAGTAGTGAGATCAAAAGAGTAATGGATTTGAAGCAGAGAATTTCAATTTTGCTGCTTACTACTATTTGACCTCAGACTTTGTATGACCCAGTTTCCTCATTTGTAAAACAGGAGAGGGTGCTGGACTCCATGATCTCTTAGTCCTTTCCTATCTGTTATGATATAAACTTCATGTTTTTTCTTCTCTATTGACTGAAACTCTTGCAAATTCTTATCTACTATATTTTTTCTACCCATTTTCTCCACAATTCCTCTTAGCCCTTTCATTATCAATGGGGTTATCATAGTTATTTCCAAGTTTGTAGCTCAGCCAAGGGTGTGAAGTAGAATAAAATGAGCTTTACCTGCCCCACCCTCTCAATTCTATACAGTCCTTTAATCAGTTTCTCCACTGTGCTTTACCAGGTGTTATTTCCCCTCTTTCTGCCTCCCTATCAATCACTTATCACAACTTGTTCTAAAATCTTTCATTCTTACAGTACTGTATAAATGACTCATAACAGTTTAAAGAAGGCTAAGGCTTTCTAAATGAGAGAAATTAGGGACAGCTATGTGGTGCAGCAGATAGAGCACCAGACCTGGAGTCAGGAGGACCTTCATTCAAATCCAGCCTCAGACACTTAAAACTTAATTAGCTAGATGACCTTGGGCAAGTCACTTAATCCCATTGCCTTGCAAAAAACAAAAAAAAATGGGAGAAATTATTTTAAGAGCTTTAAAGGTCTTCCCCATCCCCTGTAATTAAGTAAACATTCAAATGCTAAAATGTACTAACATAATGATTTTATTGTTGTTTAGTTTGGAATGATTTCCTAATTCATTTTATTCAATTTTTGTGTTAACTAAAATAAAGTGCTGGTTCTACTCAGAGAGACCTGAGTTCAAATTAAGCTTCAGACATTTACCAGCTGTTTCACCCTAGCCAAGTCATTCAACCTCTGTTTGTCTCAATTTCCTCATCTATAAAATGAGGATAATAATAGCCTTTGCCTCCAGGGGTTGTGAGGGTCAAATAAAAGTACTTAGCATGATGTCTGGGACAGTAAACTATATATAATATTGGTCACCATGAAGAAGGGGAAATATTGGGTGAGGAATATGGGATGTTTGGGTTCCCAAGAATGTGAAGGGAGATTGTTAATTTACATTAATTAATTTTTGTATTACTCAGACTGGGGTCTGCCTGTATTGCCTATGGGCAGGTATGTGAGTTAAGACAAAAGATTTAGCCTCAACTAAATCAAAAACTGAGATTAGATTTGGTCTGCTCCCATCTAGTTCTGAGTTAATCTAGGGTCTGCATCCTTCTCCTTTGCACATACTGAAGGAGGTAGCTGTTCTTGCTCTTTAGTATAATAAACAGAGCAGGAAAACATATGGGGGTGATCAATTGGATTGTGATTCCAGCCAATGATTAGCACAAAGGGGAAGGACGATCAAAGTGTATACAAGACCTAACTTTTCTGGGATTCCATACCTCTCTCCCCTTGAGGGAGGTGAGCCATTTATTAAGATGTCTTAATAAAAAAAAAACATTTTAATCACTCTGGATTAAGTATTCACAAATCATTTATAACAAGTGGATGGAAAAATATGTTTTATCATTAATTTATTCCCTCTGAACTGACCATCAACCTTACATTAACACTGACCATCCTCCCCCCCAACCCATAGTCCAAATTATGAGATGAGGTCAGGGAATTTTTAGTATAATACCCTGTCCCTCCCTGGTAAATCTTGCCCCCAGGCACAAAACTATGGATCCCTACTTTAGCTTGAAAGGATTAAGTCTTTGAACTACCATCCCCCCATCAACATATATCTCATTACCTCATCTTGCTGCCCCTTGAAAAACTCACTCCTCAGGGGGATGGCTCCTCTTCCTTTGGGAGGGTTACTTGCTCTGGAGGAGTGTGTTCTCCCCAAAATACCTCTCAAACCACTATGCTCTTCCTTACTGCTTATACCCTGATGGCCCTTCTTCTTTTGGTATGGCAGCCTACTCTGATTCCCTTGCTCCTATACTTTTCCTTACTGGTCAGTCTCTCATGGTTGCTTAGGTTGTTTAGGTTGCTTAGAAATCAGTGCTTTCCTGCCCTTTAGTCTTTCTTTCTCCTTAGCTTTAAATGTTGCCACTGATAGAAGATCTAAGGCCATTGAAAAATGAAAGAATTTGTCTGCTCTCTTTTTTGTTTTTTTCAGGAATATTTTTTTCCATATGCATACGTACATTTTTAGGTTACAAAATTCCTTTCCATGCTCCCTTCCCATCTCTCTCCCCTCAGAGGCCCAACAGTCAGGTTAACATTGTAGATAATTTTGATAAAGGTTTACAGATTAGTCATTTTCAGTATGAGGAATTGGAATTGAGGAAAAGAGAAACATAAGAGATAATTTTTATAGTGTTCATCAGATTCTGAAAGGTCTTTTTGTTTTGTTTTGCTTTTCTTCCTCTGCATAGGAATAGCATTGCCTTAGCTGGTCTAATACAGTTGTCCTAGCTCCCTGAACTGCTGAGAGGACCTGCTTCCATCAAGATTGATCATCTCACAAGGGTGTTTTAATGTGTATATTGTTCTCTTGATTCTGCTCCCTTTTCTCAGCATTAGATCCTCTAACTCATTCCGTGCTTTTCTAGAATCTGACCATTTATACTTTTTTATAGAACAATAGAATTCCATAGTATTCATGTACCATAACTTGTTTATCCATTCCCCAATTGATGGGCATTCCCTCAGTTTCCAATTCTTTGCCACTACAAAAAGAGCTGCTATGAATATTTTTGAACATGTAGGATTTTTCCTTTTTTAAAAATAATTTCTTCTGGATATAGGCCTATTCTAAACCTAGAATTATTGCTCTTTTGGAATAGTTCCATATTGCTCTCCAAAATGCTTGGATCCATTCACAACTTCACCAGGAATACTTTAATGTCCCAATCCTCCCACAACCTCTCCAGTATTGCTCATTTCCCCTTTTTCTCATATTAGTCAATTTCATAGGTGAGGTGATACCTGAGAGTTATTTTAATTTGCATTTCTCTAATCAATAATGATTTGGAGCATTTTTCTATATATAGCTTTAGTTTCTTCATTTGAAAACTATTCCTATCCTTTGACCATTTATCAATTGGGGAATGATTTATGACTTTATAAATTTGGTGCAATCCTCTATATATTTTAGAAATGATACCTTTACCAGAACTTCTAGTTGTGAAGATTGTTTCCCAGCTTTCTGCTTTCCTTCTTATTTTGGCAACATTGATTTTATTAGTCTAAAACTTTTTAATTTGATATAGTCAAAATCATTCATTTTGCAGTTTATTATGTACTCTGTTTCTTGTTTGGTCATAAATTTGTCCCCTTTCCTCAGATCTATAGATAAGAGTATTTCTTGGTCTATTAATTTCTCCATGGTATCACCTTTTATTGTCTAAGTCTTGTACCCATTTTGACCTTATTTTAGTATAGGGTATGAGAAGTGGGTCTATGCCCAGTTTTTTCCATACTATTTTTCCAGTTTTTCCCAACAACTTTTTGGTGAGTTCTTATCCCAGAAGCTTTGGATTTATCAAACAGTAGATTGGTGTAGTTATTTACTGAACTTTCTTTTGAACCTATCCTAATCCACTGATCTAGAACTCTATTTCTTAACAGTACCAGGCAGTTTTGATGACTGATGCTAGGTCACCTTCCTTTACATTTTTTTTCATCAGTTCCCTTGCCATACTTGACCTTTTGTTGCTCCAGATGAATTTTATTACTATTTTTCCTAGCTCGGTAAAATAGTTATTTGGTTGTTTGAAGTAATTTAATTTGGGTAGAATTGTCATTTTTTATTATTTTAGCTCAATCTTTGAGCAATTAACATTTTCCCAATTATTTAGATCTGACTTTATTTGGGTGAGAACTGCTTTATAATTGTGTTCATACAGTTTCTAGGTTTATCTTGGGAGGTAGATTCCCAAGTATTTAATGTTGACTATAATTACTTTAAATTGAATTTCTCTTAGTATCTGTTGCTTTTGGGTTTTGTTGTTTGTATATAGAAAAGCTGATGAGTAATGTGGGTTTATTTTACATCCTGCTACTTTGCTGAATTTGTTAATTTTTCAAGGAGTTTTTTAGATGATTTTCTCAGGTTCTCTACATTTACCGTCATATTATCTGTAAAGAGAGAAAGCTTTGCTTCCTCATTGCCAATTCTGATTCCTTCATTTCTTTTTCTTCTCTTTCGGCTAAAGCTAGAATTTCTAATATTATATTGAATAATAATGGTGATAATGGGCATCCTTGTTTCACCCCTGATTTTATTGGAAATGCTCTGAGTTTATTCCTATTACACATAATATTTGTTGATGGTTTTAAATAGACACTATTTATTATTTTTCTTCCAGTTTTTTTAAGTGCTTCTTTTTTTGCAAGGCAATGGGGTTAAGCAAAGGTCACACAAGCTAGATAATTATTAAGTATCAGAGGCTGGATTTAAACTTAGGTCCTCCTGACTCTAGGGCCAGTGCGCTATCCCCTGAGCCACCTAGCTGCCCCGATATTATTTATTTTAAGGAAAACTCGATTTGTTCCTAAACTTTCTAGTGTTTTTAAGTTCTTTTAAGACTCTTCCCATCACCTACCACACTCTGACAGGGTAACAAAACCTATATATATCTTTGCAATAAAACACAAAACTACCCCTCCTCTGTCTTCCATGTGTCCATAAAATCAAAAGGCATATAAGCTTCCTCTGGCTAGACTAACACTATTAAATTAGAGAATTGTGGAACAGAAACTAAAATCATAAATATGTATGTCTATGAATTCATCAGGTGTGCCTAAATAAAGAGCCTAATATCTGGCTAAGGACAGTTCTATTCTTCCAGAAACCTCTTGGAAAGAGGTCCCAAGGGGGTGGCTTGCTGTCACAGTGGATAGAGGACCAACACTGGAGGCAGGAGTAACTGAGTTCAAATCCAACCTCAGACACTTAATAATTACCTAGCTGTGTGGCCTTGGGCAATCCACTTAACTCCATTGCCTTGCAGAAACCTAAAAAAAAAAAAGGTCCAACCAGAGAAATAGAGAAATGTGGAAGGACTCTAAAATAGCTTTGAGGTCAAGCCTTTCCTTTACTTCCACCTCAAAAATTGCAAGAAGAGTAATGAGAAGAATATTAAGGGGGGAAACTGAAAATACCAAGGATATCAGTAGTTTAAAAAAATTAAAAACACTTAGGCATAAGCAGATAAGCTAACAGATGATATTAATAACAAAAGGGAACATAAGTTCCAGATCAGCTAAGTGAGTCCAAATATCTATGAATAAGTATTGCAAGATAAAGGGAATCAAAACTTGTTAAGTTTATAACCTGAAGATTCCCAAGAGAGCATGGATTCATGGCAAAATATTTCCAAGTGATTTAAAAAAAATAAGAATTCAAAAAGCAGAATTTCTGTCCTATACAGAAGATATAATAAGCAGAATAGGAAAACTTGAATCTACAGTAGCAAACTTCACCAATGAAACAAAAAAGAAAATAATTTATTGGGCAAAGCAACTATACAGAAGTGAAAGACAATTGAGATGAAGAGAAGCAAAGATCAGTAACATTAAAAGAAATCATGATCTCTATAACAGAAAATATGGAATTGTAGAGTCAATTTAAGGATTGAAAATGTCCCAGAGTCAAAAAAAATCTGAAAACAAATGTAGTAAATTATATAAGAAAATTGCCCATATCTTCTGATCACAAAAAAACAAAGAAATAATTGAAATGAAAAAAATTACATATTTTCTCCAGAAAAAAAATCCCTACCAAGCAAAGTTGAAGACAAATAATAGTTAAAATTAATAATTCCATTGACAAGCAACAAATTTTGTAAAGAAATGGGAGAAAGAACTTGAAATAAAAAGGAAAGGGAATTCAAAGGGCACAAGACTATTCTTCACCAACCAGAAACCACTGGAGAATTTATTTCAAAGTGCAAAAGACCTCAAATGAGGTCCGACCTGAGCCTAACCATCAAAGAAAAAATGTTTTTTAATCATCTTTACAATGAAAACTAAACCTGAAAAAATTATTTGTTATAGTTAACAAATTTTCTAAATCTATACATTTTCCCCAAATCTTTGCTTCAATGCCAAATAGTAAAATAAAGTCTGACTGATTATAATTGGACTACTATAATTAGTTCAATTGCACCTATATTTCCAAATGATGTCATAAAAGATTTCAGTTTATAATTTCAAATATTTAATATTGTATTTTACACAAGAGCTATTTATTCCATATACATAGGGCCTAAGATTTTCAACTAATCAATTAATTTAAAGTTGTACTCCCCTCTTTATATTTCTTTTTTTTCTTTTTCTTTTTTTGTAGGTTTCTGCAAGGCAAATGGAGTTAAGTGGCTTGCCCAAGGCCACACAGCTAGGTAATTATTAAGTGTCTGAAGCCAGATTTGAATTCAGGTACTCCTGACTCTAGGGCCAGCGCTCTATCCACTGTGCCCCTCTTGTTTGTGTTTCTAATTTACCATAATTATACTAATAGATTTAGCCTCAAGATACTTTTCAAACCAATTCAGATCTAAGTTTATAACCTCTACTGATATCATTTTAATCTCATTTTATCCAAAGATCATTTGCTGTTAAAAATTCAAATAGTAGTGTCCATTATTTTCAATAAATTCATTTTTAAAGATACATGGTGACATTCCAGCTGACTCTAACCTTTTTTGGTTCTGTTTCCTTTCAACTCCCCCCGCCCCCACCAAAGAATCTGGTCACACTTTTGTTCCCATTCCTTAACTTGCCCAGAAAGACACAGGGTAGAGGTCAAAGAGTGGGGCAGTTTAGAATCCCTTTCCCTTGTCTTTCTTTCTTTCTTTCTTTCTTTCTTTCTTTCTTTCTTTCTTTTTTTTTTTTAGCAAGGCAATAGGGTTAAGTGATTTGCCCAAGATCACACAGCTAGGCAATTACTAAGTGTCTGAGGCTAGATTTGATCTCAGGTCCTCCTGACTGTAGAGCCAGTGCTCTATCCATTATGCCACCTAGCTGCCCTCCCCCTGTTTATTTCAAAGAAACCTCAAAACATTTTTAATTTTTTAAATTTAATTTTCTAAAATACTAAATGAATTATTGTTTAATTTGCATTCTCTAAGTATTTTAACCAATAACGATAACAACAAATGAATTCTTGCTAGATTAATAATCTCTAAATTTCAATTAAGTGTTCTCTAGGAAATTAAAGCACCTCAATCTTTCCCATTCTCCTCGAAAAGGATAGAAACCTGTACTTTCAAGTCCTAATCCCAGTATGTTGAGGAAGTTTGTTGCATAAACTCCTCAAAAATCCATTAAGATGTTTTTTTAGCAATTACAAAAAAAGGATTTGGGGAAGTATGGAGTGGGACTCAGAATTCTCCCAGTCCTCATTAATAGCTTACATAAAGCTTACCTGCCAAATTAACAAACAAGATTTGTTATATTATCAACACAATCAACTTGAAGTATTTTTCAAAGTTAAATCAAACTTACTCTCTTCTCTTTTCTGTTTACTTATTCTCCATTCTTCAGAATCTAGAGTTAATATTTTATGAAATATTGTTCAATTGTTAACAATATTTCTTACGTAGTTTTTACAATAGTAACATACCTTGTAAAGATAAATTGCTGAAATTCTAAATTGATTGCATTTAAAGCCACTATTAGAAAAACTTTGATCAAATTATTATCTTAAAAGATAATTTAAATTTTAATAATTTAATTAAATTTTAATTTAAAATTAAATTTTAATAATTTAATTATTTTTTCAGTTTATATTAGATGAGCAAAGACAGTTCCCCAAATTTAAATTGAATATAATCTTCAATCTTTAGTTTGAGGATCCAATTAATCCTGAATATACAAACTTTTAGTATAGATTATTTTCCAGTAACAGAGAACTTACCCTCTAGATGCTACTTCTCTGAGTTTAAACAAAATTTCTTTCCTTGCTCAGTTTCAATTAATAAGCATTTGCTCCAGTTTTGATGACTTAGAATGAGTGTATATACCAATTTTTTCTGTTCTGTACAGAAACTCTAAGGCTCTTGCCCTCCTAGATTAATTCTTTTATGAAGGCAAAATTAATCTTTACTTACTAAATAGGCCTTTTCTCAGACAAACTAATATGGGTCATAGCCAGTTGTCTCTTCCTTGCCACTGGACACCACTGACTCTGTAGGAAAGAATGGCTTGATGACTTTGCATAGTTCTGTCTCACTTAAATCCAATTAACTTGCAAGTCAAGATATCACCCTATTGATGTCATTGATTTTCTTCAAAAAATGAAAAACAAATAACAGCATTTCTACTGGGTAAAGTACTGGACAGAAAAAGTAGTCATTCAGCTTCTGAAAATAGTGGTAAGGGGTAAGGGAGTATGAAGGGAATACATAGATGGAAAAATCGTTGAAGCTAGTATCTCAGGGTCTGAGGAAAAGCTGAGATTTCCTGAACTAAAATGACGATAATATAAACCTTCCATATAATTTAGTATTTTTGAAATCACATTATTCTGATGAGACACAGAGAAGTTTTTAGATGACCTAATTGCCTTTTCATTTTCCCTTTGCCTTTGCTGTTTTCCCCGTTCCTGTTGCTTAAGTGATCAAAATTTCTTCCAAGAGTCACATGCTTTATTATGGGTGGGAAACTATCAATTAATCCCAATTGAGATGTAGATGGTCTGTTCTCTAAGAATTAAAGGTGGTATAGAACACATAAATCTTTTAGGGGAAATGGAATTTCCTTCATCAGCCCTTTATTTTCTTTTAATACATAACTTCATGAGACATTATCTCCTTTCCTAAATGAATTAAAATACCTTATTCTGTTAGTGGTACTAAGCAGTTAGAGCCAGTGAAAAGTATCCTGTTGCTACCATCACCATGACCCTCCTCTAATGATTGATCACAAGTGGGGAAAAGATGCTTTTAAATAAAAAAAAATTCCTTGAAATTTCACAAATCTTATTTATTCCTTTCTTAGCTGTAAAAAATAAATCGCCCTGTAACATTCAAAGTTATGTTTTTTTTATTTTCTTAAAACAAATTTCAAAGAATGATAATTAAAATTCACTAAGAAAATTTCCATTTAAAAATCCACAATTTAAAGAAACTACTAATTTCCAATTAGTGTATAATATGAAGTTTCTATAAAGTGTGGAAAAGATCCCCTTGTCTGTCTGCCTGCCTGTTTTTTTTATTTTGATCATAATCAAGACAGAAAGATATTTTAAATTTTTTTTCTCTAAAAAAAGGGGGGGAGAGTTAGGTGGTACATTGGATAGAACACTGACCCTGATTCAAGAGGACCTGAGTTCAAATCCTGCCTCAGACACTTAATACTGGCTTAACTGTGCGACCTTGGGCAAGACACTTAAATCCATTGCCTTATAAATTTTTTTTAAATAGTTTCTCTTTATTCTTGCTTTCTCAGAGACAGCAAAAAAAAAAAAAACCAGCAACATCCTAGTTTAATAAAATATTAGGTAAAAAAAGAGATATAGTTCCTGGCAAAGTTGCTGGTTGAGCTGGTTTAAAACTTCATATTTTTCTTTGCTCCATGCCTAGTCTAAAAGAAGTCACAAGGAAGTACACATCTATTTGCAATAGGGCTGATGTTCAGCCATTACACTGGAGACACATAGAAAGCCCAAAAGGCACAAGGACAGACAAAAATACATCACTGGGTTAGTCTCAGTGACTAGAAATAAAAAATTACTTTTCCTAATTACCTTCTCTGCTGAAACTTTTATTGTGGTTTTGTTTTGTTTGGGGCACTGTAGTGAAGCAGTTAATTTGTAATGTCTCTATGGAGATATCTGCAATATTAACCAAACTGATTGATTTAAAGTAATTATATCCTATTATATCCTACACTGTTAAGGAGCTTGAGGTTCATAGATAGAACCTCACAATATATCAAATCGTGAGGTGGCCAGAAATTGGCCAGTTGGCTAGTTTGGCTAGTTTATTTAAGGAGATTAACCAGAGACAAGCTAACTGTTGGTAAGAAGAGATCCACAGTCAGAATCTCACATAATGTTCCCCCCTTGTGGACAAATTTACCACTTGGACCAAAAAGATATTGGGGGGGGGTTTCTGATAAGAATATGGGTTACAGAGCTCTTGTCTCTTTGTTAACAGTTAATAAAACCTTTGAGAGACAGTTTCCAGATAATTAGTAATCAGTTTGTTGATTAAATTAGATAATGTATAAATGAATTTGGAAAATACCCTTATTTGCTTGAGTTCCCTGATTATCCAGGTAACCAAGAGCAGTTGGGACTGACCCAACCAAGATATAGAAAGGCTTGACATACCAATAATTACAGAATCAAGATTAAACTGATCTGGAAGTACAGAAATTAGCAACCCTGAAACTAATTTAGCTCCTACCACCTTGGGAGGAGGTCCCTGAGCTAACCTTAGACTCTTGGAGAAATCCCCCATATTTGTTTATGCCGGAGCCTTGAACTCTTTTGGAATGTTTGTGTCATTGTGCTTATCATATTTATTGTACATGTATCAAGAATGTTTGCTATGTAATGTCTCAAGAAGTCAGTGCCCCTGAATCTTCTTCCCAGCACTCTCCTTTCCTTGATGGTAGGAAAACGCCACCCTCAGGGAAAGGGGACTTAAATTTGGGGTTCTAAGTGGAAAAACTCACAGATAGAACAACTGATCCTGGAGTTAAGAAAGACTAAATATTAATTCACACATTACCACAAAGTTCACATGTTATTACAGAATGTGCATAAGTTACTACATAAAGTTAATATAAAGGTGACCGTAAAGCTCTCTGGACAGATAGCAAGATAGTGATCTACTTAAGGGGGGGGGATCATGTTAATGGGTCAGGAAAGAAGTTGTCAAGATAATAAGTGAAAAGAGAAGAAAATTTTATGTGAGGGAAGAGAGAAAAGCAGAGAGAGAGGTTGCATCTAGCAAGGAGAAGAGCAAGCAGTACTAAAGAGACAGAAACAGAGAGGAGAGAGAGAAAGAGAGAGAGAGAGAGAGAGAGAGAGAGAGAGAGAGAGAGAGAGAGAGAGAGAGAGAGAGAGAGACGTGGTTTTTGAGGAGTGGTTTAGTACATGACTCCAGGTATCCTCCAAGGGCCATCCCCAAGGAGTAGCTAAACTCATTGATCAAAGAGGCATTCTAGTACTAGCACTAGTACTTGAGATTACCTTATTCCCCTTTGCCCTGCTTCACCCTCATGCCTAAACCCTCCATCCACAATACATCCCATTCATTCCCTCCTCAGATCTACCCATTTCCTGCCAACCTATCCCATTTTCCACTTGTGTTAGAAACATATATGTCATTTTTTGCTTTCCTATAACTGAGCTATTCTAGCATTAGACTGAGTTCTCCATATTCCCTTGTCTATAATATTTAATAAAGATCACTCAACTTTTTTTTGGCAAGGCAATGGGGTTAAGTGGCTTGTCCAAGGCCACACAGCTAGGTAATTATTAAGTGTCTGAGGCCAGATTTGAACTCAAGTACTCCTGATCACTCAGGTACACTGATCACTCAACTTTTACAGGTTCAAGCTTTCCCCAGTTTTCTTCCCTTTGGGAAAGGGAGTATCCAGGGTTTCTGTCTTGGTTCACACTAATAATCTATAAATTGGTAATCAGTGCTTTCTCTCAGTCACCAAAGTCCCCATGGGAGAATCTAAAACAGTTTAAATCAGCTGTACACCTTCTGACTCCCCTGACAAGTGAAATTCAACTATGATCTGTAGACTTTAAATGAGGAGGTGGACTAAAAAGTCTTTAGTTCCTCCTGCTGAAAATGTAGCTGGATAATGAGACTCAGCCACCTCAAGGCATCTGAACAGGGGAAGCCCTTTCCAAGTGGACCTCTCTGGCTACTTTTCTCCTTCATGAGTTGGAAGGTCCTAAAGTCTAATATGAAATAAAGAGCAATAATATTTCCTTCCCTCAGGCAAAGGACTCAACCAGACTATATTTTGTTTATAAATATACTTATTATAACAAATTCAGGTTTCCCAGATGACTAGAGTTCTATCTGACCTGGTTAAGGTGACTTGGGGGGCTAGAATTAATTTTATCACTCAATTCTTGGCTGACTCTGGCACAGAGACTGACTGAGTGTGGTCTTAAGAAATAGGAGGAAAAGGATGATTCACAAATTAATAATTAGTTATGGAGATAACATAGTATTAATTTTTCTCAGGTACTCACAAGATTCTACTGTGTGGTGATTTTATAAAGTCTTAATTGGCTGATAAGTCAGAATGCCATAGATATAATACAAACAAGTGTGAAGGAATTGTCTTAAAATTAGAAGAGGTCCTCACTGAGTTTAGGTTTTAAAATAGATAATTAATTTAAATATGTGTTAATCCTCAGAATTTGTCCTAATCAGGTACAAAAAAAACCTCCAAAGTTTGGTCTGATGAAATAGCAAAACAGAATTAGATTAACATATACATTTTACTATTTGTCTAAGTTAGAAGATTATGCATGTCTGTATGGGAGTGGGGGGAAGGCTATCTACAGAATCAAACCCCCAAAGATATAGCTTATAATTAGGGTTTTTAATACTAGAAGACAGAAATTTTAGTTGGCGGGTTCTTCAGTACTTGTCAATCAAAGGAATCCCTCTTCCAACTCAGGATATGTTTCAAGTCATTTCATTAATAGCAGAAGGATCATTATCAATAATTTCATTAATTCAGGAAAAGTACTCCTCCATCTGGACTTGGAGTTTTATCAATTATGTTGAAAGATCTCCATCCTCCTTCAGGATATCAACCTGATGGGATTAGTTACTAGAGATCAGCTTGGATGATGCCCCACTCCTCCAGGATCTTTGAAAGAAAAACTGAGCATTTTAAAGGAATATTTTCCCCATCTATTCACCTAAGGAAACCTGTGCCTGAGATGAGCCTACCCCCTATTTTATGCCTTCTTTCCTTGGGAATAGAAATGTGAGAATGCAAAAGAAGCTGATGTTTTCCCCTTCCCAGGTGCTCAAGTTTAGCAGCCATTAGAGCAGTTTTGTCGCAGAACCTAAATGAGCCAGAGAAAGAGTTGTCCAAAGAGAGAAAGATCATTAGAAAGAAAAAGCCCTTAAGTGCTTGGCATGCTTGGCATCAATCATTTGATGCTCAGTAGAAGTGACTAATTAGCAGTCCTCATGAGGAACTGTTCTGCAAATGTACCAAAGAAACTTGAATATTAACCTATTAACTTATGAAATTCTATTTTTATCATGGTATGATTTTTTTTTCTATATAGCATTTCCTTTTATGTGTTCCATACTTGTTTCTTGCTTGTGCCTTTTTACTTTTCCCCATTGCTGGGGAGAATCTTGAAATTAAATCAAGGGTTCTTAAACTGGTATCTGTGAACATTTTTTTTAGATAAATGAATTTCAATAAATTGGTTTCTTAATAATCCTATATACATGGTTTTTATGAATTAAAACAAATTCATTCTGAGGTGTCCATAAGCTGTCAAAGATGGTTCATGGCAGCAAACACCAAAAAAATTAAAATTTATCAATTGTGGAATGATTTATGACTTTATAAATTTTTTATAAATTTATGCAGTTTATAATATGCTCTTATTCTTGTTTGATCATAAATTTATCCCCTTTCCATAGATCTGATAGACAGAGTATTTCTTGGTCTATTGATTTATCTATGGTGTTGCTCTTTACGTCTAAATCCTGCACCCATTTTGACCTTATTTTTGTATAGGTTGTGGATATGTGCCTAGTTTTTTCCAGACTATTTTCTAGTTTTTCCCAATTTTTGAGTTCTTAATCCAAAAGCTGTCTTTGGGTTTGTCAAATAGTAAATTGCTGAGTTATTTACCATGGTTTCTTTTGAACCTCTCCTAATTCACTGATCCATTACTCTATTTCTTAACTAGTGCCAGGCAGTTTTGATTACTGCTGCTTTATAGTATAGTTTTAGATTTGGTAGAGCTAGACTACCTTCCTTAACATCCTTTTTTCCATGATTCCTTGCTATTCTGCCTATTTGTTGCTCCAGATGAATTTTGTTACTTTTTTTCCCTAGCTCAGTAAAGTAATTATTTGATAATTTGATTGGTATGGCACTGAATAAGTCATTTAATTTGGGTAGAATTGTTGTTTTTAATATATTACCTCCACTTAACCATGAATATTTGATATTTTTCCAATTATTTAGGTCTGACTTTATTTGGGGGAGAAGTGCTTTATAATTGTGTTCATACAATTTGTCAGTTTGTCCAGGTCTGGGGCTCTATCCACTGTACCACCTAGCCACCCCTACATTAAGAAATTTATAAACTAGACAGTATGAAAAACAAAGGTTCCTTCAACTTTAGGTTATTATACTGTAAAGAGAAAACAAAGACAGTATTTGACATTAAAGCAATTGTTATATGATTGTTAATTTATTTATTATCTCTTTACAGATAATAGATAGACTGATCTGTGTTAGGTAATCTGATAATGTATTTAACTAAATTAAGGAATTTTCAAGTTTTAAAAATGTATAATTTTGATTATGATATCAGGATCTTTCTAAATGTTCTAATATTAAGAAATATTTGCCAATAATTGTATCTGCTATGATCATTGGTTGAGATAAATTCTTCAACAAATTGAAAATTGGAAGATGAGAATTGTACTGATGAAAACAAAAAGAATACATGGGTTAGGGAATTTAATAAGGGTAACTTATTTTGATATGTCTTCCCTGTCTTCAAATAGACAGTTCCTTTTGCCAACGCTTTTAGCTCAAGCAAGGTGGTACTTAGAAACTTTGTAATTATTTTTGTTTAGGTTTTTGCAAGGCAAATGGGGTTAAGTGGCTTGCCCAAGACCATGGCAAGGTAATTATTAAGTGTCTGAGACCGGATTTGAACCCAGGTACTCCTGACTTCAGGGCCGGTGCTTTATCCACTGCACCACCTAGTCACCCCGAAACTTTGTAATTATTAAAGGCTTATTTCTGTGTAAATAATTTTGGGGGGTTTATGATAATCAAAGATAATTTTATATTAACTTAAGTTTGATAATTTCTACTTTCAAAGATTTATTTTTTACTTTAAGGTTGAATAAGAGAGAGATATTTAAAACTTTACAACCTAATGCATTTCATGAAGTTTTTGTAATTGTCTTTTTAACTTCAGGAATATATTTATTGCTGTTTTTAGGAAAGAAAAACATTCTCATAAAAAGAATGTTTTATAATAGTTTTTTTATGTTAGTGGGACCTACTATATTTTCAAATCTATAAGCTAATTCATTACAATAATGCTATGGTATTGTTGATAGCTATCATAGCAAAATTTATATTTTCAAATTGGAAATTTGTCATTGAATATTAAATCAGTTACCCATTAGGTTAATATGAAAAGCATTTAAAATTGGGACAGCTAGATGGTGCAGTGGATGTACCAGCCCTGGAGTCAGGAGGACCTGAGTTCAAATCTGACCTCAGCTTAATAATTACCTAGCTGTGTAACCTTGGGTAAGTCACTTAACTCCATTGCCTTGCAAAAACCAAAAAATAAAAAATAAAAAAGCATTTAAAATTATTGTAATAATTTCAAATTGAAAGGATCTTTTTTTATCTAAGTTGTTGCCATTTAATGCCATAGGTAAGAATGATATTGGCGTTTTGAATTTATTACTTGTATAAGATTAAATTCCTAAAGAATCTCAATTTTCTTTTTGAGAATGAAAAAAGTACATTTGGATATAACTGAATAAACTAATGAAAAAAACATGTCATATCCACTAAAATAAGGTTAAAGTTAAGAAACCTCTTGATTATTTTGTTTTGTTCTAAAAAATAAGATTTCAACATGAAAATAAGTTTAGTGAAGGGTAATAATTAATATGCCATCTTATTTGGAATCTAATGTATTTCATGTTTTTTGTTACATCTGTAATTTAGAACACCTGTAGAAATACATGCAAATTATTTGAAAGTTTCATACAGATGTTCTAATTGTATTGAAAGGATTCCTGAAAAATAGAATGTCTATTTGTCATGGATAATAATCAAACATGTTTTATTGTAGATAATATTTTATAAAATCTGTTTTTATATGCATTTATTATTGAATTTATATATCTCAAATATTTTGTTGTTTATTTGGAGCAAAATCACCTATGCAACATGGATAAAATCAGTTTTTAATGATAATGGCTTATTGTTGCTAATATGAGATTATAATAAATAGCTGATATTTTGCTAGGCAAATGTAAAGCTTTGGCATCTGTTTTCAGGTACATGCTTCTGTGGAGATTAAGATCCTTTTTTCAAATTACTAAAGGCATATCTAAGTGAAATGACAAAGAATTTGTGACCTTAAGATATAATTATCTATTGTAACTAAATTAAATTTTATTTTAAGGAAGGAATGCTAACTAAATTCTATCAGAAGAAGAATGGTCTATTTAAAGTATTTTAAAGAGAAAATCCAATTTCAACTAATATTTTTGATTTGATTTTTAAACCTTAATAAAAGATTAAAACTGTTTTATTTGTAAAGCACTTACTCTATACATTCCGTTCTAAAATTATTATGAAATGTAAATTTGGCAATGTTTAATAAATTCACTTTTACATGGGAATTCATATTCTGAAAAAAAGTATGTTGTTGCTAACAGCAACAACATTATTGATGTGTTGGTGGAATCTAAGTTTTCCTTTGGAGGAAATGGAAAAAAATGATACCCTAGAAGTAGAATTTTAATTTCTATTTTTAATTTAATTTTCTGTGTATATCAAAATGGAAACTAACAAATGAAACTTTAAAACTTCATGATCAAAGAAGATACAGAATTTCATTTTAAACCGATTTTGACTTGATTAAAAGTATATGTTAAACAATAATTTTAACAGAGATAAAGATCTCCATAAGTAACCTGGGTTGAAGAGGACCTCTGGAACAACAGTTGAAGACACAGAACTGCATCAAGATGTCTTCAGAAGAAATGAACTGAATTTTCTTGTTTGTGCTTCTTATTTGTACATCCTATATAATCAAAAGTGATTGCGCCCTAGTGATCACTATAAATTTATTCCTTTGACATTATAAAGGTATCACTCACCTTCTATTGCCTGTCCATATCTCTTGGCAATCTAGGTCCCAAAGATATGTCATTCTCCTTCCAACATGCCCATCATGTCCCTACATTTCTAATTTATTTAGCTACATATGACATTAGAATGTCTCTTTGATCAAAACAGGGGGAATGGTCAAAGTTTAATGTCTCTAAGATATATTATTTCTGATTAAAAGAAAACTTACAAAAGGATCATAAGATTAATGTCATCTCTATGAAATCTTATTTTTATGGTTAACTCAGTTAAATGACTCTTTGTCATTTCTGTACAAATATGTCTCAAAAACTGTGCATCAGGGTTTGACATCGTTAGGAATATCTTCCACCCAGGTTTTATGGTCAATCTTAGAGAATGAAATATAAAAAACTTAACTTTTTGTTAATGTTTTTTAGGTTTTTGCAAGGCAATGGGGTTAAGTGGCTTACCCAAGGCCATACAGCTAGGTAATTATTAAGTGTCTAAGGCTGGATTTGAACTCAGGTACTCTTGACTCCAGGGCTGGTGCTCTATCCACTGTGCCACCTAGCCAAGCCCTATTTAATTTTTTTAATGAAAAATAACTTGGAATTGATACAACCCATTTTAAAAGAATAAATAAAGGCAAATTAAGAAAGTTTTAGCTGATCAGGTCATATCTGCAGAGTTCAACTCGATTTCATTTATAGGAAGAACATTGAAAAGTTTATAGGAGTTCTCAAAAGGGGCCCTTGACAAGTTACCTGGCCTCTCTAAGTCTCAGTTTCCTTAGCTGTGGAATGAAGATACTAATAATATTTGTGTGGAGCACCTTGCCTACTTTAAAGGTTATACAAATGTCAGCTATTGTCATGGACAGCCTACCAATAGAACAAGCAAATAAGATTCAAGTTTCATGACTGTAAAGTCCTACATACTCCAAAGCATGCAAAAGAGTTTTGACTCCTTTCCAGTCTTTGATAAAGTTCAAAGAGGCTGCATTGGTGGACCAAAGACAATTTGGTTATCTTCTAAACATATGCTGTGAATTATTCTTTAGAGATGTTTAATAGGCCTCAAGGAGCATCCTTGATGCTAATAGAGAAATCCTATTGTATAAACAATGGCTCATAGATATATAAAGTACTTCTGAAGTACTTCTGAGCCTGGGGAATGGAAGTTAAGTAATTTAGAGAAGGGAAAATGGGCCTGTATTAAGGAGAAAGTGATAGTGTGTCCTGGAGCTTAGTGTCCAATTGGTATCCAATTCTGGATAGTGGAAGTGACTTCAGTGCTAGGACTAGTAGGCTAGACTTAAGTACTAGGACCAGAAGGATGGTATTTTTTCATCTCTGTGTTGAGCCCATAATGAAGAGAGAGAGAGAGAGAGAGAGAGAGAGAGAGAGAGAGAGAGAGAGAGAGAAACAGAGAAATAGAGAAACAGAGAAACAGACAGACACAGAGAGACAGACACAGAGACAGAGAGACAGACACAGACACAAAGACACAGAGTCAGATAGAAACACAGACAGAGGCAAAGAAAGAGTCAGGGTGGGGGAAGAGGAGACTGTGTGAAAGTCTTTGGCTCATTTTCAAGGGTCATCAGGATACACAAAGGGACCTCAATAAGACTGATAATTACAGTTAGCAGGCCAGACAATCTTTGTATGAGGATATGAATATTTGTATAGCATGTCCAGAGAACTCTAAAATTTCAGGAGACAATGCAATTTTTGAAATATAAGGTTATTCAAAAGTATTAAACTATACGCCAGGCTAGATTTCTTTAGTCCACAAGATGCTCTTATCATATTAACCAATTTTTTTCAATCAATCCAAATCTGAGATAGGAAAGCATTTCCACAAGAGGTACCCAAGTTAATATGGAATTATCATAGAATGAATTAGAATGATTGTCCTTTATTTCTGTGAAAGGAAAAAGAAGAAAAGGAGCAAAAGAGGCAAAAGATGAACAGAAAAAGGAAAAATCAAGAATAAGAAAGAACTCAAGAAAAGGAACAGACAATTATCATCCCGATGAAATCTGTTCCAGCCTAAACCATTCTTACTATCTCTCAGACTCCTGAAAAATCCATTTCAGTATTAAAAAAAACATTGTAGAGACTTTTTTTTGGAGACTTTTGTGGAGATTTTTAGCATATCAAAACTTCAAGCAGATTGCAAGTATTTCTATTGTGAAAGGAAAGATCACATGGTTCCATTGCTTTAAAATCAAAAGGGGAATGAGGTAAGGGAATAATTAAGGAAAAATAATGCATGAAGAAGGAGAATTGATACTGTACATCTCATCTTTTTTCCCCAATATCCTAGACCCAATTTTTCTCCAAGTTTTCCTTTCACCCACCCTTTCCACAATAAATTTAGAAATTAAGTAACTATTCTTTCTAACAATAAAATATACAAATCATTATTAATTAGAGAAATGAAAATTAAAAACTATGAGGTACTACCCTACCCTTATCAGATTAGCTAAGATGACCAAAAAAAGGTCAATGTTGGAAAGAATATGGGAAAATTGAGACATTAATGCACTGTTAGTGGAGTTATGAAGTGATCTAATCATTCTAGAGTTATGACCAAAGAGGAATGAAAGTTATGATACCCTTTGATCCAGCAATACCAATAATAGAAATCATAAAAAGAAGCCAAAGAAATCATAAAAAATGAGAAAAGTCTCGCATGTTCAAGGATATTTATAGCAGCTTTTTCCTAGTGGAAAAGAACAGAAAACTGAGGGAAATTGAGAGGATATTCATCAATTGGGGAATGACTGAACAAGTTGTGGTATATGAATATTATGGAATATTATTGTTTTGTAAGAATCATGAATGACTGGATTTTAGAGAAGCATGGAAAGACCTAAGTGAATTGATTCTGAATGAAGAAAGCAGAACCAAGAGAACATTGTACACATTTACAACAACATTGTAAGATGATCAACTATGATGGATACAGCTCCTCTCAGCATTCAGAGATCATGGACAACCCTGAGAGACCTGTTATGGACAATGCCATCTATATTCACAGGAAAACAACTAGAGTCTGAATATGAAGCAAAGCATACCATGTTCACGTTTTTTTTAAACTTCTTTTATGTTGTTCCTTTCTTTCTCATGTTTTTTCCCCTTTCCCCTTAAGTATACTTCCTCTTTCTCATGACTATCATGTAAATATGTAAAACATAATGGACATGTTCAACTTTTACCATCATGGTGAAGAGGGAGGAAAGGGAGGGTGGTAGAAAAATGCAGAACTTATAAATTTGCAGATGTTGAAAAATTACCAATGTAAATGGAAATATAAAATAAAATTTCCCTTGAAAAACAATAAGCAATCCAGTAGAAACTTAACAAATGCTGACTAACTGAAAATGACTGTAGAGGGGAATTTTCTTTTACTCAGAGAAGCAGTGGCTATAGGGTAAGTTTCTTTCCTGCTCTTAAGAAAACTACTTTCTCCTTATTCCTAAACCCACTTGTGAACTATTGGACAGTTTTAGGGCTATCTATTGATATTTAGGCCTATTAATTCACTATTTCAAGTCAATGCACTGCACAAAAGTCTGTCTGACATTAGGTTTTAATTTATTCCAATGATCACACTTAAGAACATATTGTAATTTAGTTCAAATTTGTAGCCTTGGTTGATTCACCTTTCCCCAGTTTTTCCCTTCCCCCAGCTTCCATTTTCCAGCTACCTATTCTTACCCATTGCATGACAAGAAATGACATGTTGAACTTAGAGGTCATTCTCCTTGGGGCAAGAAGGACCAGTATGTAGCTTGCCTATTAGAGAATACCTGAGCTAGGTGCTAGACCACTCCCCAAGTGCATTTAAGAAGCACCTCCCCTCCTCCAGGTCTCTCCTCCCCTCCCTTCCCCTCCCCTCCTCCTCCTCTTCTTCTCCTTCTTCTTCTTCTTCTTCTCCTTCTTCTTCTTCTTCTTTTTCTTTCTCTCTCTCTCTCTCTCTCTCTCTCTCTCTCTCTCTCTCTCTCTCTCCTGGACTCTACCTTCAAGGATGAATAACTCTCTCTCAAAATGAATTTTAAGCTGTTTTGAGAAAAAATACTAGAACAAAGAAATATAAGTAAAAGCTTGTGTGCAATTTTTAGAAGGTTTAATAATTTTTTATTTCCTGCCTAATTTACTACAACTTAAAAGCATTGATAACAATTGTATTCAACCCTACTGTGACTAGTGAGACTTTGCCATTTGAGATGAAACCTTTTGGAATCCCAAATATTCTTTTTGAGCTGTGTTTTCTTTATTTGTTGTGTCCTTGGATCAGCTGCTCAAAGAAGTGACATTTGATAATTTAAGGTCTTAGAGAACCAGTGTAGATGCTGTTATAATCATATTCTTTCTTCTTCTAATAGCAAATCTCTCTAATCAGGGCAAGTTAAGCAATGATTTTTATGATGAATTTTGTTACTACAGTACTTAAGTACTTATCCCTCTTATTCTTTTCAATCTGAGATATAGTTAATTTTATTATATGAAATTAAGGAAGTATTTGGACTTGACATCTGCCTATTATGAGTTTTATATTTCTGTACAAGACAAGATCCTTTAAATATCTCACAATAATATAGGAAATAATTAGACAATGATGTAAGGATTTGTAAGACCCAAAGCATATTTCTATTATTTTGTGAACTTAATATCATATATGTTTTCTGTTCTATCTTAAAAATAATTTCATCACAATTAATTATCTTAAGATCTATCTTATGATGCTTTAAAGAGAGGTCCAGTTTATTTAATGTGGGATTAACACTTGTATATCTATAAAGAGTATTTGAGAGCAGTGGTCTATGTAGATATAATTCCTTGTTCATTTGAAAATGATTAATAATTTGACATGT
Organism: Macrotis lagotis; assembly: GCF_037893015.1. Taxonomy (NCBI): domain Eukaryota; kingdom Metazoa; phylum Chordata; class Mammalia; order Peramelemorphia; family Peramelidae; genus Macrotis; species Macrotis lagotis. The sequence continues at coordinate 102,196,081 of NC_133666.1, forward strand.
TTTATTATAGATAATGCATTTAATACAATCTTTGTATCAAAGTATGTGGTTACAATTGTAATAAAGTAAGTGTCTCTGAGAGAGTCCTGTTACCTATGTGTTCCTGTAAAGGATAGAAGCTCATCCTCCTAAGGGGGGGGGGGGGGTGCGGGGAATGAGCAGCAAAAGTAAATAGCTAGAGTAAATAACAAAGTAAAAGCTAGAGTGAAAATTTTGTCTTTAATGAAAATCTTGTTTTGAAAAATTTAACAAATTTGAATAATTATATATATCAAAAGAAAAATTGGGTTCAGAATTTTCTGATTTTTCAGTTGAATTTTTAATATCAACCTATTTGCTATGTTACATTGCAAGACAAATATAAGTAATAAACTAAAGTTTCATCTTTCTAAAACTTAAATATGAGAATAATAAAACAGATGAGCAACAGAAGTTAAATGATGATGATGTCAATGTCAATTTAAAAGGCACTTTTAGCTTTAGAGTAATTTACTGCATTGGCAAATATCAAATTCATAACCAGAAGGGCTCATTATCTAATCAGATCCTCATAGATTCTTTTAAAATCTCACTTCAGTCTGGTGTTGGCAGTGCCTAAATCAGCTATCTAGGTTAGAAAAAAACTGGAGCAGCAAGGAGTATGGAAAAATCTAAATTCTCTAATCTAAAAGTTCCTAATTTAATGTTCTTATTAAAAAATAAAAGGTTTGAGTTGGCTCTTACTAAATGACCTGGTTATTGTTAAAGTCAACTGAAATGACAGTATTCAATGGCATTAAGATCTATTTTACAAGAGATTTTAACAGAAAAAGATGACCTGAACCAGAAAAGCAGATCTTCTGGAAGAAGTTCCTCTGACATCCCCCCACTCCACATTCTAGAATGCCTAGGATAGGAGATTTCCAGAGTATCAGAAGACTGCTTAAGGAGATTATCTAAGAAAGCAGACAATTATATGGAACATCTGAGTCCTAAGATGTGATGGACTGATAATATGGATTTTGGAAGTGAGTTACCGAAAGAAAGAAAAAAAGTCTAGTTTTTTCTTTTCTCTTTTTCCCCATTTTCTGATGTTCTTTATGAAGCCTGCTTGCCAGAAGGATGAGGGCTCTCAATAGCACATGCCAAAGCATTTTCAATCTCACTCCTCTTCCCTTCATATTATTTTTAATCATAAACCTCATAGTTAAAAACTCTTGACAAAGTGTTTTTTCATACCAATTAGTTATTTGTTGAGGAGACTATCTTTAGTGAATCAAAAGGGGGTAATGAAATAAATTATTATTATGCCATCATATTAATAGCTAATTATTAATTTGTGATTCATTCTTTTCCTTCTATTTATTAAGATCTCACTTCTAAAAAGGTCAGTCAGTCTCTGAAGGGAGAAGAGTTTTACATATATAAATATATATATATATATATATATATGTATATGTATAAAGTGATAAGATTACTTCTAGCCCCCAAAGCACATGCTTATGAAATAGATGGGATGGGACCCCACTCAACTGGGAAATGTGATTTTTCTTTAATGTATAAAGCAGAATATTATCTGGATGAATACTTTGTCTGAGAGTACTGCCCTTGGATTTCTTATATACAATTTAGGATAACCCAGAGCATGAAGGAGAAAAGTAGCCAGAAAGACCCAGGGAAATGACTACTCTTGTCCAGAGGCCCTAAGACTATGATACAGTTTATCCAGTCATATTTTTAGCAAGAGGAGCTAAAAGACTTTTAGTCCACCTCATTGTTACATGTCCACCAATCATAGTTAAAATTCACTTGCCATGGGAGTTTGTAATCAGAAGGTCCACAACTGATTTAAGTTGTTTCAGGAGTCTCCCTTGGGATCTTTGGTGACAGAAACCATTGACCATTAAGTTATTTATTATTAGCTAGCCTAATTAATAAACTGATTATTTGAAAATTGTATCTCTCTGGGGTTTTAGTTATTACAATCTGATAAATAACAGGAAACCATCAAAGGATATCTACACATTGTCAACCAGTCCCCAACCAACCTCTAACCTATGGGTGGTCAGAGTCATACGAAATAGATTAGAGACAGGAAAATCATTCCACAAACAAAAGTTTAACTAATTTCAGAGTGAGGAAAATGCTGGGGGAATATACACATACACAATACATATGTGCAAGCACACACATACATATATACATGTGCATATATATATATGTATGTGTGTGTATGTGTGTGTACATACATTTATACATAAATATACTGGACTGACCATAACAAAATACATTTTAGTCTTACGTTGCTACTGGGGGCGCTGTGATTACTCTGCAGGGTACAGAATCTGATGTCTGTGACTGGCACAGGGTATAAGGAACAGGGATTGTGAACATGTCAGAGACATGATGGCTACTGACTCTCATGTCCATGGGAAATAGGAGAAACTAAATCCCTCAGTGAACACCTGGTGTTGCTCCAAGCAATATACTTTGCCAGAGGGTGATATCATCCAGACCACAAAGGACTATTGTGATGCTAAGCTCAGGGCACAGTCTGCTTGCTGGGCCTTAGCTCTGGAAAACAGGGTGTGTCAAGAATATTTTGACAAAATACTCTGAAGTAAGAGATGGAGTAAGGAGAAAGTCTTTGCATAATTCCTGCTCAGAAGTAAGCTCTCTCTCCAGGCTTCTTTTCCAGAACTCTGGATAGTCAGGGTTGGTTTTTCTCTTTTTTTTTTTTTGGTCTTATATTTCTTTACTCTCTTTCTCTTACTTCTTTCCAAATTTGCGATCTTAACCATGTGGGTAACCTACATCCAAGATACAGTTTTTCTATGATTTACACTCTCAAAGAATTGGTCTAAGTAGCGCAGTGGATAAAGCACTGGCCCTGGAGTCAGGAGTACCTGGGTTCAAATCCGGTCTCGGACATTTAATAAATACCTAGCTGTGTGGCCTTGGGCAAGCTACTTAACCCCATTTGCCTTGCAAAAAAAAATAAGGAATTGTCTAAGTCTTGAGATGGAAATCAGTTCTAATTATTAAAAATAGAAAAGAGAGTTCTGGGCACAGTCTCAGGAAGATGTGGGTTTAAATATTTTAAGGAATACTACCTATGTAGCCCTGGGCAGATAACTTAATCCCTATGAAATTTTGAAATCTCTTTATGTATTAACTAATAAATCATAAATGTTACTACTGTATACAAGTGAAGGGAACTCCCCAATAAAGAATTCCTTACCCTGAGAAACTCACAAATCCTTTATATGTTGTCATAATAAAAAAAAAAACTAATCATTCCTTCAATAATAAGCAGTTAGGTACAAAATCTTATGCAATATACTTAGCTAAAACCTCCACTGATAAACTAATGACTTTATCAATCTTTTCATGTCTTTCCAGAAATCCTCCATAGTAGATGTAAGTTCAAATCTGGTCTTATATTCTTACTAAATATGTGACTGTGGGCAAATCATTTAATTTCTTTTAACCTCAGTTTCCTCATATGTAAAATAGTAATGAAAATAATAGCACCTAACTCTTAAATGTTTTCATGAGAATAAATGATTTAATCATTTTAAAGGCCTTAGCATAGTACCCAGCATGGAATAAGTATTATATCAACATTAACTATTATCATTCAATATACATAGCCCTTCCTTAATAGAGAGGAATTTAGATCACAGGCTGTCTTTCTATTGTCCCTCACTGTTTCTGCATGAACTATGAATTTCATTTCTGATGATATATTGAAAAATTGAAAAATTTTATACTGTTTTTCTATGAAGATTTTACTTGGTTCTAGTCAAGATGGTGGAGAGAAAACAGGGACTGTGTTAAGTGCTCCTCTTTTCCTCTCAAAAATAATATGAAAGAAACCTCTTAATAGAAATTTGATCAACAAAACCCAGAAAGAGAAGAAGACCTACCAACAAAGTCTATCTCAGGGAACTGTGGGTGAACCAGGAGAAGAGAAGAGAGGGTCAGAGCAGGGGCAGCAGCTGGAAGAAGCCAGAGGACTAGCCTCAGCCACAGAGACTCTGGTAAGTGGCAGGAGCGAGATCCAATTTTAGCCGAGGAATCTTTGGTTGTAGGGAGAGGAGCTATGGGAGGGTGAGCTTCAGCACAGAGAGTTTCAGAGTGTGCCTGAAGAACAACCAGCTGGCCTGGGAACCTGAGCTCCATACTTCAAGCAGAGCCCTTTTCAACCCCCCCACACCCTCAGGCTCAGGTGTGGGCAACCAGGTTCACTCAACTGAAAGAGAGAATAACTTCCTCTGCCAGGGTTCAGCATATAGTTCAAGGTCAACTTGGACTGTGCTGCTGGGAGTCTCAAACACTCCAGAGAAAGCAACCAGTGCTCCCTAGTGGCCCACCCTTGGAATTACTAAGTGAAGCAAACAAAACCTCTAGGATCCTCAAAAGCAAACCTCTAAGAGCCAGACTCCCCACCCTCACACAAGATCCTAGAAAGATGAAGACAGGCCATTGAAAACAAGGCCTATGGAGAAATACTTAGGAGAAATAGATTCTAAACCATAGAGATCTAGCACTTGTGAGGAGAATGTGAATTAGTCTCCAGTCCAAAGACACTTCCTTGAAGAAATCAGGAAGGAGTTTAAAAATCATTTGGAAAAATTGGGAAAAGAAACTCAAGAAAAAATTAACACTTTGCAACAAGAAAACAAATCCTTGGAAAATATAACTGGTCAAATACAAAATTAGATCAACTCTCTCAGATATTCAATTGGCTAAATTCAAAAACAAAATATTTCTCTCACAAATCCTCAACTGGGCAAATGCAAAAAGAAAATGATTCTCTCAAAACTGAACTGGGGCAATTGCAAAACTCCTTCAAAAATAGAACTGATCAATTGGAAAAGGAGTTGCAAAAGGTAAATGAAAATTCTTCTCTAAAAAAAGAATGGAATTGGTGGAAACTAATGACTTCATGAGACAACAAGATTCTATTAAAACCAAAAGATCAAAAAAATGGAAGAAAATGTAAAATACCTCATTAGAAAATCCACTAACTTGAGAACAGGTCAAGAAAGGACAAATTGGGAATTATGGGCCTTCATGAAAACACTGAAGAGAAAAAAATCCTGGACTTAATATTACAGGATTTAGTGATGGAAAATTGTGCTGATATTATGGAACCAGAGGGCAAAATAGTTATTAAAGGAATACAACATTCCTCTCCAGAATGAGATCCTAAAATGAAAACACCAAGGAACTCTGTGGCCAAATTCCAGAACTATCAGATAAAAGAGAAAATCCTGCAAGCAGCCAGAAAGAAACAATTTAAATACCAAGGAACCACAGGAAGGATTACAGACTTGGCCACATCAACATTAAGGGATCAAAGGGCCTGGAATGAGATATTCTGAAGAGCAAGAGAGCTTGGAATGCAGCCAAGAATATGGTACCCAGCAAAGCTGAACCTTCTCTTCCAGGGGAAGAGAGATGGACATTTAATGAAATGGGTGATTTCCAACATTTCCTGATGAAAATATCAGAGCTAAATAGAAAATTGGATATCAAACAGGGGACTCAAGAGAGACAGATGGAAACATTAAAAAAAAGTGCAAAGAAAAAAAACTGCTATCCAATAAGATGAAAATGGCTATATACCCACTTGGAGAAAGATTCTCACAGCTCTTAAAAATTGTAATGCTATTATAGGGAATATACTTAGCCAGAAGTGATGGACACTCATAACTTTTCTGTGACTCAAATAGAATGATTTAAAAACCAGACCTCCTTAAAAAGGGGGGGGGGGGTAAGAATATGGGATAATTTGTTATAATCATTTTTCTAAGATTTTTGCATCTATATTCATCAGGGAGATAGGTCTATAATTTTCTTTCTGTGTTTTAACTCTTCCTGGTTTAGATATCAGCACCATGATGGTGTCATAGAAAGAGTTAGGTCTTCACCTATTTTTCCAAAGAGTTTATATAGAATTGAAACCAATTCTTCCTTAAATGTTTGAAAGAATACACTTGTGAATCCATCTGGCCTGGAGATTTTTTCTTAGGGAATCCAATAATGGCTTGTTGAATTTCTTTTTCTGAGATAGGGTTATTTAGGTTTATAATTTCCTCTTCATTTAATCTGGGCAACATATTTTTATAAATATTCATCAATTTCACTTAGATTGCCAAATATATTGGCATAGAGTTGGGCAAAATAATTCAGAATTATTACTTTAATTTCCTCCTCATTGGTGGTGAGTTTCCCTTTTTCATTTATGATACTAGCAATTTGGTTTTCTTTCTTTTTTTATTCAAATTGACCAAAGGTTTATCAATTTTAGTGTTTTTTTCTTAAAACCAGCTCTTGCTTTTATTCATTCGTTCAATAGTTTTCTTGCTCTCAATTTTATTAATTTCTCCTTTAATTTTTAGAATTTCTAATTTGCTATTTAATTGGGGGGGGGGTTGATTTGTTCTTTCCCTAATTTTTAGTAGCATATTTAATTCATTGATTCCTTCTTTCTCTAATTTATTCATGTAAGTATTTAAAGGTATAATATATCCCCTGACAGCTGCCTTGAGTGAATCCCATAGGTTTTGGTATGTTGTTTCATTATTGTCATCATCTTGGATGAAATAATTCTTTCTATAATTTGTTGCTTGATCCACTCATTCTTTAAAATGAGGTTAATTAGTTTGCAATTAGTTCTGGGTCTATATCTCCCTGACCCAATATCACATATGATTTGTACTGCATTATGATCTGAGAAAGATGTATTCACTATTTCAGCCTTTCTGCAATTGATCATTAGGTTTTTATGCCCTAGTACATAGTCAATTTTTGTGTAAGTGCCATGTACTGCAGAAAAAAAGTATATTCCTTTCTATTCCCCATTCAATTTCCTCCATAAGTATATCATATCTAGGTTTTCTAACAATATATTTACCTCCTTAACTTCCTTCTTGCTTATTTTATGATTAGATTTATCTAAATCTGAGAGAGGGAGGTTGAGGTCTCCACTAGTAGAGTTTTGCTGTCTGTGTCTTCCTGTTGCTCTTTCAATTTCTCCTCTAAGACTTTGGATGCTATACCATTGGGTGCATACATATATACACACACACACACACACACACACACACACACACACACACACACACATATATATATAATTGAAATTACTTTATTGTCTATAGTACCTTTTAGAAGGATATATTTTCCTTCCTTCAGCTGCTTTTGCTGAGATAAGGATTGCTATACCTGCTTTTTTCACTTCAGCTGAAGCAAAATATATTTTGCTCCAACTTTTTACCTTTACTCTATAAGTATCCCTCTGCTTCAAATGAGTTTCTTGTAAGTAGTATATTATAGGATTCTGGTTTTTAAACCAGTCTGCTATTCACTTACATTTTAAGGGAGAGTTTATCCCATTCACATTCAAAGTTATACTTACTAACTCTTTATTGCCCTCTATGCTATCATTTTTCTGTTTGTATTGCCCCCCCTTTTTTCCATTTATCCATATTCTCCAGTGTTTTGTTTCTGAATACCACCACCTTCAGTGTGTTTGCCCTCTTATATCAACCTTACTCCCCTTTCTTTCCCCTTTCCCTTTTCCCCTTATTTCCTTTTTTCTGTTAGTTTCCCTTTTATCTCCCCTTCCCTGTCCCCCCCTCCCCTTTTCCCCTTTTAATACTTGAAAGGTAAGGTAAGTTTCTTAACTGAGTATGTGTAAATTAACTTTAAGCCAAGTCTAATGAGAGGAAGATTCAGGTGGTTCTCACCGCCTCCCTTCTTCCCTTTATTACAATTGATCTTTTGTACCTCTTGATGTAATGAGATTTACCCCAATCAATCTCCTCTATCCTCCCATATTCTTACTGCCCCCCCTTTTTAAGGAGGTCTTGTTTTTAAATCATTCTATCTGAGTCACAGTAAAGTTATGAGTGTCCATCACTTCTGGCTAAGTATATTCTCTCTAATAGCATTACAATTTTTAAGAGCTCTTTATTAAATTCCATGTTATGGATCTCTCTGGTAATGTTATGAAATCTATGACTGGAAGTAGAGAAGGGGTCCAAAAGTGAACATAAATAGCCAAGTGCCATCCTAAAGATATGGGTGATGACCTCCATTGCCTTTGATCCCTCTAAAGAGAGTCAGATTCAGTTCCCCAGAATCAGAGTGTCAGAGAAGGGCACCAAGAGTTGTCCAGGGCAATAAAATAACTAATCCTGTGTAAACCAGAGGGAGTCCAGAAGAGAGTCCTCTTTTTGTTGTGAAAGAAAGGACTGCCCTGGAATACATTCACTCTGAGAGTGAATGTCTGGTGAGCTCAAACTCTAGGCATTAAACTAACAGAGCAGAGCAGCCTAGATCTATGAGTGGCTAACTGACATTGTCCTAGCGTTAAAGTTATTGATAATTTTATCATACTGATGAATGGAAAAGGTTTAGGAGGAAAGTCTGTACCAATGATTAGTCCATCTAGAGATAGGCTAAGATGAATTGGTTAGTCATATTCTGTTGCCAGATGTTACATGCTGGAACTTGCCCAGTGCTGAGGGTGCACCATAGTGTCTCACTGAGAAATGAGGAAGAGAGATTAATTCAAGGATAAGAGACTCCAGCAATAGCCAGATCATCACCCATAGTCCTGTTTCCTATTTTCTGATTAATTGTCTGGATTTGCACCTTCAGTAAGACAAACTCCAGAAGAGGAAAAACAAGAGGTAATTTTATTATTATTGTTGTTATAAAAAAGATAAAGTCACAGAAAGCTTATAATAATTATAACTAATGATTCCTAAGAGGATTATAACAGCTACAATTAAGATAATGAAAGAAATAGGAAACATCAAAGATAATCAAAAGAGATAGAAAAGTTTTACCATTACATAATCAGTCAAATGATGGGGGAATTCTGACTCCTGAAACCTCAGGCTGGGGGACCCTGGTTTAGCCATTTCACAGTGCTGATCATAAAGGTCCCAGGTAGAGCATCCTCCCATGGGGGAGATTCCAAAGGAGTCTGAACAAGGCTTGTGTAGTTATAAGATACTGAACAAAGAAGGCTTGATATCAAGTATCTTCATGACTCTGGATCCAGAAGATCTATCCTGAAACTAGCCAAGTTTCAGGCTGAATGGTTTTGTTCCAGGTAATTGAGGGAAAGGGGAGTGTGCTTATGAGACTGACCAAGTTCCCAGTAAACACTTCCCTTCTTATGGGGCACTGATTAAGGTTCCCAATTATGCAAATGTTTTACTACAAGTACATGATGCCCCTAACTTGTTCTACTATTTTTGTTTGGGTCATTCTACTGGAATATCTCTAATAAAAGGGAACTCATTCTTTATGAGGTAACCTGTTATACACGTACATAGTTCCAGTTTTTACAGTGGGATAAATTCTGACTCTCTTGTCCTGCTTCTGTACCCTAGAGAAAAATATGTCATTTTCCTCTTTCACATGATAGACCTTTAAATATTAAAATATGGCTATCATACTAGGCTAAACACATTCTAGATAATTATGATTAGGTCCTTCAATAATTCCTTATATCTCATTGTTTTGGTCTGCTTAATTTGATCACATCACCTGGTCTGCTTACTTTGGTCATTTTCCTTTTTTTTATTTATTCCCTTTTTCAGATTGCCTTCTATTGAATAGAAAATTAAGCAAAACTCTGGAGTTTGCTTGATTGTTTAACATGAAACACTGGTCCCTGCAAGTTCTACCTTTGCAGTGTCTCTAAGTTGCTTTCTCTCCTCAAATACTATTAACACTCTGGTACAGGCCTTCATCATTATTCTGATTGTCTTCTGATTGTCTTCCCTACCTCAAGTCTCAACTCAATTCAGTCCAATCTCTACTCAAAAGAGCAGGTCTGATAAGTATTCATCAGAGTCCTATTCAAATCATATCAAGTCCTTATTCAATAAATCAGTGACTCCCTATTATATCAGAAGTCAATATAAAATTAGCTATTTGGCTTTTTAACCCCCTCATAACCTGTCATACATCCTTCCTTTTAAGATTTCTTACATCTTATTCTACCCACTGAGATCTAATGACATGGTTCTCTCTGCTGTTCCTTGTATATTCCAATTCTCAAATTTTGAGTATTGTCATTGACTTTCAGGTATGCCATGGAACCCCCCCCCCCCCACCTCTGCTTCCTGGCTTCCCAAACTTCCTTTTCAATTTCAGTTCAAACCCTACCTCCTGGAAGAAGTCTATTATGACTGAAATCTGCAAATGAGAGAATCTGGGTCACAGAGTTCTGAGTACAATCAATTTATTAGTGAGGTTATCAGTTGCCAATAAGAAGAGATCTACAACACCTTAGCAGTCTATGTTTTAGAGCAGTTTGTTTTGTATCTTTGGTTACCAAGGTTCAAAACTGTGATTGGTCTATAATAGGGTAGAACAGGTTGGACTTAACATTTTATCTTAAATATGATATCTTGCTTGCAAAAAAATGGGTTTTTAAAAGCTGATTTGCAAAAGAGGCTCTCCAAAATGGATGGTAAGGGAAAATTATAGTTAATCAACATTCTCTGGAGAGCCTGAAAAGTTTCGTGCAAGTGATCTCCTATACCTGGGTGCAAGCAAAACTTCTTATAAACCAAATCAGCTCATACTTCCTGACTCCCTTCTACTTTTCTGGGGTAGGTAAATTTGGTCCAGACTATAAGCCAGAGAAATTGGGAAGTTAAACTTTTATAAACTTTTTTTGGAATCATATATTAATCTTTGGTACATTATTTTTCCTACTACAGGCAACCATAGTTTTCAACAATCATTTTTGCAAGGTTTTGAGTTTTACATTTTTCTGCTTCCTTTCCTTTCCCTCCCCTTGCCCTCTACCAGAAAGCTATCTAATATGAGGTATACATGTATAACCATGTAAAACATAGATCCATATTAATCATATTGTGAAAAAATAATATAAAAAACAGAAAAACATTAAAGAGAACAACAAACAACTTTAAAAATTTGAGATAGAAAACTTTGGTCTGCATTTAAACTCCACATTTCATTCTCTGGATATGGATGGTATTTTCCATGAAAAGTCTTTTAGAATTGTCTTTGATTATTGTGCTGCTGAAATGAACAAGAGCATTATAGTTGATCATCACTCAATGTTGTTGTTAGTTTGTATATTATTATTCTAGTTCAGCTCACTTCACTCAGCATTAATTCATACAAGTCTGTCCAGGCTATTCTGAAGTCCTGTTCCTACTTATTTCTTATAAATATACCACAATTTGTTCAGCCATTCCTCAATTGACGGGCATCCCTAAGTTTGCAATTCTTGCCACTATGAAAAAAGATGCTAGGAATATTTTTGAATATGTGGGACTTTTTCTTGTTCCTTTTTTTTATATTTACAAGGAAATGGAGGGTTAAGTGACTTGCCCAAAGTGACACAGCTAGGTAATTATTAAAGGTCTAAGGCCAGATCTGAACCCAAGTCTTCCCAACTCCAAGGCTAGTGCTCTCTCCACTGCACCACCTAGATGCCATCTTTTCCTGTTATTTTTTATGGTCTCTTTCGAAAATAGAATTAGTTGTGCTATTGTTGGATCAAAGGTTAAGTTCAGCTTTATTGCCCTTTGGACATAGTTCTAAATTGCTCTCCAGAATGGTTGGGTCAGTTCACAACTTCACCAGAAATAAATTAGAGTTTCAGGTTTCTCACATCCCTTCCAACATTAAATATTGTCCTTTCTGGTCATATTGGTTAATCTGAGAGGTATGAGATGGTACCTCAGAGTTGTTTTAATTTGCATTTCTCCAATCAATTATGATTTAGAGCATTTTTATATGACATAAATAACTAATTTCTTTATCTAAGAATTACCTTTTCATATTCTTTGACCATTTATCAATTGGAGAATTGTAAACTCAAAGTCTTAAAAATTTGATTCAGTTCTCTATATATTTTAAAAATAAGTCCTTTGGGGGAAGCTAGGTGGTGCAGTGGATAGAGCACCGGCCCTGGAGTCAGGAGTCCCTGAGTTCAAATCCAGCCTCAGACACTTAATAATTACCTAGCTGTGTGGCCTTGGGCAAGCCACTTAACCCCATTTGCCTTGCAAAAACAAAACAAAACAAAACAAACAAATAAAAAATAAGTCCTTTGTTAAAGATAGTTGTAAAAATTGTTTCCCACCTTACTGCCTTCCTTTTAATCTTACTTGCATTGGTTTTATTTGTGCAAAAACTTTTCAATTTAATGTAATTGAAATTATCTAGTTTTCATTTTATAAAATTCTCAGTCCCTTCTTTGGTCATAAACTGCTCCCTTTGCCATAGATTTGCCAGGTAAAATATTCTTTGTTCTCCCAAGTGGCTTATGATATCACCTTTTGTGTCTAAATCCTGTACCCATTATGAATTTATATTCATATAAATTGTGAAGATGTTGTTCTATGCCTAATTTCTGCTATAATATTTTCCAGTTTTCCCAACATTTTATGTCAGAGTGAGTGCTTCTCCCAGAAACTGGAATATTTTGGTTTCCCAAGCAGCAGATTACTATAGTCATTTAATACTGTTTCTTTTGTACCTAATCTATTCTGGCAATCCACCACTCTATTTCTTAGTCACTATCAAACAGTTTTGATGACTGATGGCTTATAATATAATTTTAGATCTGTTATGACTAGGACACCTTCCTTTGTATTTTTTTCATTAATTCCTTTAATATTCTTGACCTCTTATTCTTCCATTTAAATTTAGTTATTATTTTTTGAGCTCAATATAATAAGTTTTGGAAGTTTGATTAACATGGCATTGAATAAGTTAATTTAATTTAGATAAAATTGACATTTTTATTAATTGAGTAATTGACATTTGTCTTATTGTTTAGATCTGCTTTTATTTGTGTGAAAAGTGATGTATAGTTTTTTTTTTAATATAGTTTCTGAGTTTACCTTTGCAGGGAGACTTCCAAGTATTTTAGGTTGTCTGCAGTTACTTTAAATGCAATTTCTCTTTCTATCTCTTGCTGCTGTGTCTTGTTAGTAATGTATATAAATGCTGATGATTATGTGGGTTTATTTTATATCCTGAAGCTTTGTTAAAGTTACTAATTGTTTTAAGTAGTTTCTTTAGATGATTTTCTAGTGTTCTCTAAATATGCCATCATATCACCCGCAAAGAGAGTTTTTTTTATTACTTGTTCTAATTCCTTCAATTTCTTTTTCTTCTCTTATTGCTAAGGCTAGCATTTCTAATATGATTTTGAATAATAGTAGTGATAACAAGCATCTTTGTTTCATCCCTGATCTTAATGGGAATGTTTTTAGCTTATTCCCATTATATTTAATACTTGTTGATGGATTTAGATAGATAGATATTGCTTTAAGGAACACTCCACTTATTCGTATGGTCTAGTGTTTTTAATAGGAATGGGTTTTGTATTATGTCAAAAGTTTTTTCAGCATCTATTGAAATAAACATGATTTCTGTTAGGTTTGTTATTGATATGTTCAATTAAGCTGATAATTTTCCTAATATTGAACCAAACCTGCATTCCTGGTGTAAATCCTATTTATTATAGTGTATTATCCTAATGATAACTTGCTGTAATTGTTTTGCTGATATTTCATTTAAAAGTTTGGTATCCATATTCGTTAAGGAAATTGATCTGCATTTTTCTTTCTGTTTTGACTTTTCCTGCTTTAGGTATCAATCTATGTTGGTGTCAGAGAAGGAATTTGCAAGGGGGGCAGTTAGATGGCACAGTGAATAGAACACCCACCCTAGAATAGGAGGACCTGAGTTCAAATCTTGTCTCAAACACACATATATGCCTAGCTGGGTGACCATAGGTAAATCACTTGACCCTATGGCCTTGCAAAAGAAAAAGAAGGAATTTGGCAGAACTTCTTCACCTATTTTTTCAAATACTTTATATAGAATCAGAACTAATTGTTCTTTGAAAGTCTGGTAGAATTCACTTGTGAATCCATCTGGCCCTGGAATTTTTTTCTTAGGGAGTTAATTGATGCCTTGTTCAATTTCTTTTTCTGAGATGGGATTATTTAAGTATTTAAATTAATTTAATTTAATTTCCTCTTCTTTTAACCTAGATATTTATATTTTTGTAAATGTTTGTCTATGAGATTGTCAAATTTATTGGTATACAATTGGGGAAAATAGGTCCAAATTATTACTTTAATTTACTCTTCGTTGGTGGTGAATTCATCTTTTCCATTCTTGAGACTGGTAATTTGTCTTCATTCATTTTTTTTTTTTTTTTTTTTAGTTTTTGCAAGGCAATGGGGTTAAGTGGCTTGCCCAAGGCCACACGGCTAGGTAATTATTAAGTGTCTGAGGCCAGATTTGAACTCAGGTACTCCTGACTCCAAGGCCAGTGCTCTATCCACTACGCCACCTAGCCGCCCCATTCATTCATTTTTAAGATCACTTTCAGCAAATTCATCAAAGATTTATCTACTTTATTGCTTTTTTTATAAAACTATTAGTTTTATTTATTAATTCAATATTTTTCTTACTTTTAATTTTATTAATTTCTCTTACAAACTCTTAATGCTAATACCTTATTTTATTTGAATCTAAATATAATGTATATACCTAACTCATTCTAGTTATTCACTACAATGTTTAACTATTCATCAATTAATCAATAATCTATCTTTTACAATCCCACCCCCATGACCAACTTTAATTCTTTTTTTTTAGGTTTTTTTTTTTTTTTGCAAGGCAATGGGGTTAAATGGTTTGCCCGAGGCCACATGGCTAGGTAATTATTAAGTGTCTGAAATCAGATTTGAACCCAGGCCTGACTCCAGGGCCGGTGCTTTATCCATTGTACCACCTAGCTGCCCCCCCCCAACTTTAATTCTTAAAAGGCCTGATTTTCATGGATCACAAATTAGTTGAGAAGTGACCCAATTCATTGAGGGCAGTCTCCCACAGGAGATTTTTCCCCCCCCATGTTTCTGGGCACAAAGGGAGAAAGAGGCGGGGAGGGGGTAATTGATGCTACCTTATAATATATGGGTTTCTTTATGATTTGCTTATCAGATATTCAAAGGAGCAATATGAGTCATTGATCAAGTTATCAAGTTTCTACTAGTGGTTTAACATTTCATCGAACAGTTGAACAAAAACATTGGTCTGGTTTTGAAGAGAATCAAAAGATTCATGCAGGGTTCAAGTTACATTCTCAGTTTCTAAAGAAAGATGATTGTCAGCGCATACCAAAGAAGTTGATCTGAGTAGTGGTCTAGTAGGTAGGATGCCTAGTAGGGTAAAGTTAGAACATTCCCTCATCATTCCATTTCTCTTACGGGTTATGCCTAGAAGGTAACCTTTTTACAATCAGCAGACTGCTTACTTTCTCCTAGTAAATTGATTGATATAATATGTATTCTATTGTTAACAAGGAAGAGGGATCTTAATGCCTATTAGTCTCTTAAAGTGAATTTTGCAGTTTTTACAAGGCAGAACTCCTTAGTGATCTCCTCACAGACTCAGCAAGAATAGTTCTCTGATGGTAAAGCTAGTCTGGAGGCAATGCTAAGGAAGTTTTTTGGACAGGAGTGTAACTAGGCTTCCTTTTCAATGAATAAAGTGGAAGCAGGTACTGAAGATAGAAGACTTAGGTATAAGTCTTTGCAGCAATGTAAGAAGTCTTAGGTAATGATGTAGATTTGGAGAATGGAACATTCATTACACTTAGATGATTCAAATAATATTACAGTAGGAGTTAGATTACAAATGTCAAATGGTGAGCTTAACTAATACAATTTGATCAATCTCAACTCTAAATTAGAGCATAAGTCATAACAGTTAATAAAGTAAAAGGAGAAGTAAAATCAGAAGTTCCCATTTGACCAAGAATAGCTCACCATTGAAATCAAGAGAAGACCCCCCCAAAAAAAAATACCAGGAAAAGGGATCAACCAGAAACTTTCATATGGAGTTGCATGTATTTCAATAGTAATGAGTTGTATGTCTAATGTAATCCACTGGAGTTCATGAATGTCCATAAATCTTTTTCAAGTTCTTAATAAGAATAGCAAATTTGATTGATAATGACACAAATTACTTCTGCCATCACAGTGAAATCTAAAACTAGTTTTGTAATACAGTTGGCTTTAGAGAGTTAACTTTGATCTGAAAGGAAGACAGAACCTTAAAGGTCTAAGAGATAGATTGGAATGTAACTTGGGCTATATTTTTCCTTTCAGGATAGAGATTCCTAATAGTTTATACATTATAAGTAACTTCAGCAGGTGAAAATAAAGACTGAAAGACTCTATAAACATGATAAAAATCCTTAATAGGATTTGAAGGTACATTATTACCTGGTCTTTTGCTTTGACAATGTGACCAAACTCCCAAGTTTCTGGTGGACTTTTTTGATACAAATTCAATAAAGTGATTATAAACAGGAAAATAAGAAGCCAAATAAGCAGTGCCACAGATTCCATAAAATATGAAAGGAAGAATAGAATAAACAGATAGACACCCATGAAACATCATTATAACAAAGCTGAAGACAAACCCAAAAGCCATGGGACACCCTAGGCTATATTCCTACCTGTCTATGGAGTCTATTGTCATCCAGGTAAACTGAAAAGAAGACTAGAGGTAACAAAGCAAATGCCAAACAAATATAACAAGGGTTATAACTTGTGCAATGCTGGTGTCTCTGTCTACTCCTTAGGTAGGATTGTCTCAGAAAATTAATTGGAACACTGTTCCATATCTATAATCAAGTCATATTTTCTTAATCTCAGAAAAGGACCCCAAAATCCCATTATTTATTAGGTCTTCAGGATCAAGGATCTAGTTTTAGAAAGTCTCTCAGCAGTCACAAATGTCACTGTTCAAATGCTTAGTTTCCTGTCTACAAAAAAGACAAATTTTGAAAAATATTGACAGGATGATGACAATTAATATAATTAATTATACCTTATAATGCATATGGGAAAAATATAATTATCCTATCTTCCTTTGAGGTTTGAAAAGAGATCTAAAATTAGTTTCTTT
This sequence comes from Macrotis lagotis, assembly GCF_037893015.1. Lineage (NCBI taxonomy): Eukaryota > Metazoa > Chordata > Mammalia > Peramelemorphia > Peramelidae > Macrotis > Macrotis lagotis. The sequence goes on from NC_133666.1 coordinate 102,213,073, forward strand.
AGGCACTGAAGAATTAAATTTCCTGGTGTTGTGGTGCCCTGTTTGGGAATATCCCTGTTCTTCCCTGTTACTTCCCTGTTAGGGAAGATTGACTTGTATGATTTTCTTCTATGGATGTGGGGAGGGAAGTAGTACTAGAAGGTGTTCTTAAGAGAAGGAAATAGTATAGAAGGTTCTAAGAACATTTTAATCAGGAGAAAAAAAAGACTAAAGTACAGAAATGGTACTCTACATTTCCAGAAATCAGGGTCATTGGCATTCATACAATTTGGTCCAGTTATTGGATAATAATTCCACTTACCAGAACTACACAATAAAATACCCTAATGTCCTGGCCAGTATTGGAGAGATGGGTCAGGAAAAACCTAAAGGGTAGCACAATTAGGAATGGAACAAAGATAGAAGCCAAGGGGAAGTCTGGTTCATGGGCATAGTCTAAAAAGCATAAATTCAAGTATTATGAGGCCAACCATGAATAGTAAAAGGAAAGCAATCCATGTCCCTATATCCTTCTTCCAGTTCTCACTGGTGTGGAGAAGCAAGCATGATTAAAAGAATCCTGTCCTCCTGACTCCTAGACTAGTGCTCTATCCACTGATCCACCTAACTGTCCTTCTTGATTGTATTTGGGGTGGTCAACAGAGGGTTATAGTTTTAGTGATCTCCTCTCCTTCAATTCTGCTAGTTGATTGAATTAATATCTTTTTTTCGGGGCATGCTGGTGTCTCTAATTGTTATGCTTTAAGGGAGAATCACTTTCTGAATCTGAGAATGCTTGCCTTATTACAGTTGTTTGCATGGTTTGTACCCAGTTAGAATGTAAAAATTCTCCCCTAACTCTGAGCTCCATGAGGGCAGGGTTGTTTCTGCATTTCTTTAATTCACAGTGCTTTTTGGTACACAGTACATGCTTAATAAATGTCTATTGACTTACTTTCAACATTAAATATCTAAAATTTTCAAAGCTTACCAACAATGACTCTAAGATTATTCCAATAAATGTCCCACCATCTCCCCAGCATTGTTGAATATAATTCATCTGGGATGAGAGACATACATTTCTTTGTATGCATATTCAGATACATATATTTGAAAGTTATAATGATATATGGATTCCTAATTTTAAAAAATATTTTGTATAAAATTCAGAAGAACTAGGGAAGTAAAGATTATAGGAGGCAGAGCACCAAGACCAATTGAGGTTTTGGAGCGGGAAAGAAACTCCAAATCACCCCCATCATAGAAGAAAGGAGGTTGGGAAAAATGAAGAGAAATTGAAAGAATAAAAGATGTGAGGGGAAGAGGGTGAGGAAATCAACAAGGTTTGGCTAAAAATCTTAGGATTTTTATTGATGTGCAAAAAAAAATCCTACTTCTAGTATACCATTGATAATATATTACTATTATTAAAATAATCATCATTATTATCACCATCATCCTGTTATAACATACAAATGATACCTGGAATTGGAAAAGAATATTTCAAAATAAAAAATCAAATGAAAATTGTAGGAACATAAAAAGTTTATCGTGTTTTAATTTATGATAGGAAACACAAAATTGTAACTTTTTACAAATTGCAACACTATTTGCAACATATTTAAAATTAACTAATTGTAGAATGCAATTGCTTCCTGTTTTTCACTAGAATGTTATTTTTTATTATGTTGACTTATTTATATTTATAATATATATATATTAATATATTATATATTAAAATAATTGGGCAAAATAAGTATGTAACTATTTAGCAACTTAACTGAATAATATATTTTAAATATATAATATGAATATCATAATAAAATAAAATTTACCCAAAATTTCACTTTATTCATATGCTCTTAAAACAGAGAAGATATGATTCACCATAATGATTTTTTACTGTCATACTACCAAATATCAGAAGTAATTGTTTTTGTAGTAAGAAATACTCAGAAATCATATTTGTAAACCATTTTGCAAAATATACATAAGCTAAAGATCTTTACATATATAAATATTTATACAATAATTAAATATATTTTAAGCTATACTAACATATAAAATATAATTATGTATTAAATATTAATTATCAATTCCTTCACTGATTAGATTGTGCATTAGACCAAATTAACAGAATTTTTATGTTATTATTTTCTTTGAAATTGTATTACATTTGTCCAAACCTGACAAACAGCAATACAACTTTTGGAGATAAAACCAATTCAGTATAATCAGAACTTAGACTTACTTCCAGAATTTTGGAGGAAGCATGGAACAATTATTAGAATCCTGGTTTTGTAGTCAGGAACATCTTGTTGCAATTGCTGTCTTAGTCACCTCCCAGTTATACAACTACAGAATTTTCTAGTCATGTATAATCACTTTGAGATTGATTTCCCTTATTTGTTTAAGGGGATGAAAACACCTTTCTATCCAGCATAGCTATCTTGAAACTTATATTAGACATTGTACTTTTCAAAGTTCAGAGAAAGGATAGAGAGAAAATGGCAGAGAGACAAAGATAGCAATAGATAGAAAAACAAAAAGAGAAACAAAAAAAGAGAGGAAAAGACAGAGATTGAGACAAGAGAAGAGAGAAACAGACAGACAGAGACAGAGAGACACACATCAATAGCACAAAAAAGAGAGACAGAAAATAGAGATAAAAACATAAAGGCAGCATGACATGAAAGACAAAAAATTGACAAAAGTGAGGAGCACCTGAAACCATGGTTTCTAGAAACTGTTTTTACTATATTTTCTTCGCAAATGCCTTTTTTTGGAGTTGATAATATCTACTAGATGACTATTGATGGGAAGCCAATGTATAAGGCTTTGTGAACTATAAAATAGTGGGAATCTGAACACAAGGTATAATAGAAGCCATGTGAAAACCCAGCATATTCAAATTGGTGTGGGGCATAGGGAAATTCAAAAACTGGTGCTAAATAGAATGGTAAAACTACACAACTTGATGAAATTTGTACAATTGAAAGCGAATGGCTTTATATTCAAAAATTCTAGATTCAAATTCCATCCCTGATGATCATTACATATGTGATCTAAGGTAAGTTATTTAACTTTTCTGGCCTCAGTTCCTCATCTTAAAAAATAAGGTGAGTTCTTTCCCAGCTATGGATCTATAATGTAATTATCTATGATCTATGAAAGTAATTACAAAATAGATAAAAGCATTTTTGCTGTTTTTTTAAAAAAAATCTCAATATACAGCATAGTGTCTATATATTAGTACATTATTAATTTTATGTTGAATTTGTTAAAATTAACTTTTAAATAAAATGCAACCATTCTATTATGTCCTGGTATATTATGATGGGAAAAATCCCAATGAATAACATGGAGGTCAAACCATTTCATTTCCTCATTTTCCTAATAGAGAAACAAAATGGGAAAATACTTAACTGACCATTTTGTTCAATGAATTTATCAGTTGACAAAAGTTGCTATTTGATGTCAATGTTATTAAAATTAGCAAGGAAAGTTAAAGATAATTGGGCATATGTCCACCTTCTCTAACAAAGTAACACTTAAGATAAATGAATCATGGGTTTTATAAATTAGTAGACATCCATTTCTTTTTGTAGATGTTACTTAAGATCATAGAAATAGATTATAGCTTTCCTCAGCCTTGAATGCTTGTTATTTTAAGCTTTATTCTTGTCACTGTAAATATCCATAAATCACTACACATTATTTTATGGTATAGACAAAGTAACCAATTTCAATATGAATTCTCTATAGTTGCTGAAAGGAGGGTTACCAAAATAATATTTTTGAGAAACAATAGCATGTCTTATGAATTTGGGGGATAAAAAGAAAGTATGATTTTTTAAAACATCTCCAGAATCCTTAGTATGTTAGAATAATAAGGTACTTGAAGACAGTAGAAGATGCCTTAGATAAGATGGAGTGCAGGAATGTGAGTGACTAGCTGCTATTTATGAAAATCATTATAACTCGTATACAACCTATGGATAAGAATTTTACTCTTTTTCTTGTGACCCCATTTATGAACTGACAACACTCTCAAAGAATCTTGAGGAAAGTGCTTTATAAATGTCAAGCATTGGCTTTGATTTGTTTGTTATCTATTTTTGAAATTCTCTAAGAAATGTTTAAATTTGTAAAGTTTAGAACTCATAATATAAATATTATTCATCTTCCTGCTATTATGGGAATTAACAAAGACATTTTACAGTAAATAATATGTTGAGCTTTACTTTGTTCTGATTCTTACTATGTATAGTTGTTATGTTTCCAGGAAGGTGATTTGACAAAAAGCATAATCTGTGTAATAAGCTAAGTTGAAACAGGGTTCCACTACATAACAAGTCCTATACTTGTCTCCTCTCCAAAGACATTTTCTTTTATATAAGCGTGTCAAAGTAAGAATTAGAATTAACAGTAGGGATATGCTCAAAGGGCTACTCTAATTATGGAGCTTATAAGCTTCACCAAAACATTCTCTGCTAGGTGGAATACTCAGCTATGATCAGTCACCAGTTAGTATATCAATGATCTTTCCCTTATCATCCTGTCAAAAAAAAGTAAGTATCATTGGAAAGTCAAACTAACACACTCATGGCTATATCATTCTTTTAATTTATTTGTTTGGTTGTTTTCAAGGTTTTTATAATGTAGCAAGATGTGTCCAGCACGTCTTGAGCATTTGTATGAAATGATTGGTTCATTATACTTTTAAGATTTTTGGGTTTTTTTTTTTAATTCATCATCAAATCACTTAAGGAGTGACAAGAAAAGAAAATGAGAGGAAAAAGCACATAGACTGGTAAAATGAATAAATGACATATTGTATATAGGGGTGGATTTAGGGAGGGATGTCATGAATTAAGTTCAACATTTTAATTTATAATGAATCAGAGAAACTGAAACATTGCAGGGAAACAGTTTAAATGGAATGTTAAAAAAAAGGTTTTATTCCTTTTAACTGAATTTTCTTTTTATCTATAGGTTAGACAGAATATTTTTGAGTCATTCTTTTAGTCCATAGTTAGAGATTCATTGGTTTGATATAGCTATAAAATGAGAGACAGAGATACAGAGAAGCAGAAAGAGGCAGAGAGATATACATGATGTCCCATCTCCCAATCTCCAAAGGATTTGTAATGTTGATGATATAGTTATTTCATCCATCAGTGCAGATTGCAAATCATTCCTGCTGGGTCTATCTATGTGACTCATGCACTTCCTGCCATAAAATCACAATAGGATCCCATGAATTCAAACCATCTTCTAATTTTCTTCTTTTTAACAATTCCAGTAAAGCACAGTAACTAATAGCAACAGAGAAGGCTGTCTATTTTTTGTCTTTTGAACCATATATATATATTTTTGGTGATACATTTCTATAAGAACATCTTTTATATTGTCTATCTGCCTAATTCCACTTTTCTAATGTGTGACAGCTTGCTCATGCCGACCCATATATCTTTTTATTTGCCTCAACTGTGCTAGATTATTTATATTTTTCTTCTACTATAGCATTAACTATGAACAGTAAATATTCAATAAATTGGTGCTGAATTATTAAATGCAGAAAAATTTTAGAGTACCTTAGCTCCATCATTCTCACTCACATCAGTTTTCATTTTTCAAAACTAGAGACATAAAAGGTATAAGATATTGAGCTAAATATCTTCTTATTTCCAAAGGTTTTTTTTAATTGACCTCTGCTATGTATTTCCTCCTTACTTCCTTTGTACATGACTCACGTTCTTCTTTTTGATTTGTCATAAAAGCACAAATGCGGGATCTCCACATAAAAGTACACTTGATAATAATTCCTAGTGAATAGCATTTGAGAACTATTAGCAAGAATGCTTTGGCTAATCTAAGTTGCCTAAATGTTACAAAATATAACTTGAGATCTCTCAGACAATTAAGGGACATCCCAATTAGAGAGTTATGTGCCAGAGTTACATTTGACAACATCAAATTGGGACTTAGTTGAGGGTATAACATGACTAGGAAATAATTATCTTACTCTATTTTCTTGGCTCTTAAAAATACATTTAAAGGCCAATAAAAAGAAATAAATTTAATATACATGTGTTTAGAGTCTCCAAACTAAAGGAAAACTAAAGCAAAACCACATTTTGAATTGTCCATATAGTCTTTCCTACAAGTTAATCCTGTTAGGCAAGAAAGCTTTACCCTACTATTCTTGGTTAAAAAACAATTCAATTGGGGTGGCTAGGTGGCCCAGTGGATAAAGCACTGGCTCTGGAGTCAGGAGTACCTGGGTTCAAATGCAGCCTCAGACATTTAATAATTACCTAGCTGTGTGGCTTTGGGCAAGCCACTTAACACCATTTGCCTTTCAAAAAAAACCCTAAAATACATTTTAATTATTTATAATTATATTGCTTTAATCTGCTAGAAACTCTCATGATATGGCAATCTTTCTGAATGTCTTGTATTTAACTTATCAGTGCAGTTGGAGCAGAAGTAGTACTTTGTCTTCTTGATATTTCTGTAGCTTTAGAAAAGCTCAGTCATCTGACAAAGGACATAGGCATGTTATAACTGTGTTCCTATCAACACTAAATATTTTCACTTCATTGTTGCCAATAATTTTAATAGAACTATATTAACATTTTCTTCATAATTACATTTGTGGAAGGGGAAAAAAGTAATTGTAATGATTGTGGGGAAAAAACAGAAGTAATATTTGAGGTCCAAGGGAAAGACTCTGAAAATCTATCAAGATTCCTTTATAACCACTCTCAGAGAAAAATTTAACAGTCCTGTAAATTACATGGAATTCATTGAATCTCATTTATTTAAAAATCTTAGGATCTATAATTTTTTCAGGTAATAAAGTTTCTAAGTGATGCCCTTACAAAAATCTCACAAATAAATTCAGTAAAGTAAAAATATTTTAAAATGATCCTTTATTGACCACAAGGTAATAAAACTATAATCAGCAAATACTGAAAAATAGACTGAAATTAATTGAAGACAATCCTAAAAAACTGTTGGATCAAAGACCAATTAAAGAAACATTAGATGGCAGTGGATAAAGCACTGGCCCTGGAGTCAGGAATACTTGGGTTCAAATCCAGTCTCAGACACTTAATAATTACCTAGTTGTGTGGCCTTGGGCAAGCCACTTAACCCCATCTGCCTTGCAAAAACCTAAATAAAGAAAAAAAAGAAACATTAGATAATATCCTCAAAAAATGATATTGTTTCATTGTTGAAATAATATACCAAAATTTGGAAATAGAGCCAAAGCAATATATTAGAGAAATTTTTTTTTTTATCTATAAATGTTTCTATAGTACTTTCCCCCCTTTTGTTTAAGGATGTTATTAGGAAATAAATTTTTAGACATACCTATTCACCATGAGAGGACCAGTGTCTCAGGCTCCCTGGTATCAGTGGATATGTGTTGTCACGCAAAATGAAAAGAGTTTGGTTTTTCATCCAAAAGGATTACACGGGTCAGGAAACCTCCAACTCACAGGACATATTAGTCTGGTGTTGCCAAGGCAACCGCAGATAGAGATTCAAAATTCAGCAAATAATAGTAGCTTTTTAGGGGTGAATTAATTAAATGTTTGACCAAATATAGCCTGCAAGTGATGTTATAGATATTCAAATGGCCCTTGGCAAAAACAAAGATTCTCTCCCTCCTGCATAAGGAGTAATTTTTAGTTAACTCCATGTCCTTGTGCAGAGAACTCCACAATTTTTGGCACAGTACAACATAGTAGATAGCTAGTCCCAATGGCAAGAAGCTATGGATTCAAGTTCCAATTTGACCATATCTTTGATTAACTATCCTGGTAACTCACCTTATCTTTCAACCCTCTTCACTCTCTATTATTACACATTTATAGAGAAGATCAGGACGTGCCCCATTAGAGGTATTTTCTCCTCTGTGAGTTCCCTCAATCAATGAAATTTCAGGTCAAGTGCCTATCATGATCTGTAAAGACTAGATTTTCTCTTTGGAAGGGGAACACTGATTTTCATTTCTTTATTGTTTTTGGGTTGGTCAGGGCCCAATTTAATCTGAGTCTTGTTTTCCATAATAGAAAAAAAATCATATCATTTTTGTTCTTTTAATCCCATAGTATGTTTTAAGTCTTGCTTCATACAGTTCACCTCTTAACTTTCAAATCCCTTTGTTCATACTGAATGTCCTCCTGTCTTTTTAATTCATTTGTTCCAATCTTATTGATTCTTCAAGGCTCAGCTAAAATCTTATTGATTCTTCAAGGCTCAGCTAAAGTGGGAAGAAAAGTAAGAAGTTAGAAGACTGAATTCAAATTACACTATGCTACAAATTACTATATTCTTTGCCAGTTAATCATCTTCTTTCTTCCTTAGTTCCTTTATTTGTAAATGAGGGAGTCCAAGAAGCTAACTTGTAAGTTGAAACTGGTAGTAAATTTGATACACTAAAAATCCTTACCCCTTTTATTGATGTCTTCCTGACTACTCTAGATGTTTAGTTGTTAGTTATTTTTCAGTTGTGTCCACTTCATGAACCCATTTGGGGTTTTCATGGCTAAGACACTGAAGTAGTTTGACATTTCCTTCTCCAACTTTTTATAGATGGGGAACTTAAGTGACTTGTCCAGGATCACACAGCTAGTGAGAGTCTGAGTCCAGATGGAAGATGAGTCTTCTTGACTCCAGGTCTGACACTCTGCCCACTAGCTTCCCCCTTCTAGACATTACTATTTCTCCATTCTATGATCTCATAGTATCTCCACATACATTTACCATTTTCATTAGTATATTATTGTGTGGCAGTTATAACACAATTATTTAATTTTACTTAACATTTTACAAACATGTCTTATCTCCTTCTTCCCCCCAACAGGTTGTAATATTCTTAAGGACAGGGCCACACATGTTTTTTTCAGAATATCACTTTATCTAGCAGTTATCACAATTTTACATACAAAAGCTTATATAGTAGTGTTGGGGGTGGTGAGGATGATGATTTAAATTCACATTTATATATTTGGAAGTCTTGTACAATCACCACAGGTAATATAAACATTGCTATTTGAGAACTGAGTAAGCTAAGAATCTGAAAGATTAAATATCTTACCCATGATTACAGAGCAGATAATTAATAATGCCTCAATAAGTTTCTCTTTCATCCTTAAAATTTATGATATGGTGGACTACTTGCCAACTTTAGTTATTCATGAAACAACACAGAGAATATACAGCACGAACTATTCAAGAAGTCACCCCATTCAACAAACATCTCTTTTTCAATTTGAGTGATATTTGCTTCCTTTCTAGTCCAAAAGGAAAATTGTGGAAATACAATGGAGTATAAGGAAAGAATGGGTCACAGTTTCTTCTCAGCATGTGTTGGAAGAATTTAGAAGATTTGGAAGATTGATTTGGTTCCTCAAAAAAAGGTGATAAAAGGTGTACACTCAATATTTAGGAGCTAGGAAAACCGAAGAGGAATGAATCTTAAGACTTTCAGAATTGGTTTCCCTGTATACCATGCAATGGAAATCACTGGTTGAAAATGTTTATAATAGTTTGAGAAGCTATGGATTTAAAGAGGATAAAACTCTGGCTAGCAATTTGATGTCTATATGTATATTAAACATACATATCTATTACATATAAAGGATTATGTAACAGTATCATTCTTTGGAAAAATTACTGTAAATAATAAAAATAAAATTGGCTCTGGTTTCAAGACAAACCATATCTTTGACATTTAGAGTGGAACCTTGAGAAGGTTATTTAACTACCTTGGACCTCAGTTTCCTTATCAGTAAAAAAGAGAGATTTAGATTAGATGGTCCCCTGGGTTCTTTACAGGTCAAGATCTATGAGTGACTTCTTCTGATCATAATAATCAGATTGTTTTCTGATTTTGTCAAAAGATTTCAAAAGTAGAAACTATGATGTCCATTAATCCCAAATGGCAAGGAAGAAGCGATACTTTTGTTGACTCCAGCAAAATACTTTTAATTCTAAAAAATTTTCTTAAAATGTCCTACTTTATCCATGTCTGATCATATATTTCCCATTCTTTTATCTTAATAAAAACCCCATATTTTTATAGACATACTATAGTAATTGAATTTAGTTCATATTTTAGATGTATATAAAGAAAACTAAATGTCATTAAACTGTATAATAAATGGGTAAGAATAGAATGCAATATATTATTTCCTACTTAACATATTGGAAGAGGGATATGTCCAACATTGGAAATAAGAAGAGGTCACTTTCATATTGAATTTTCACTTTGTATTAAATATTCAATTCAAATGTCTAGTATTCTCATACTGGATCAAAAATTCATTTTTAAATTCTAAAATAGAATAGAATCTTTGATATAGAAGCCAATATTTGTCAAGGTAAAGTCTTGGCAGACATGTATTTGCCACAAAAACAACATGAAATGAAATTGTTCATGTCATATTTTGCTGGATTTTCAGGTGGCCCATGTAAAAAAAAAGTGGAATTTAAAGAAGTTACTGAAATTAGTTCTGCTGGGGTTTGAAAAATTACAGATAAAATCTGAATTTTCAAAATGAAAGGGAAAGTGAATATTTCTGGATGAAATGACAATAAATCTAAGTATAAATATCTGCATTTTGAAAAATAATCATGGAAGTCATGAAGAAAATGAAGATTAGATTCCCAATTGTTATTACCTGCCTAGATGTTCAATGTAGAAGAGGACTGAAGATGGCAGGTAAAAAAAATAATAAACCTTTCTAAAGAAAGTGATTGTCTTCCACTAAAATTGTAAGTCTTACAAGTTGTAAACCAAATTTAAGTCATTTAAAAATAATGAATGTTTCAATAATTTATGTCATTTCCTTGTTAGAAAGTTAACTACTCTTCCCCTGGAAGGCATCTATAAAAGCAGGAATAGCCTTTTTGATGACTCACTCTCTCTATTCTATTTTTTTTAACTTCATAAACAATTTTTTAAAAATCTTATTTATGGTCTTCTGTTATGACCTCAAAGTACTTCTAAATAGTTAAATAAATCTTTGGATGAAATAATAGTATTGTTATAATGTGCCAAATATATTGGCATAGTTTTTGGCAACGAGTCTGAACAGAAATTGCAAATAATATATTTTTGCTGACATTTTATTTCAATAAATGAAAGATGCTTTAGGAATTTTTCAAAAACCATAGTGATTTTAAAAACTGTGAAGAAACTGCAATTTCCAGATTCATTTCAGTTTTTGATTCATACTACCACCAGCTCCTATTAGAATCATGAAAGAAGTCAACTCTCCAAATACATTCTTGATTATTAAATTTAAACAGAAATTCATGACAAAACAGCATTCACAGACATTTAATGTCTCCCTAGCCATAAGTTTATAGGAAGAGTTATCTAATTCTTCTCTAATTTCAAATTGTCTGTCTCTCCTGTCTTAATATCAATTTAATCATGGTCCCCTTTCCTCCTTGGTCCTCCAATCTTTTGAAAAAAAAATTGCACACAGATGTATTTAATATATTTTAAACTTAACATATGTGCATACTTAGACCATCACTGCGTTTTTATTTGGCTCTCATTTAGAATCATTTTGTACACCGATGTGTAAATACTACCCATCTTAAATCTAAATATAAATTACCAGGACAATTCAGTTTTAACGCAGTTTTCCCCAGTCTTAATCCAGAAGTATATTCTGCAACCACCATTCTTTCCAGTTTAACCCAGCTGAAGCATTCCTCTGAATGTCTTGATTTCAGTGTGGTGCAGTAAAGAGCGCTCTTGTGGACAGTTCTTTTTCATCTAGCAATAGCTTTTGATATTGTTTCCTCAATTTCATTAAAATAAGATCGGTCCCAGTTCCCAAACGCCCTCAAAGCTCCATCCCAGCCTCTTTCATTTGTTTTACTTATTAATTTTTTTGGTCACCCACTCTCCAGTCAGTTCTTAGCATGACTAGCTTAAATTTGTCCAGCTTTTCTAGTCAAGACAGCTTCACCGCTTACCTATCCAAAGGACATATTAGGCTCCGATCAAAAAAACATTCACATCAGACAAGGAATTAATCCAAAAGCCAAGGCATCAGACCTCACCGCTCCAATCTCAAGCGACCACCCCACACAGAGACATACATACACCCCCTTTAAGGAAAAGAAAAATTCCTTTGCTCTCATCCAGTTGAGGGGAGAAAGCTCATAAGTCAGCTCCCGGAGTGATCTTAAAGAATGTCCTCCGCGGATACTTGGAAGGAAGTCAAGTATACAGGCAGGTAGGTGTAGCATCCGTTGATCAGAGGGGTTTAAAAAAAAGGTAAATTAGAAAAAGCGGGTGGGAGGAGACGAGGAAGTTTACTTTATCTGACTCTTCCCCAAATGCTCGAATTTAAAATACACACCATCAAGTAAACTTTGGAGGGATGGGGAGCTCTAGAGAAGAGGGATGAAGTTTCCCACGAGGTCTAAGCAGAAGTGCTGCAAAGTGCGAGTTGTATTCTATTTTTCTTTGGTTTGAAGTCTCTCTCCTAGAGCTTCATTCCAAAAGATTCCATTGGCAAAAGGGTAGAGAGGATAAAGTGAGTATTGGTGCAAACCCGAGTTCCTAAATTACTGCATCTCACCATACAAAGCCTTGGAAATGGCTGCAAAAGGGGCTGGGTCTCTATGGTTTTTAACCCCTCCCCTTTTCCCAGCGGAGGGTTACACCTGCTACCGTCCAACCTGCAATATAAGCGTATAGTATCTAAAATAAACTAAATCAAAGAGCAGGGAATTCAGAATCCATTGCCCTTTTCACTTGAGGACATAAAAGCCGCCATCAGGACTCCCAGTAGGAGTATTAAAGCAAGAAAAGAGAAGGAAAGGAGGGGGGTATAAAAATGTACGACAATAGAGAAAAGGCTTGATGCCTCTATACTAAAAGCTGTGGGAAGCCTCTTGGCTCCTGAGCAAAGTGCTGCAGAGACTCACTCTCTTCCAGAGGAGAAAAAAGGGTGGTGGGTGTAGTAGGGGGTCGAGAAAAGGTTATTTTGAAGACTCACTGATTACTCCCCCTCCCCCCAGTTAATTAGAACTGTAACTATAAGATGCAAATAACCGGGGGGGGGGGAGAGAAGATTGCCTGGAGGGCGTGGAATTGTTGAAAATATGTGGTCTGTCTTGTTGCAAGCTGTTAATCAGGGAGGAACATTTTACTATTTATTTTATTTTTCATCAGCCTTCCTTTCTCTCTTCCTTCTTTCCTTTTAATTCCCAGTCCCTCTTCCTCCAGCTTGCCTGCAGTTGGTGTGGGACTGGGCTTGCGTGTGTGTCTGTGTGTGCATGTGTATGAATGTGCGCCCGAGCGCTGCCTGCGCGGAGTGGGTGAGAGCAAGTGAAGGAGCGGCTAGTTCATTCTCTCTCTCGCCTTCCCCACCTCCCTCCTATCCTCTTCTTTGCTTTCCTCCTCCTTTTCCTTCTCACCTAGGACCAAGGCTGCCTAGATCTTCCCTGCAGCCCTCCGCTTCTTCACTTCAAAGTTTCGTTGGATCCAGCAGCTTCTTCTCTATAGGGCTTTCCAGAAAATAGACATTTTTTTCAAGCTTTGCCTCGGATCTGTTGTTCACCCCCCACCTCCTCCTGCCCCAACCACCCCAACAGCCATACAGGAAATCGGAGCAGCGAGTTGAGGATTTTCCCAATTAAACAGGAAAAAAAAGACGGTGAGAGGGAACCAGTGAGAGTGGCAGCAGCTGGGATTCTCTGCTTTTGTCTTGCCTAATTCTGAAATGATCTGAGTGTTTTTTTTAAGAGAAGAAAATTAAATAGGAAGCCAAGTTGGTAGAGGAGGGGCTGGGGAGATTAAAGGTGCCGGTGGGGTTGCCACCATCCTCTTTTTCATGTAGTATAAGGTTAGAAAGCTGTCTGCGCTCCTTTGGGTGTCTAATCCTCATCTGCTACTAATAATATTAAAAAGGGAAAGCAAAAGAAACTGAGATTTTGGAACTCAAGAAAGACACCAGACTTGCATCCACCTTCTTGGTTTTAAGGACACCGCCTCAAGGTAAGAAACAGCAATATTGCTATCTGAATTTACTGGGAGGATAACTTAAAATAGATGTGTATTTTTATAGGTGCGTAGCTTTTTATTTTAAACGCAACTTTATTTACGTATTTTTGAAAAATCCTTAAATGTTTTCTATGCAATTGTCTAACTGGGGGTTGGGGAAGAGAGGTATTACGGTGGGAATTCAAACGAGGTTGCCAGTGATGGAAATGGTGCTGATGCAAGGCTAAGTGCTTGCAAGGCAGGAAGCGGAAAATCGTGTCCTGTGATTGTACTTTTTAAAAGCTATTGAAAATTGCAAATCTCAGTGTAGTCTAGGTTTACTGATGTGTACGTGTATATATATTTGGTGATTTTTTCCTCTATAACATAGCCTCTCCCCTAGGTCCCCCTCCTCATTTGAAAACATTATAAGCATTGCAGACCCATTCCCTTGTTCCCTTAGGGAACTGTGACCTCGAAGGATGCTATCCGAAGTTAGCTGTTAGTAGATAGTAGAGTACTGGGTGGTACCTTCACTGGTGGCGACTGGCTTCAAGCTTGCAACCCTTGGGCACTCTCCCCTCTTGCCTCTTCTTGTCTGATCTGGAACTGGTGTTGTTCCCATTTCTTCCGCTAGAGGTTCCTATCCCGTGCCGCGGCCAAAGGTGGGTGGGGGAGCAGCTGGGAAATGCGAAAGGAGCTAGCGCTCCCGAAGGGTGGTGTGTTTGGCACCAGGGGCTGGGAAACGTAGTATTGGCCAGGAACAGAGGCCCTCGGAGTTTCCAGTCCTTTCTTCTGGTATCGCGAAGCAAGGTAGAGAAGGTCCAAATCGGGCCTCTGCTCTTGCCCCACTGAAGGGACCAGTTCCTGGCTCGGACCTAAGGGCAGCCCCTGGAGGTAATATCTTTTCTCCTTTTACCTTTCCTGAGTCCTCTACTAAGAGCGCGCGGGGCGGGGGCATGTGTGTTTCTATAAACAGATGTGTCATGAATACCTCTGTGTGTATGTATTAGGAATGATCTGGGATCTTGCTCCTCTTTCTATTAACATTTAAGTGCCTTCTCTTGGGGGAAGTTTTCTACAGGCAAGATTTGGAGGTGGTGGCTCTTTAGGCTGGACTGCCCTGAGGTGCACAGTCGAACCTAGCAATGCACCCCTGAGCTGCAGTGGATAGGAATGAAACACCCCGAGAGTAGGGTGGGTTGGGATAGCTTGAAGAAAGAGGAGTACCGCACCCATCACTTCTCATCCCCTTTTACTTGAAGATAAAGCATTTTTGCCTTGAATATCCCCTGTCCTATGATTCTCTCTCCCTAGAGACTGGGGGTGGGAGAAAGAAAAAAAGCTACTGGGACAGTTTTGTGAGTGGAGACAGGAGGCTTAAACATCTAGCATAGGGATGAAATGAAATTAAGCATGGGGAAATAGAGGTTTGAGATTTAGTTTATCTGGTAAAAACTAGTCCATTAAACATAATCTTTGATATAATGCAATTAATTAAATCCAGGAAAATAAAAAATAACCTGTTCCCAGTATCTAGTACACTGAGTACATAGTAGTCCCTGATTAAATATGTATTTATACACACATATATGTATGTATATATATATATACATACATACATACATTTTTTTCTAACAAAAGGGGTAGGTATTCTGTGGATGATATGCCTACTTTGTACCTTCCAGACAGTTGATAAATTATATATTTTTCAATAAACAAGGCTGGTGTGTATATGCATACCATATGTTGTTATTTTACCTTGAGTACCACAGTTCTAGTGTGCTCTTAAGGATATTCTTCATTAACATGAGTTTTAAGCAGATATTAAATTATTATATTAAATAGATTATATTATTATATAATTATATTAAATTCTATTAAATCTTCCATATTATCTTAGGAGGGTAGAGGAATAATAGTGTATGAAAATTTTGGTTAAAATGAATAAATATTGAAGTTTTAACATTTGTGAAATGTTGAACCACATAATTAAGAATAGACATATTTACCAAAGACAGGAAGTGATGGTTAATATAAGAGAGATCATACTTCAGTGTATTATCATCACCATCCAGTAGAGTGTATGATTTCCAATGCTTTTTGGAGTATGTAACAGATAAAAGGAACACTTTTTTGCTTCAAACCAGTTTCAAGGTTTTTGAAACATTGTCAGGTCTAAGAATTTGAAATTGTGAACTGGCGGATAAAGTCCATATGTTACAGTGTAAATGTTTAAGGCATGAATATATTTTGATTGAAACTATTTTGTTAAGGTATACTTGTGTCAGTTAACATTATGTAATGAGTTTCACTTAAGGGAAATGAAGATGGGCCAATACATCATTGCTTATTCCAAATTTAATGTTAGGCAACTGAGCATGAGATTGGGAGGGAAATCAATATAAAGTTTGTCATTCATATGATAAATATTGCTTCTGTGCAGAGCCAAGAAAAAAAGAGATGGTTAATTCTCAAAAAATTGTATTGTTATTTTAAATGTATTATTTTTAGCAATCTTGCAATTTGGTAAAATGCTAATCTATTTAATTAAGATAAAATCTCATTCATTCCTCACATTAGGGACTCTCTGGGAAGACACCCTGGAAAATCATAGGTCTGCACAATTTGTGTGTATGTGCATAACAGGGTATTGTTTCTTTACATTGACAAAATAAACACTGTTAAAGCTGAAAAGGTAATATCAAGTGCATTTTAGAGCTTTTTTCTTTTTAAAAAATAACCTTTCAGAAAATTCAGGTTACAGTAAGTAATTACAACATATAACAAATTCATTCGCTGGATTTTTTAAATTACAGTTTGACTTTTATAGATTGTTACATATTTTATTTGCTCTGTTCACTCTATATTCTGTCAAAAAGCTCTGGGAAGAAATTGTTCTCTTTGTAGCACAGGTAAAGGACATCAATATATATGCAATGGTGTTTATCAATTTCATATACCCTCTGTTGCCTTTTAATCACAGGACAGACTCAAGAGAAAATAATCATTTACAGTATTTACAGTATGTAGTCAAGTAATTTCCCATACAACATTGCTCTCCTTTCAACCTCAATTTTGAGGTTTCTGCCTCTGAATCTTCCTATTCCAGCATTATTCCCTTGGGGGGAGGGGCTGGTTTGGTTGTCAGCAGTAATGGGAGTTTAAGGAAAGGTCCTATTTACTGAAATTCCAAGGAAGGGTTTGAATAGGAATTAATAAAGTGAAGTTCTCTAAAAAGTATATGGGGAGGAGTGTGGGGGAGGGAGGAGGATTGACCCAGAAGAAGAAAGTGCTGGAAAGGAGGGGTAAACGTTAGACTGCCAGTCAGTTTAAAAACATAGAAGCATTTTAAGAAATTTCTTTATTTGGGAGACTATCACCCTATATTCTCCTACTATCCTAATCACTTTTATTTTCCTGTGGCTCCCCAAATTTAAACCTACTGCATGGAACCTTGCTATACACTAGCAGATTAGTTGAGAATATTTTCTCCCATAATTTCATGTGTAATACCCTATCTTTATTTTGTTGGTTAAATATATGGTGAAAAGGAAATTATAGATTTAAATAGCTTATTTTTGTTTGCTTTGAAACTATCCCAATCTCCTTTATTTGAAAAGCAAAGAATTATGGGAGTTTTTCAAGGGACAGGAAAAAATTATTGTGTTTTTTTTTACTCTCAGGAGAAACAAGGTCTCTTAATTTGCATTTCATCTTAAAAACTAAAAAGGTCAGGTATATAAATATGAAATATTTATTCTTTAAAAAGATCTGAGAATGGAAATAGTCATCACATGGTTATTATCTCTTAAACCATGAATTGCCTATTGTTTAGCTAGAGATATTGCTCTGCTCTGGGATCTGTAAAATGAGAGGTTTGAACTAAACAATTTCTAAGGTGCCTTTCTACAATTTGAGTCTACATAAAGGAGTGGGAATAGTTAAGAACCTAGTTATGCATCCTATAAAATAAACATTCTACCTATTTTACAACGTATATGTTGGTATAATTGCCCTGTTTTAGCAATTAAATTGTTCTTATTCATATTTTGCAATACATCATTTAGAGTAAGATAAATTAACTAAATCTGAAATTTTGAGTCTAAAGTTTTGCACAAGCTATTGGAGTCAAATTTTCAAATTTCTGGGTTAACCTGTAAGTCAGACCCCTTTAGGGTTATTGAGTCAAGTTTACCTTCCCATTAACAATCAAGTCTTCAGAGGATTTAACTTTCAAGCACCTTTAAAAGTAACTCAAACACCACCAATAAGAGCCAACCTAATTGAATATGGAAAGGAAAAAAAAGCCAGATTTGGATTTCATTGTAGTGGGAACTTGGTCATTAACTATTATGTCACTATTATATCACTTTAAACAATTTACTCTACTTTATGAGCTTCAGCTCCCTCATCTGTAAAAAAAATGAATTATATGTATCTTACCAATCTCATAAGGGTGTAGTGAGAATAAAAATTGGATTAAATAAATGTGCATTTGCTTTGAAACATCAAATTGAGATATAAATGAAATATATTATAATTCTTGTTATAAAAACATAAAAATAAAAGTTTAAAGGATATTTACAAACTTTCCATTTTACTGTTTACCTTTTTATGTGCATTTATTAGGTTGGGAAACTATTAAAGAAATAATTTTTGAATTAAAAAATATCCTTCTAACTTATTACTCAATGGGAAATATAGGTGTTTTATCCTAAATCTTTCCCCAACTTACTGTGTACTATTGACCAATTCATTAACCTCAGTGGAAATCATCTGTAAAATTATAGCATTGGACTAAAGGTCTATACAATAAATTTGTGATTCTGAAAAACAGAATTGATATGGAGAAGAAATCTTTATGAAATTTTGCTCTCACCTTTTATGCAGTATACAAATCACAAGATGCTTTTCATGGCAAAATATAAAGTCCATGGACAGTAAAGTCATTTTTAAAGGACTGTGTTTTTGTTATGATTTGATATATTTTAAGAAAGGGGAAAACCAGAATAAGGCATATTTGATTAAAACTGGCATTTTAAACTAATTTAAGTTACACAAAAAGTTTATGTCCTTTGGTTTCCATAGAGGCTCTTTAGGTACTGGAGATATGGGGAGGAGCAGGGAGTATTCCTTGCTTTTATGGAAATTATCATATATTTGAGGACTCCATTAAGTATACACCTACATGTAAATAATACCATCGTATGCCCCAAGCGAATAGTTTAAAGTATAAAGGCATACAAAGGTTGCAAAATAACTTGGAACTATTGTCATAAGAATGCAATATGTGTGTGTCTGAGTACTTGTGTATAATGTATCCATCAATATAAGTATACATATATGTCTGTGTGTGTGTATATGCATATATAGTATGTGTGTAGATATATTTTCTAGAGAACAAAAATTAGCTTCCTGAATTAATACATTTTCCTTATTGATATGCTATTTAACCAATTCATTTTTCTTCATATGATACTGATTTTATTCAGCCTGAATATTTCAATAACATTAATAAGAAGGGAAACATGAGAAATAGTTATAAAAACCCCTTTATTTAAATAAAAATGTGAGTTTGGGAGAGGGGAATGTTCTGTGTGAACTCTTGCTTAGAAAGCACATTGTCTTCTAAATTACTCATTAGTTAGGATTTTTTTAAAAAGAGACCTTTCTTTATAGTTTTCCAGTATGTCAGGTGCAATTTCAACTGTTTAATCTCCTAGAGGTTCAGTGTCATTGTCAATGTAACTGAAAGTGTATTTTCTCTGGCAAATGAATAAAATTGAATGAGGTGTGTATCTAGGATCCTGGGAAAGATAGCAAATTACTTATTTGTTAAAGATGGAATATGATATCAAATTGTCTTATAGCATGAATATTATTGACTTTCTAAAATCAAAACCAAATTTACAATATAAAAGAAATATGTGTTAAAATATAGACTCTCTAGCCCAATTTAGTTTCCAGAGTTTTTGAAATAGATTCTAAATTGGGCTGCACAAAAGGATTTTGTGTCTTCATAAAATCTCAGTCTGTTAAAATGTTATTATGGTTAACTGCAAGATGTCTATCTTAAAGCCAGCATGAAGAACAATAATTAGCATAACAACTGTATTACTACTAGAATATCAAAGGAAAAGACCATCGTGTCTTATGATATATAGTGCTTTTTGCTTCTCTCTACTTCATTTCTGAAGAGGACAGTGCCTTTATCTTGTAACAATTTTGTTTTGCTGGGTTTTTCTTTACTTAACATTTTATGCTGCTAAAGGTTGCCTTCATGAGGGCAGCCTCAATAGGATTCCTCATGAGGAATTTTACTCAATAGCTAGACAGGAAAGCTATAATCTGATAGGGTTAACATCATAAGAATCCAGAAGTATTCTTTAATATATCCTTCTACCTTCATTTATAAAGTAAATCTGACTTTGGAATACCAAAAACTAAAATTCTGACTATGATTTTACATGCAGTCATTCCACTCATTTACACATATTTACTGGATGATTCACACCTACTTCACTAAAAGCAAACAAACAAAACAAAACAAAAAAACTTTTTTGGGCACAGGAGTGGTAATGCTGAAATTAAACATTTTTTTTGCTCATAAATTTATGGTTCACTTAAATAGAGAAGGTAAGCTAAATTAATTATTTATAGTTGTTTGGTCATTTCAGTCAAATCCAACTCTCCATGATCTCATTTGGGGATTTCTTGAAAAAGATACTGGAATAGTTTGCCACTGTCTTCTCTAGCTCATTTTACAGATGAGTAAACTGAAGCAAATAGAGTTAAGTGACTTGCCCAGGGTCACTTTCTTACACTTAAGAAAGTGTTATACTATAAGCAAATTAGAAGATCAAGGACTAGTTTACCTGTCAGATCTATGGAAAGGGGAGCAGTTTATGATTAAGGAAGAGTTGGAGAACATCACCAAAAACCAATTAGATGATTTCAATTACATTAAATTAAAAAGCTTTTGCACAGATAAAACCACTGTAACCAAGATCAAAAGAAGTGTAGTAAATTGGGAAACAATCTTTACAACTAATGATTCTGACAAAGGACTCATTTCTAAAATATACAGAGAACTGAGTCATATTTTTAAAACAAAAAGCCATTCCCCAATTGACAGATGGTCAAAGGATATACAAAGGCAATTTACAGATGAGATCAAAGCAATCCATAGCCATATGAAAAATTTCTCTTAAGTCATTAATTATTAGAGAAATGCAAATTAAAGCTTCTCTGAGGTACCACCTCATATCTCTCAGATTGGCCAATATGACCAGAAAGGATAATGATCATTGTTGGAAGGGTTGTGGGAAATCTGGGACACTATTACACTGTTGGTAGAGCTGTGAACTCATCCAACCTTTCTGGAGAGCTATTTGGAACTACACCCAAAGGACAATAAAAATGTGCATACCTTTTGACCCAGCAATACCACTGCTGGGTCTATATCCTGAAGAGATGATGAAAAGGGGTAAAAACATCACTTGTACAAAAATATTTATAGCAGCCCTGTTTGTGGTGGCAAAAAATTGGAAATCAAGTAAATGTCCTTCAATTGGGGAATGGCTTAGCAAACTGTTATATGTATGTCATGGAACACTATTGTTCTATTAGAAACCAGGAGGGAGGGGATTTCAGGGAAGGCTGGAAGGATTTGCATGAACTGATGCTGAGTGAGATGAGCAGAACCAGAAAAACACTGTACACCCTAACAGCAACATGGGAGTGATGATCACCCTTGAAGGATTTGCTCATTCCATCAGTGTAACAATCGGGAAAAATTTTGGGCTGTCTGCAAAGGAGAGTGCCATCTGTATCCAGAGATGTGGAGTTTAAACAAAGTTCAAGGACTATTCCCTTTAATTTAGAAAAAAACAGATATCTTATTTTCTGATCTTGTTACCTCTTAGACTTCTTGTGTCTTCTTTAAGGATATGATTTCTCTCTCATATTCAATTTGGATCAATGTACAACATGGAAACAAAGTAAAGACTGACAGATTGCTTTCCGTGGGGGGGGGGGGGGTTGAGGGAAGTAAGATTGGGGGGAAAATTGTAAAACTCAAATATCTTTAATAAAAATAAATTGGGCAGCTAGGTGGCATGGGTAAAGCACCAGCCCTGGAGTCAGGAGTACCTGGGTTCAAATCCGGTCTGAGACACTTAATTACCTAGCTGTGTGGCCTTGGGCAAGCCACTTAACCCTGTTTGCCTTACAAAAAAAAAAAACCTAAAAAAAAGAAAAATTAAAATTAAAAAAAAGAAAGTGTTAGTGTCTGAGATCATATGTGAACTCAAGAAGATGACTTCCTGAATCCAGGTCCAGCCCTCTATCTGCTTTGCTCATAGTTAATTATACAATTAAGTGAATTTTAAAAAGTCACACCTGTGTAGACATTGGCATAAGAAAACTTCTTGTGTGGAAACTTTTACCTCCATCAAGTCACTAGTGCTTCTTAACACAGTGCCTAACACATAATAGACATTTAATAAATGTTTATTGATTGAGCAGTAATTCCTATGACACATAGCCTTACAAAGTTACATTGGTGTCCTGGTCTAAAACATACCTTTCCTGGAGTTAACTATATTTATTCAACAAACATTTACCTATTGTATACAAGACAGTAAAATAAAATGGAAGTCTCATATTTTTAGTCATATTCCATATAAAATTACTTTTGCAATGGAACTAATGACCTACTATTAAATATAGAAATATCTGTTAGTGACAAGAAGGGATATAGGAAATAAATGCAATCATCCCAGGATAGGGTGATATCACTGTGTCGATAATTTCATAAAGGAAGAGTATCTTGAGTTGGACTATGAAAACTCAATATGATTCATATAGATGGAAAGAATTTTCATTAGAATATAATATCCAGTGGCAGCTAGGTGGCACAGGGGATAGAGCACCAGCCATGGAGTCAGGAGTACCTGAGCTTAAATCTGGCCTCAGACACTTAATAATTATCTAGCTGTGTGGCCTTGGGCAAGCCACTTAACCTCATTGCCTTGCAAAAAACCTCAAAATAAAGATAAGTAAAAATAGAATATAATATCAATATGTGAAATAATCTTACTTTAGTCATCTGTGCATCTAGTAAGAGTCCTTGAATACTATGCAGCTAAAAGATATTTATTGTTTATGTTCATGTGTATGGGCTGGGGGAATAATATGAACAAGAAGGGAGTTGAAAAACATTTTAGAGATATGTCCCAGGGTCAGTGAACACATTATAATGAACTGAGTACAGTTAGAGATAGAACAAGGAATAGTTGGATATGAGACTAGAGAAGTTTATTGGTCATTGTGAAAGGTCTTGAAATATTTTTTAAAATTTATAAGTTTGCCATCAAAAAAGTGGTATTGTGGTAATGTACAGGACAAATAAGAGGTGGGGGAATTAGAATTAGGAAAATGAGGTATAAGATTCTTATAGTAGTTTTAATGATGACAGGTTGCAATTCATAATAATGCAGATAGTTACATATGTTGATTTTTATTAAAATTTTGATCATCAATCATATAAATGATTTCATAATGTTATTTATAATAAATACTTGAAAAATAGACATATTGAGGAGGAATTCAGCCTATGAAACCAAGAGTAATGTATAGAATTTGCTAAGAGATATATTAGGTTAGATCTTAAAGGAAAACATTAAATTTGTGTTCTCAAAAATATGGAATGGACTTCCTAGAGTGTAGCGTTTTCCTTCATTGGAGATCTTCAGATAATCTGAATGACCACTTGTTAGGCATGACAGAGTAGGTTTGATTCCTTTCATTTAGACTAAATATCTTCTAAATTCTCTTCCTATTCACAAATTTTTAAAGACATATATTCACAGTCTTCATATTTAGAAAGTGAAAAAATATTGTTTTAGATTAAAAACAACAATAGAAAGGATGCAATTTCCCAAGGATCAAATATTACCTACATAGTAGTGGCAGTATTCAAGTTTTCTTTTTTTCTACTCTACTATTCTTTACTGATTGTCAGTATGCATTTTAAGGGATTACTAGGTGCCAGGCACTGTGCTAGCTCTGGAATTTCAAAGAGATGTGAAATATAATCCCTGTTCTCAAGGAATTTACAGTCTAATGAGGCAGACAATATGCAAATAATTATGTACATATGAGATGTATATAAGAAAAAATCAGTAATATAAGAAGATAATCAACAAAGGGATGGTACTAACATCAAATGGGATCAGGGACTGCAAAAGTATTCTTGCAAGAAGCCAAAATTTTAGCTGAGTCTTGAGGCAAACCAGAGAACATAGGAAACTCAGATGTGGAGGTAAGAAGGGAGAGATTCCCAGACATCGAAACAGTCAACAAAAACAATTAGGAGACCAATGTCACTTGACATGGGGGGTGGGGGTGGGATGCATGGTATTAGAAGGATAGAAAGGGACAAGGTTATGGAGAGTTTTTAAAATAAAAACAGATAATTTTGTATTTTATCCAGGAAGCAATAGGGGACTACTGGAGTTAAATGATTGGAGATAGGGTTAAGTGGTCAGTATTATCTTTTTTTTAGGTTTTTGCAAGGCAAATGGGGGTTAAGTGGCTTGCCCAAGGCCACACAGCTAGTTAATTATTAAGTGTTTGAGACTGGATTTGAACCCAGGTACTCCTGACTCCAAGGCCGGTTCTTTATCCACTATGCCACCTAGCCGCCCCTTGTCAGTCTTATTCTTTAGGAAGATCATTTGTCAGATAAACAGATGGGATAAGAGTAGGGAGAGAATCAAGGCAAGGAGACCAACTAGCACACCATTAGGTTAGTCCAGGCTGAGATGATGAGGGCCTCTATCAGGATAGTGACAGAGTCAGAGGAGAAAAGAAGGAATATAGGAGTGATGTTTTGAAGGTAGAAAAAATAGGAATTGAAAAGTTATTAGATATCAGGGGTGAACAGAAGTGAAAAGTTTAGGATGACACCAAAGTTGTGCAGCAGGATGCATGGGTGATAACCTCAAAGTAACATTTGAATTGACATTTTGAATTAAAGATACCTACAAGACCTCCAATTGTTGATGGGAGAATTGAGTTCAGAAGAGATATTAGGGCTAAATAAGTCAATTTGAGAATCATTTGCCTACAGCTTATGATTGAATATATAGAACTTTAGAAATTGATCACCAAGTGAAATAGTATGAAATAGTATGAAGGATCCTTAGCTAAGACATGAGATTAGTGGGTATGACCTGGATGAAGATCAAACAGAGAAGACTGAGTAGAAATGATCAGACAAGAAGGAGGAGAACCCAGGAGAGTACAGTATAATGAAAACCTCAAGAAAATAGAATCTCAAGAAGATATTTTCAAAATTAGAGAGGTCATGAAAGATGAGGATTGAGAAAAAGATCCTTAATTAAGAATTGTGGTTTAGATTATTGGTAATTTTGTTTTATTTTATTTTATGTTTAGATTTTTCCAAGGCAGTGGGATTAAATGACTTTCCCAAGGTCACACAGCTAGGTAACTGTTAAGTGTATGAGGTCAGATTTGAACTTGGGTCCTTCTGACTCCAGGGCCAATGGTCTATCCACTGCGTACACCTAGCTGTCTCCATATTTTGGAGAAAGCAATTTTAACAGAATGATGTCAAAAACCAGAATTCAAAAAGTGAAGAAGGGAGAAGTAAATAAGAAAAGGCCTAGATTTTAGGGAAAAGATAAACACGTGAGAGGTTTTTCTGGATGGGAGAGGCATACTCATGCATGAGGGTAGGTAGTAGGGAAGCAATGAGCATATTAGGGAGAGACTGAAGCTAAGTGAAAGTGAGAATGAAAGAGAAAGGCTATTTTTGTTAAAGAAAAGAAATGGAATTGAATCACTTGTGCATTAAAGGAATTTCTCAAGGTAAGGACATGGGCCACCTCTTTGTGCAAGACAGTGAAGAAAGAGAAACTGGCAGAAGGTTGATAGAAGAAGAATGGCAATGGTGTTTGATGAGGTGGAGGAAAAAAGGGCTTCTTGGCCAGTGGTCTGGGAAATATAAGTCAAAATTCCCCACTGAGAGTGTGGGTGGTAAGAAACCATAGAAGTTTTGAGGAGGAATAAAAAAATGCTTTGGAAAATCTACCATAGTCAATGTAAAAGCAAAACAAATTGGACATGTTGTAAAAGGATTGCCTTGCTTGAAGCCCATTTGAGATTATATAACAAACTCTTTTAGATCCAACAGCAAGATTTCATTAATTTTTCTGGTTTGGTTTTGTAGCAATATGTCTTATAAATGCAAGAATTTCATGGGTGAAACATGGTAAGGCAAGATCTTCCATAGTTTTAGGAGTAAGGGACTCAAGAAAAGAGAACAATATAGATCTGAATTGGTTCACCACGGCATGTAGATGGGGCAGCTAGGTGGCACAGTGGATAGAACAATGACCTTGGAGTCAGGAGGATGAGAGTTTGAATCCAAGTTCACTTACTAACTGTGTGATCTCCAGTCATCCCAATTCATATTTGGTCACTGGACCCAGATGGTTCTGGAGAAAAAAGTGAGGCTGGTGACTTAGCATAGCACCCCCCCCCCACTCAAATCCAATTCACCTCCTTTATGCTACAGTATTCTTTGAGAAGAAAGGACAAACATCATCAAAATGGGGAAACGGTCAAAGTATATCTAATGCATGGTGGGGGTGGATTGTGGGGAGATGACCTGAGAAAAACTGTTGTGGAGAAATTGGAGACCATGGTGAGGGTGAAAAACAAATAGATTTGGCAGGTAGCAATACAAAGGCAGAGGTGGAAGCACATTAGATTATGATTAAAGTAATTTTAGAGTACATGAAATGGAAGTTGTGCAATTATACATGATGACAAGATCAAAATTATCACTGTCTCTGTGTGTAACTGAGGAGGAATAGGTAATAAGTAATAAGATGCAGAACTGAGAAGTTTGAGGTTTGGAGGAAAGATCAAAACATTTGCCAAATTCCCCTAGTATGAAGGTAGGAGTTGAGAAAAGAAAAATACTATGAGCTAGGCACTGACCTCATTGAGAAAAGCAGGATGGTGGTCCTGGAGTTCCACAGATAGGAGCCACCAGAATTTTTGAGTGATAAATATAAATTATGAAGGAAAAGAATTTAATTATTTATGGTGATAGTCTGAAAATGACCACATGAAAAATATTCCAAACCCCCTATTTATGACTAGTGAGTGCAAGAAGAGAGGAGTGAGAAAAGAAAAGATTAAAGATGAAAGTTAATGCACTTATGATCCAGGAATTCCAGGGAACACAATGTAAAGGTGGAGTAGTTTTAGAGTCAGGGTGATGGGAATAAAAGAGCAGTCAGTGGGGATGGGATAAAAGTAATACCTAGGTGAGCAGAGTAGAGTAGTCAGTGGATTGGAGTTAAAAATTAACCCAGGTTCAGAAGATAAATATGAAATGAATGTCTAGGTATAATTATGTTACTCATTAAGGAATGACTTTCGCTAGGTCATCAATATCATAGATTTTCTTCCTGGGGCTAAGTTGTTCCAGGGCATCTGACAGTTGGAAAAGGTAGGGGAGGATTGGCCAGGCATAGGCAAGCAGATTGCTTGTGGAGTTTGGATGGTTGAAAAGAATTCCTTAAGCATGATCCAGTTTCTTCCCTGGAAGGTGAGGAAGCCCTCTTGCTCAGGCACAAACACATTTGGATTCAGGTATTCCAGTTTTAAATGATGACTGATATTTGCTAGCATGATCAAGACATTTCTCAAATTTTAATTTTGGTTCCATCATCAATAAAATGAGGATAATAATATTTATATGCTGTAACTAAATGGAGTTATTTTAAGGAAAGGGCTATATAAACTCTAAAGCATTACAATACGTTCAATGTGCTTAAATGTATATTATTATGATAAACTCTCCCAGTCTCAGGGGAGATAACCAAGTCACAATTACCCAGAGATAGAATGTGAATCTACTTTCCTTAGCATACTTATCCCTGGCCACTTTCTGTAGTTACTCATGCTAATAATGCTCTCAGAACCATCCAAAAGGAAGGACAAACATTGCCAACTATACGGAAGGTCTCATTATTTCTCCGTTTAGGACATTTTGTATTATTTTAATTAAAATCATAATTATTTCATAGCAATGCATTTCTGCTACCAATTGATTGACTGCATGTCATTAAGTTGCTTTTCCCTAGGTAACTTGACTGGAAACTAGAAAAGCAGATGTGCTGATGGTATTTATTTTGATGATGGTAGTCAATATTGATTAGGGCTTGATTTAAGGTTTTGAATCAAACTTTCTGAATACTGTAGGCATCAATGAAAAAAGCAACTATTATTGGAGTTAAACACTAAGAAATATCTTAGTTCAGTAGCTTTTCAAAACATCTGAAATGCATATATATTGATTATATGCTGTAAGACATTTGCCAGGTTACATACAAATAACCCTTATTATACAGTGCAAAGTGCCCCGACCCGCAGGGCAGAAAAGTGGGGTGTCGAGGAGGACCCAGCCTGAAAAGGAATGGGTGAGAATAAGGAGAGTGAGACCCAAGGATGGTGGATAAGGTCTGAGTTTATTTGAGAAAAATACCTGCTTATATTTTGTAGAGAAGGAACAAGGGGATTAGCTTAGGGGTGGAGTTGGTATGCCTTGGCCTGAGAGAAGGGATAGTCTGTGGTCTGTTTGTTCTTGATAATGGAGGGTGAGGCCTCTTTTCTTTATCTTGGCCCTTGGTATGCCTGGAATTTTGTTTGCTCCTTTTATCTTATCTGACAGGGGGCTTCTTGGCTCCTGGTATGTCAGGAATTTATTTGCTCTTTTTATGGGGGCTTCTTGGCCCCTGGCATGTCCCCCTTTTTTATTTTAAATTTATGGGCAGGATCCCTGTCTTAGGCTGTGCAACTTGATTTTCATGCTTGGTATCCGTGACCAGGAGGGGACCTTAGCGAGGTCCTTGTTATCTCCTGTAGGATCTGATGTTCCCAAGTCATGGAGTCGCACTAAATCCCGTCATTGGGTATCACTGCAGCCCTTAGGGGGTGCCTTTCCTTGAGCAGATGCGCGAGGTGTAAGAGCAGCGAACCTCAAGGGTTCCATTTGGGGGTCCTCACAGGACCCTTGGCTTTTCAATTGGTGATATAAGATCGAAACTGGTTTTCCAAGGGCTGAGTCAATTTGGGATTTGATAAAGTTGGTCAGTCTCCTGAAGGCCCATGGTCCAAAAGAAATTAGAATTAGGAAGCCAATTAATGGGCCTAGAAGGCTTGGGAGCAGAGTAGAGAGCCAGGGGGATGTGGAAAACCAATTTTTATACCATGCCTCACCTTTCTCTCTCTCCCTTTTTCTTTTTTCCAGGCTATCCTTAACCCTTTGCAGACTGTCTTCTACCAGGCCAAATTTATCCTTAAAAAAACAGCATTCTTCCTTTAGTGCCGCGCAGAGTCCCCCCTGTTGTAAAAATAACAAATCAAGACCACGTCTATTTTGTAATGCTACTTCAGCTAGAGAGGCAACAGAATCTTTTAGGTGTTCTAGCCCTGCTTGAAGTTCTGAGTTAGGTGAGGAAAAAGGGAGACAAGGACACAATAGTCCTTTTTCTCAAGGAATTGTTTGGTGTCCACAAAGGTGGTTAGTCCTGACAAGCAGGCAAGATAGGTATTAGGAGGGGCTACAGCATATCTATAGGAAGTATTAATAAGGGTACTTTGGTTACATACTGTGTCTAGCTGAAGAGGGGGGAGCATTTGTGGGCCAAGGAGACAATTTCCCTGACCGGAGATTTTTGCAAGAGTGAGGCCTTGGGATTCCCCAGTGCCCCATCTGAGATCATCTGTTCTGTTGGAGTGTGTGATGTTCCCGAATTGAGCAATACCTTCATAGAAGGGAGGGGAAGAGGAATAGCAGATCC
Organism: Macrotis lagotis; assembly: GCF_037893015.1. Classification (NCBI taxonomy): domain Eukaryota; kingdom Metazoa; phylum Chordata; class Mammalia; order Peramelemorphia; family Peramelidae; genus Macrotis; species Macrotis lagotis. The sequence goes on from NC_133666.1 coordinate 102,242,989, forward strand.
AGCATTCTTCCAATGAAGAATTCTGTATCTGGGTCAAAGCTTGTACAGAGGCATTAATGAGGTGATCCAGTACTCAGTTCCTGTCATCTCACAATCCCATTTTTACAATAGAAGTCCCCCGTTCTACCGCATTGTGGGGCTGATGAGCGATGGTATCCCGGGCAAACATAAAAGGAGAGGGTCCCAAGCCTCTCTTTTCTATCTTGAGAGCCACAGCCTGTCATGCGATCATCGGACCCCCATACTGCATCCCATCCATTGTTCCATTCGGATAATCGACAAAGATCTGGGTACAGGGGAAGCCAGGGTGTCGTGGAGTCAACTTTCGAGGTACTCCAGATGCGGAATCTTTGAGCGTCTTCGACTGGCCAAGTGTAGTTAAGTAGTTGGTATGAGCAGGACAGTGGAAGGAGCAGGCACAGGACGAGTGCCTTCATGCTGGATCTTTTATCTACAAGAGAGCACAGAGGGGGATTCCTCAGGGGGTTCCCTGGGTGGATTATGTGATTTTACTAGACGCTCGGGTAGCCATCTAGCATTTTGAGCTGATGAATCATAAATACAGGCATGTCCTTTACCCCAGATAATGACTGGGTCAGGTCCTTGCCATTTGTTGGAGATGGGATCTCTCCACATAGCCTGTGCATAATTGTGTTCAGTAGTGGGATGCCAAAGGCGATCTGCTGCAGATTTGGCATTAGCATCAAGGGAGAGGAAATTGAGGACAAAGAGGGCATGGTTAAGAATAGTTTTAGCATTGTTAATCTTGGGGTAGAGTGTCTCTGACCCTTTCTGTAATTTAGTAATCATGTTTTTGAGCGTTTGGTGGGCTCTTTCTACAATGCCCTGTCCTTGAGGGTTTTTCATAAGCTCCCTTAGAAGTTTTATAGGTAGTTGAAGCAATGGTTTGACAACGATCAAAAAAATCAGCCTTCCAGGTGAGGAACTGTCCTCGTGTAAGTACTGCCTGGACGACCCTGAGCCACTTGGAGGGGAGAAGATATCCCCCACGGGAGATGGCTTCTAGTGCGGAGAGAGTAAAGGGGGCATTAGGCCCCAGGGGCAGGAAGGCAGGGGCAGTTAGGTATGGAGGGGGAGCGGAGGCTAGGGGCCAGTCTGGGTTATTATATCTAGCAGCTTCTTCCTCAAGTTCTGCCTCATCGCCTGGGTCTGGAGGCTCTGAATCTGGGTCCGTTTCTGGACTGGACCAGAGATTCTTATTTCTTGTAAACACAGGGCAGGTTATGGGCTCCTCTGCTGGTGTTATCTCAGAAGGGAGAGGAGGATAGAGGGATTTGCTTGGGGGGATTTCAATAGCTGCTGAGGGAGATCTAGCTGGAGTTTTAGGGGGTTTCGCTTCCTCTTCTTTCAAAGACTTTATAGAGGCTGTACGCGAAAGAGGGCGAAGGCAGGACTCCGCAACTGAAAGAAGCTGTTGTTTTGTGAGGTCCCTGGTGGCGCTTTCCACTATGTCTCTTATAAGACCCCAGTAAGAAAGGGCTGAAACAGGGACGGCATCGGGTCCTTCTATTTTCAATTTCTGATTAAGATCTCTTCCTACTTTCTGCCATTTGCCTGGGTGGATCTCAGGTCCTGTTACCAGAAACCATGGGCATACTTCATCTATAAAAAGGAAGAATTCTAACAAGATCCTTTTTCTTTACTTTAACTCTCCTGTCTTTAAGTGCCAGTTTAAGGTCCTGTATAAAGACCTGTTCTTTAGACAGCTTGGAACCCATGAGAAAAGAATGAGGCAGACGTCACTTACCTGTTCGTGGGGCTCTCCGGAGCGATCAGAGGGGGTCGCGACGATTCTTCTTTACGGGGTCTGCCTGGCAAGAGTCCGTGCCTCGAGCTGCACGTTGGGCGCCACATGCCCCGACCCGCGGGGCAGAAAAGTGGGGTGTCGAGGAGGACCCAGCCTGAAAAGGAATGGGTGAGAATAAGGAGAGTGAGACCCAAGGATGGTGGATAAGGTCTGAGTTTATTTGAGAAAAATACCTGCTTATATTTTGTAGAGAAGGAACAAGGGGATTAGCTTAGGGGTGGAGTTGGTATGCCTTGGCCTGAGAGAAGGGATAGTCTGTGGTCTGTTTGTTCTTGATAATGGAGGGTGAGGCCTCTTTTCTTTATCTTGGCCCTTGGTATGCCTGGAATTTTGTTTGCTCCTTTTATCTTATCTGACAGGGGGCTTCTTGGCTCCTGGTATGTCTGGAATTTATTTGCTCTTTTTATGGGGGCTTCTTGGCCCCTGGCAGCAAAGGATGATTTTTAAAATAACAATTAAAAACATGTGGAATTCAGTTGTCACTGAGGAAAGGTACATTGGAATAATTATGTTGCATCTGGAGTAGGAATATATGGATTCAAACCCCAATTCAGACACTAATCAGTTGTGTGGTCATGTCTAAACCAATCAAATTTATGTGACCTCAGTTTCCTCATTAGGAAAAGGTGTTTTATAAATAGTAAATGATCAAAAAGGTCTGGAACCCAGGTCTCCTGATTTCCAATCCTATGATATTTCCATTAAAGTATACTCTTAGACTAAGGACTCCTGGTGTGGTATACATAGAACTTATCCTCTGATAAAACTTTTTTTACAATTATCTTTCTAATTATTTTCTTTCTACTCCTTGCAAGTGCACTAAGTAGAACTGGAACCATGGAGGTAAGTACACTTTTGGCTGGGTCTGAAATCAAAGTCAAAGAGACTGTAATGAAACTAGTAACATATTTTAACAAGCATAATAATAATGATAGTTAGTCATTGTTGAGTTGTCTCTAATTCCTTCTGATCCCAGCTGGAGTTTTCTGGGCAATGATGCTGGAGTGGTTTGTTTTCCTTCTCCAATTCATTTTACAGGTGAAGAAGAACAGAATCAAGTGATATGCCCAGGGTCAACTAGCTAGTATCTTTCTGAGGTCAAATTTGAATGCAAGAAGATGAGTCTACCTGGCTCTAGGCCCTGCACTCTATCAATTATGCCAACTAACTGCCAATAATAAAAAGAGCTGTCATTTATAAGTGCTTTAAAATTTTCCCATCAAATTGCATGTTCTCACATGTAATCTTCATTGACTAGTAGTCTTCAGATATTCTATATTCAAAGATATTATGATTTACTTTAGTATATTTTTGATATAAACATATTTTATCATGAAGCAGGAATTTGTATCCTGACAGAAAAATACACATCCCTCCCTCACTTTTGCTTTTGATATGAAATATTAGAACATATAGGAAGCAAAATCTTCTTGATTATATTATAGATATTCATATTAGAAATTTTCTTCAAATTATTACCACTGAATTATCATTATTGATATGTTAAAATTGAAAAAAAATTCAAGTGATTTTACTCAGTCTAGAGGTGGATAATGTTATGTATAAAGGCACTGCAACACCATTAAACTTCTCTATAAATATGCATATATAGTAACCAATAACAAATCATTAACCAAATATAAACTTCTCAGTAAGAGAAAGTCACAGAGCAAGTTGAGTATAGAAATGAAATTACAGCACTGCCAGAAATTTTTTGTCTTTTCTTTTTGTTTTTCTTTGAAATATCTTTATGTTAGAATTGCAGCTTGAAGGAAACCTATTGAATTCAAATGATGTCCTGGGTATCTCCTCTCTTTTCACATTTTTGGTATGATCAATCACTTAATCATTTGATCATTTATTTCTAGGGGAACCATTATGTATCTGTTACTTGTGTTTTATTTTTTAAGAGGATCAATGATATCATGGAATGATATCTTGACTCATGAGTGAATTGGACTTAAGTTAGACAGAGTTGCACAAAGATATAATCCTCATTCATAAAGTCCCATGGCAGGACAAAAGTCAGAATGACATTAGTGTCTTTAATATCTGACCAAGCTCTAAGCACTTTACTTAAGCTGCCTTTAGGTCCATTAAAACAAATTGAGATGCTTGGAGAAGACACACCCCCAACTCACCCTGGTTTAGTCCATGTGACAAGACAGTTTACTGGGTCATGGCTACTACATATGCTACATCTTGAAGCCACAATTGAGGGATGAGAGAAAAGTGGAAACCAAATGTGGATAAGAAACCCTGAAAAGCAAACCATTATACCAGAGATGCTAGTATTCCTTGAATACCTCATACACTGCACTCATTAAGTAATGTGTTATCTCTCTATGACTAAATCTATTTTGATGGAAGTAAATTATATTTTTCATATTGGTCAATATTACATTGATCTACTAATTTTCTACTATTTATTTTGTTGGAGTAAAGAATTTTTTCTAGGTATTTTGAACTTGCAAAAGAGCTGACCTGAGCTTTCTATTTTGATTTCAGTTATGTCTGGCTAAAATTGCAATGGAGATTATTTAGAATAATCTTGGACTTGTTTTTCCTTTTATAAAAGTTTTAGTCTACATTATACTGAAAGTTTAAGTCGTCTGTTGTCTAAAATACGCATTGTAAATGAATACATTTCTATTTTCACCTCAGTACTATTTTCTTAACTGTTTTTGTCTTGATTTGCCCTCATAATATGCCAGCGATGAATAAAGTAGAGTATATGGAAAACGGTTTAAGATTCTAGGTCATTAATGTCAAAGTTGGAGAAGCAAGAGTCAATAAACCATATATAAAAATCCCTGTGGGACAGATAGAAAATCCTATATTGGCATTATCTATGTTTTATTTGTATTCATTTTGTTAAATATTTGCAAATTACAGTTTTTTATGTTCCTGTCCATATACAAAAGTTGTTCTTTTTTTATTTTTTTTTGAGGGAAGGTATTCTGCCTGAGGGTCACATGACTGATATCTCTGCTCTAGATTATAGAGTCCTATATAGGATTTTAGTAAGGAAGAGACCTCAGACATCTAATTTAATCCTATCATCACATAGGAAAGGATGTTAAAAGTATTTTGAACCTTAAAGAGTTTGTAAAAATATTCACCAATATATTTTATTGATATTATTTTATAAATAAATAAATAAACTGAAATTCATATAGATAACAAAACTTACCCTTGTTTTACAGGTGATATGCAATAGAAGCAAGAACCTAGATTTGTTGATTTTTCATTTCAGTGCTCTTTCTATGGTAATAAAGTTTTAAAGTTACTATTGGCAAAAACTCTGATATTTTATTTTCCCTTAACCTTGAATTCATCTAGCAACTATTAATCTAAGCTATGAGAATACATATTGAGAGTAAGAAGAATTAGGTTATTTTAGCAATTAGTAATTAAGGTTTAGTTTATGGAGTTATTTAAATAATTTATCTTTGGGAGCACAATTGAATGTAGAATATGTTATTTAATCCATTTCTCTTATGTGTGACTAGAGTAGCTACAAGATGGAGGATTAATTACTTTATTAAAAAAAGGGAATTTTATGTCAATTGTAGAACAATTACTTCTGAATCCATAAGTATAACCTTGAAAAATGAATTAACACAAAATGACTATCATCCTTAAAATAAGTCCAACACTCCCACACCTGTCTTCAAAGTCTCCAGAAGAGACCTAGTCCCTATAGAGATAAAAAGAGAACTAGCAGTCTTGTGCCTTAGTAACCTTCAAGGAATCTTTGCTCCTTCTGCGGAGACTCTTCAGGAAAGTCTTGCTCTCTAAATGCCACCCATCCAGCAAAAAATTTGGCACATCTTATGGCCAACTCTGAAAATGTATTTTTCTGACTTTGCCCTGTGTCTGTTAAAGAGTCCCTGACTACAGAGATTCTTCTTCCCTACTACCTATGACCTCCCTTTACCCTATAAAAATTATCAGCAAAACTCTCAGAATGTAATGAAGGACTTGGCAAGGGAGGAAGTGAGGTGGAACAACAACTGGTAAGGCTAAACTGAACCTTACAGAAAGGGAACTGAAATATGGCTAGGGTGTCTCCAGTCCCCTCATAGGATACTCAAGTCAATGACCCAGGCCACAATACTATATATTTTCTAAAATCATTACCTTGGGATTGGGGGGGCAGATGGGGGGGTGGAAGGAAGAGAGAGAGAGAAAAAATGGAATTCAAAATCTTATAAAAATGAATATTGAAAACTGTCTTTACATATAATTAGGGGGAAAAGCTATTATTTAACAAAAATAAAAATATCTAAAAATATTTTTAATATAAGTAACACACACACACACACACACACACACACACACACACACACACACGACCTAGTAATATCTTAGGTAAAAGACAAATCACAGAAACAAACATTAACTCCCTTAAAGACAATGATAATGATGAGAAAACATAACAAAATTTCAGGGATACTGCTAATCCTCAAAAAAGTTATCTCTGAGAACTTACAATAATAAAATATAAAATGAAATTAATTAAAAGACTGAAATTAAAAGTAGAAAAACAACTAACACACAAAAGAAGTACAAAAAGAAGAAATCTTAAAACTCAGAAATATCCTTGTCCATTGAAGAAAAAAGGTGATAAATCTTTAGCTAAATTGAAAAAGAAATGAAAGTGGCAAAATAAAAAATATAATTTGAAATATTAGAGAAAAGACAATAATCTAAATCTTCTATTTGTGTTTGAGTCATTTCATTAGTCTCTGACTACCTGTATGCACAATATAATTGCTTTACTGAATGGTTAGACCAAGTAATAACTACACCAACTATGTACCTACCTAGTTTCTAGCAAACCTTTCCCTTCCACATTAGTCTTTTTTTTTCTTTTGTCATCTTTGTCCATCTGGTAGGTATGGAGTAGAAACTTGAAAATTCTTTAATCTTTCTTTAAAAAATTAGTGATTTGAAGAATAGCTTGAATTCTTCCTTTTAAAACTGCTAATTCATATTCTTTTACCATTTATTGGAAAATTTTTTTTCTGGAGAAATTTGAGTCATTTATTTATCTGAGATTTCAATGGGATTTTTTTGCAAAAATATTTTTCCAGTTACCTAAATAAATATCTGATAAGTCCCTGCAATATTCTAGACACTAAAGATTCAAATATAATGAACTCAAGCAATTCCTATTCATCAGAAAATTACATTACAATATTATAATAGGGAGCAGCAAGGATGCACACACCACATACATAAACCCTTATTTATTTATCTGTCTAGCTTGTGAGGAAGCATACTACCTTCTGTATCAAATAGATTTCATATATTTGTAATTACAAATACATACATGTGTATGTATACATACAGACAAAAATGATTAAATATATTGTAGTTTGAAAGGGAGTAATGAATATTTGAGAAATCAGGAACAGGTTCATGTAGAAAGCAGTGCTTGGGCTGCAGTTTGACAAAAAGGATTCTATGAGGTAGAGGCAGCGAGGGGGATTATTTAAATAGTTCATCAAAACAGTACATAAATATTAATGTTTTATGTAATATCCTAATAAGACCCTAACTTTAGCTTGCTGTTAGATTTCCTAATTCTCTCCCATCATTTAAGGATGACAGTTAGTTTGTGTTAATTCATATTTTCAAGGTTCTACAATGGATTAAAAAAATTCCTTTTTTTTGTAAAATAAAGTAACTAATTTTCCATATTGCAACTACTCTAGCACACAGATGGCTTAACTAACATAGCTACATTCAATATGTTGCTTAGGACTTATTCTTAGAATTAGTTTTATATCTTCTAAGGTAAATTTTGAGGATTTAATGAGAAAAGAATTTTAGCATTTATTATAATTGAAGTTCAGTGGAAGCATCATCTTGTGTCCATACTCTCCCTCAATCTTTCTACCCTATCTCCCATCATTGTTTTTTATGCCTTTTTAAAACTTTAAAAAGTTTTAAGAAAACTTAACATAGCAGTCTTACAGAGTGGAAGATACATGGTAGAAATCAGAAGGAGAAATGAAATGGAGTACTTGTATTTATCTCACCTGTTTATCACCAAAGCATCATCAACAATGAGGTGTGAACAGATCCAAGAGAACAATGTCTAAAACAATATAAATGGAAAGAGCAACAAATGAAACTGAATACTTCAAAGTATACTTCAAACTTGAACCTCAGAGTGAGATATGAAAAGGAACCTCTCCCCATTTCTTTTTTGTTGCCTAGTCTGGAGACTTTGCATTTGGAATTCTGCAAATAATGTCAGACTTTTACTATGTTTTGTTGTTTTATGTCTTCCTAAGTTTTACCCCCTCTTTTTCATTTCTTTATTATAAAGTCAAGTTTCTTTGAAGGGGACTTGAGGAAGTAATACACTGGGGAAATGCAAATGAAATAAAACAATAAAGTAATAAAATTTATATTAAAAACCAAGTGGGTAAGAGCTTCACAAAAAAAATGAACTAATTAGCTTGGGGTAGTAAAAGTAGAGAAATGACAAGCAGTAATGACAGACAATTGACTTAAGGGGCAAAAGTTGCCTTATTTGCAACATGAGTACCTCTTCCTTTCATTAGAATGTTTTTTTCTAATGGATGATTTTGTTCCTTGCTTATTGTCACATGAAACTCTTCAAGATTATTCTCATTTGTTCACAGGAAGGACTCCAGGGCACACTTATTGACTTTGCTTGAAGCAATATTAAAATAATATGCAACATAAATATCATTTTTACCAAGTCTAGTAAGAACTAGACTTCAAAGGGTTTTTCCAGCCACATGACTAATCCAGAGAAAGCAAAGTTTCAAAATCAATACTTTTTAGTATATCTAATGTCTGTATGTGTAAATGTTAATCATTCAGACATGTATATCTACATGCTCACATTTAAAATTTCAATATAATATACTTGATTTTGGTCAGTTTCCTTTAATGTTTTCTGTGTCATTATTGTTCAGTTAGTCTTGTAAAAGTTCACCATTCCTGGATAAGATGATTTGCAAGATTCTCATCTTGTTCCGAAATGTTATGATTCTATCATCTTAATCTAAGTGAGAGTAAACATTGATGAAACAAAAATAAAGAATGAGGTTGGAAAATGGAAATTTTGAAAGCTGATAGATATTACATGTGCTTATAACAGAATTGGGTGCTTATAACAGAGAGACTAGAAAATAAGCCAAACACATATTTTTAGTTTCCCAATAGGATAGACAAAATATACATAAGGGATTAATTATAGTCAGGAGAAAAAAAAAAGACAAAGCAATGTTTGTAGGTACTCTTTTAAACCATAAGCAGATTCTTCTTTCCAACCTGCTGTATGTACTTAAAAAAGTCATAACATTTCTTGAATAGTAGTGTTAATATTTTATCTGAAAAGTATTAAACCCCATCATTAAAAAATTGGTTTACTACAACCTTGAATTGCTCTTTTATATTCTGATATAAATATATGTGAGAATGTGAAATCTCTGGAACAGTAGATATCATAAAATAGTTGATGGGCCTGAGTTCAGATCCCAATTCTTGGAACAGTTCTTTTAATCTTCATGGGTCTTACTTAGTTTCCTCATGAGTAAAATGGAGGGGTTGGATTAGAGCATCTGCAATTTCTTCATCATCATCATCATAACAATTATTATTATTATTAATTTTATCTCTAGTTAATTATTGACTATAACTTGTCTTATAAAAAGAATGTAATTAACATAATTAATGTAATTAATATAATTAATTTTAGGACTTTTTTAGGAATGGTTCTGCTATTGCTACCCTACAAGTTAAAATATATATAGGGAAAACTTATCCATTGAGTGAAATAGGCTTGAGAATAATTTGGTAGGAACTCAATTATAATATCTTGTATAATTACATGGTCATTGAAAGACCAGGAAAGAGAGAATCTATGAACTGAGCTCAACCTGTTAGATTCTAAAAGGAAGAGATGAGAAAGGTTAGCATCAGGGAGAAAAGGGGAGAAATGAAAGTATTTCGAAGTCAAAAAACAAAATGGAAACTACAGGACACCAGTGGAAGGAGGGGTGAGCCTTGCAGAGGGATATTCACAGTGAGAAAATGGCAAACAAAATAAGATGATTCAAGATGAGAAAGGCAAATGTTCTAGGAATGGGACACAATTTCTGCAAATAAAACATGGACACAATATAAAGAATTTTAAGAATGGGAAACAAAGAAAAAAGAATGGGAAACATAGGTTTTGATAGTTCCTGCTCCATGGAAGAACCAAGTGGTAGAATTCTTAAATTAAAGATGTGTCAATGTGTTTTATCATGGAAGAAGTGGGGAGCTCCTGAAGGCTTTTCAATATCGAAGAAACATGGTTGAATCAGTGCTAAGGTTATCTTGGCAGTTGTTCATAGATAGCTTAGAAAGAGAACAGACTAGATATATCAGAAAATTTGAATGTTATTACAGTATTTTAGCCATTGAGGGATTGATATGTGGCCATGGTTATTTGAATGGAGAGAAACAGTTATGAATATTACCAAAGTAGAGCACAATATGCAGGAACTGGTTGGGAGAGATAAGAGGGAAAAGAATTATGAATGAATTTCTGACCTAGGTAACTAATTGAATGATGTAAATAACTTAGACAAAGTAGGAAATGTTTAGGGATGAATAGATCATTTTTGGATATGTTAAGTTAGGGATGCCAGTGGGACAAACAAATGGAAATGTCAGACTAGTAAGTAACAATGTGAGATGATTACAAGGTTATAACCAGGTGCAGAAATATAGAATTCATATTCATAGATCTAAATCTAGTTATCCTCTTGAACCCAAGAAAAATTATGAAATCATTACCAAGAGGAAAAGAATATATCCAGGTTTAGGCAATGAAAATTGAATTTTTATTTTACAAGGAAGACTGAAAAGAAATTATCACAGTGTCAGGAGAAGAACTATGAAAGGGTCGTGTTCTAGAAACTAAGGGAAGAGAGAATATGTAGAGGGTGAAATGAATGACATGTTTACAAGCTGCAGAGAAATAGGCTAAGGAAGGGAGGGAGTGAGGGAGGGGGAAGGAAAAAATAGTTACTTTATGCTAGGCATTCTTCTACATTCTGGGGGATACAAATAGAAGTAAAATAGAATGCTTGATCTCAAGGAGCTTTTATTCTAATAGCATCAAAAGAGAGACATTTTATATAGCAGACAAAAGGGGATCTTAAATTATTCAAGGGAAGTAGGGGGGCAGGAATGTAGGTATTTTGAAGTTAAAAAAATTGGAACAAGCTAGGAACAAAACAAGGCAGGTCAACCTGAGGCCTTTCAGGAAAAAAAAAAGATCTCACCAGTGGGAGAAGTGGGGCAGGACTTGTGGAAGAATTTTCCATAGTGAGCAAATAAAAAAGATGGTAGGATGATTTAGGGTGAGCAAGCCTTAGGACATGAAAGAAGTTCAGGATAGGAAAACAATAGTGGAATAATTTTGAAGTTTGTAAATTTAGATGTTAAGTATAGAATATGAAAAATTATTAAAAATAACTAATACATTTGGCACTCAGGAAAACAAGAAGAGAGTTTAGACAGTTCTTTGAGGTGAAGTAGGGTCAATTAATAGATGTTAAAGGACTAGTAAATTAAGAATGATAGAATAAAGAAGTAAGTAGAAATTAAAGGAATCCTCAAAAGAAGAAATGCTAACTATAAATTATATAAAACTTTCTCTAAGTGACTATTAGTCTGGATATGAATTTGTAATTATAATAGAATATTTGACTAAAACCTTTGTACCCTTCAGTCAAGTAATTTTGCTATTGAATAAATGCCATAAGTAGGTTAAAAAAAAGAAACACAGATCTAGTTTAAATCAAAAATATTGATAGTAGCACTCTTTAGAGTAATAAAGAACTAGAAGCAAAATAATCCACTGATTGGAAAATAACTGAAAAAATTGTGATATATTAATGCAAATAATATTTTATGCAGCAATAACTGAGCAATTCAAATAAATATGGGAAGATGATTAAAATTGAGTAGAAAAAACAATGAAAAAGGTGTTCATAATGATTATTAAATTATAAATGAGGGAGCAGCTAAGTGGTGCAATGGATGGAACACTGCCCTGGAGACAGAAGGACCTGAGTTCAAATCCAGACTCAGACATTTAATAATTACCTAGCTGTATGACCTTGGGCAAGTCACTTACCTTCATTACCTTGCACCTCTCCTCCCAATACATATAACATATCTATATCTATAGCTATAGATATAGATATAGATAGATATATGAAAATATCATTAAAAGGGAGACAACTTCTGAATAACCAAAAATTCAGTAATAATCCTGAAGGATATTTAATAAAACTTTTTTTCATTTTAAAGTGAATAAAAGTAAGGTAGTACTATGGCAAAATAATGTTTGCATTGGGTATTTTGGGTCATTGTTTTCTCTAATTAAAAGTAGGAGTCAATCACTAAAGAATGAAAGTGGTATATTTGGAATAGTAGTTTTAAGTAAAGATAGAAAGCATCAAACCAAATTATTTTAATAAAATAAAATGAGAATATTGGATTATTTGTCGTCTAAAGTACTCTTTAGCTCAAAGGACACAATCCTAAGACTTCAGAAGTTTATTAGGATTAAGTCCCAGGGGCAGATAGATATCCCAGTAGAGACAATGTTGGCCTTGGTTCAATCTGGCCTTATGGGGAAGTCATGCAACCCTGCTTACTCCAATTTCCTTATCTGTAAAATGAGTTGGATAAGGAAATGACAAGTATTGTTGTTAGTAAAACAACAAAACAGGTCACAAAGAGTGGGACAAGACTGAAAATAACCAGGAAAAAAACCATGAAATAAGCAGTAAGATGAATTTAAAAGTAAATTGTGTTTGGAAGTTATATATGTGCACAAGTTATTCAACTTCTTGTTATTTAGTCAATCAGGTATGTCCAATTCTTTGTGATACCTTGAGCCAACTGGTTATGGCTTTTCTTGACAAAGATCCTGGAATGGTTTTCTATTTCCTTCTCTAGTGAACTCAGGCAACTGTCAAAGGATTTGAAAGGCAATTGGAAGTTAAATGATTTGTCCAGGGTAAAATCTAGGAAGTATCAGAGTTTAGATTTGAACTCAGATTTTCCTCACTCAAGACCTATTGTGCTATCCACTTAACCACTGACTCCCTCAAACTTCTTAAGTCCTCTGTTTTCATCCCTCTAAAATGAAGGTAATAATATCCATAATACATAGTTCAATACTGACTTACTTAGCAAGCAAAATGATGTTTGTGAAAGAAAAAATGATTTGGAATATAAATTTTTATGCAGAATCTCAAGTCTCCTTGATAGACAATTATGAATGAGCATCATTGCCTCATAAAGCAAAAAAAGAGTGGAGCGTAAAGAAAGTTTGTCAAAGGATGCAGCTAAGCAAACTTATCTAAAGGACATTTATGTATGAAATTGGAAGGAAGGCAAAAAATAAAAGAAAAAGTAGGGGCAGCTACTAAGGTGGTGAGTGGATAGAGCACTGGTCCTGCAGTCAAGAGAACCTGAGTTCACATTCGAACTCAGACACTTAACAATTACCTAGCTGTGTGACCTTGGATAAATCACTAAACCCCATTGCCTTGAGACAACAAGCAAAAAAAAAAAAACAAATAAAAGCAAAATTAAGATCTGTAAAGATATGATAAGAGCAAACTGTTCTTACTATCAAGGACAGTAGTATCACACTTGTCGATATGCTTCTGGGTGAAGTAGAAATGGTATTAAGGAGAACAAATAGACCAAGTATATATAAAGGACATCCATGTTGGAAGAGACACAATTTTGTAGATGTTGAGGAGAGGAAGAAACCAAAAGTGTAGACAAATTTTCAGACCTTATTAGTTTTTTAAAAGTGGGAAAAACATCAGCAACTACTAATTGCTGTGGCTGTTCTGCCAAACACTCCAGAGATGCAGGTTTCAATTTGACTGTGCCTATCTCTACTGTGTGACTCTTATCTCTATGTCTTCTCATAAATAATCCCAAAGCAAGGTTAAGATGGCAAACTCCATGTGGGAGAACTCTTGTAGTATATCTATCATCCCACACCTTTTGTACATGACCATGCTATCTCATATTCATGTCTCATATCTTTCAGATGACACTTTACTGTTATTCTTAAACGTAATATATTATATCCAAAATGGTGAGATCCATCAAGTGGTTTTTCATTGTTTTCCTTTTTATTTTCTCAGAAGGGGGACAAAGAGAGGAAATAAACATTTATTAAGCATGTATAATATTTCAGGGACTAAAGCTTAGCATTTTAACAATATCATCATATTTGATTCTCATACCTGTAAGATAGAATCTATTATGACCTCCATTTTAATGAAATTTAAAATAAAGAAGTTTAAAGAGACTGAGACAGGTGGGTTGTCAATAAACATTTAAGTTAAGTTAATTACTCATCCAGGGTCCCACAACTACTAAGTGTTTGAAAGCAGATTTTTTTTTTTTGTTTTTTTAGTTTTTTTGCAAAGCAAATGTGGTTAAGTGGCTTGCCCAAGGCCACACAGCTAGGTCATTATTAAGTGTCTGAGGCTGGATTTGAACTCAGGTACTCCTGACTCCAAGGCCAGTGCTCTATCCACTGCGCCACCTAGCTGCCCCAGAAAGCAGATTTTAACTGAGGTTTTGCTGACTTCAGGTTCAGTTCTTTTTCTACCATACCACTTGGCTTCCCTAGTCTTCAGAGATTGTTTTAATATCTTACTATGTAAAAAAAAAAACTGCTGAAAGAATGAATGTAGATATTATAAGGCCTTTATCTCCATGAAAAGCTTAGGGAGATCCAAGAAGTTGTGAAAGTTCCCAAAGGTGACAGTTTACTCTCCTTCCATCCAACTCAGTCCAAATCAATGCCCATATCTACTGTCTTTCCCATATATATTGAGGGATAAACTCTATAACTTGTCCATTCCCCTACAAATTATAATCTGGGCAATAGATATAGCTTGAGGTGTGGCACAGAACTGTTTCTCTTCTGACATTAGAAACTAGATAAATATAAAATATAATTGCTGTTTTTCAATTTTATTGGTGTTCCAAAGGCACTTTTCTGCATATATTTCATAAGGATCCTTATCTGTTTCTATAAAAACTTTTATTCTGTTCTTTTCCCAAAAGCATAAAAGAAATTCATATCAATGGAATATTCTGTTTATATATATATATATATGTGTATGTAGGCACAACATATATTTGCATATGTGTATATATTATATAAAAATATGCATCTATGTATGTGAACGTATATGATTTGTGTGTGTGTGTATTACATATTATTTATCTGGTTCATGTGTATTTCAGAATAAAGGTCATGTAAAACAGCATCTTGCATAGGTAGAGGGACAAATTCTCACTTGTCTTAGAGAAAACCACTTAGATCCCATAAATACCTCAGTAAACATCTTGAAGTACAGAGAAACTACTATCCTGGGAAGACTGAGTCTAATATGTTTTTAAGTGGCTCTGGTTGGAAGTTGTAATAAATCACTAACTAAAATTTCCAAAAGAACTTTGAGAACTAAATTGTTTGGCCCTTCTTCTTGAAGTATATGTGAGTGTATGAGTATATATGTCTATGCATATATGTGTGTGTGTGTGTGTGTGTGTGTGTGTGTGTGTGTGTGTATAAACTTATTTACAAAACTTTTGAAATAATTCCTTAATCCTGTAATATATTTCTGGTATTTTTTTCTCTAGGTGAATGTTTTAACAACTGCAAATGAAATTGTCCACTTTTTCATTAATTTAATATAATGGAGGGTAAATTGAGATCCTTTAAAACTTTGATATTTAAGTAGTGTATTTCACTGTGGAGCACACCAAGGACATTTGCATATGAAGGAATATATTTGTCCAATTATTTTCTGCTTCCTTGGTATTCATATTTTAATGCTTCAGATAAGAACATGTTCCTTCACTGCAATCTTCCATTAAATTAACTATATTTGCAAAGAGCTCTAAAGATGAAAGGCATTCCAGAATATTGAATATCATTTAAATATTATATGAAGTACTACTCAAGAGGTACATTGGTAGTTGTCAAAAATGAGGTCTAGGTAGGTAATATGAAGGGAAGGTTTAGGGATGATGATGATGATATTCAAGGTTGTAAAGGGCTGGTTCATACAGGATCTCAAACAGCCATTCTCTGTTGTCTCACGGGGACTTGGTGACAACAAAATTTAGGAAAATAGGCTTAAATGATACCTACAAGGATTCAAAGAATTTTTAGTGTTCCTCCTTGCTTCATTATACAGTAAGAGTTGTAATACTAATAAATATTAGAATCTCAAAAGCCAATAGAGCTTTTATTAAATTATCTAGTCCAATCCCCTGATCCAAAGATAAACATTTTCACTGACCCTGACCCTCCCCCTACCTGGAACACTCTGCCTATTCATCAAATACTTCCAGGATTTCATCACTTCCTTCATTTCTCAGAGTCTAGCCTTCTGAAAGAATCCTTTCCCAGATCTTATCCCTAGTGCCTTTCCCTTAAGACTATCCCCCTTTTTTTCAAAAATTTACCTTGTTTATATGTAGTTGTTTGTATGTTGTCTTCTTCATTATACTATAAGCATCTTGAGAGCAAAAACTCTTTTGTCTTTTTTCATAGTTACAATGCTTAGAATAGTTTGGCATATTTGGTATAAATAATTGTTGCTTTGACAAACTCAGTCAATTGTCTAGTAAGCATATCTACTTCTCTACTAATCTTGGTTAAGTATAATAAACAATTATCCCTTTTAATATAATTTTCTCTGGTTCTTTCCCAATTTCTTGGGGCATGTGGTTTATATTCCCTAGTTATTCTGAAATTTTGGCTCTCTTTTCAGAACCTGACTGTGTTCTGGATCTATGTCCCACTAATACTGTATTCTAATACAGATCCCGATTCTTGATACCTGTCTTGCATCTCACTTTACAAGTCTTTGTCCTGGCTTTTTATTCTTCCCCATTATTTACTGATGTTCATCTCTACTTCTTGACAGAACAAGAGATGTATTCTGAAAAAAATGTGCCAGAGGTAGATTTTTTTTAAATGAATCATTTTAAAAGTATTCTAGGAGAGCTTGCTTTTAAAAGCAATTTGATGGTAAATTCTTTTGCAAAGTTAATAATCCATTTGCCAAACAAATAGTCATAAATGATTATTTTTTTCTGATTCCACATTGTTATATAGTATATTAAACTTGCTTAAAACAAATACAATACTTCCCCAGACATTGTACAATATTTCAATTATTACATATATATACATGCATGCAATACATGTGTATATATATATATATATATATATATATATATATATATATGCCAGAATTTTCTACAGATCAAATTGAATTATAGGGGTGTGTGTGTGTATGCCTTCACTTCAATCTTCCTATAATACTATGCAACAAAGTACTATAGTACTATGAACTGAGGCAACAAAGAAAGATAAATGACAGTTCTTACTCTCTCAAAGTGTTACAGTTGAATTGGGGAAACATATCTAAGCATACATACATATATGTAACATTTTTCTTTTTCTCCATTAAAAATTTTATGGATTAATGGAGAAATATTTTAATATAACTGAAAAATATATAAGATTTGAATGGAATAGAAAGTAGCCTAGAATAAAGGCTTCTATTTTAATGATATTTTATTTTTTCATTTGTATGCAAAGATAGTTTTCAGCATTAATCTTTTTCTAAACTTTTGAGTTACACATTTTTCTATCACCCTCCTTCCCCTTCCCTCTCCCTACAACAAGTATACTGATAAAGGTTATACATGTACAATCATGATTATTATATTTCCATATTAATCATGTTATAAAAGAAGAATCAGGACCACAGGGCAAAAACCCATGAGAAAAAGGAAAATAACCCATAAAATAAGTTTTAAAAAGTGAGAATAGTATGCTTTGATTTGCATTCAGACTCTATAATTTTATTTCTCTGAATGTGGATGGCATTTTCTATCACAAATCTTTTAGAATTGTCATTGATCCCTGAACTGCTGAGAGGAGCTAAGTCCATCATAAATGATCATCAGACAATAGAACAAGGTCTTCTCAACTTGTTAGCTTTAATATGTATTTCTGGACATCATTGGTGCTAATTGTTACCAATCTACCTTTAGCAATTGGTGCTTCAAATTTCCAATATTTTCTAATCCAGTCTTCTCATTCTGTTCTCCAAGTTGCTTGTTTCTAATATTTTTTAAACTCTCATAATATAATTTTTATTATGCTTATTTGTCTCTTTCTCACTTTCAAATTGTGAATTCTCTGAGACTAGTGAACCGTCATCTTCTGAACTGTGTTGCTGACTTTACATGTATTTATGTCTTGATATTGATCCATATTCTTAGTACCTGTTCTCCAGTCTCTTTTGCAAGTCAATGTTCATACTTCTCATTCTGTCTCATTACTAGTGCTCATCTCTCTTCCTTGACAAAATAGCTGTGTTCCAGAAATGTGTCAAAAATGGATACTTGTATAATGAATCATATTTTTAAAATATATTAGAACTTGCATTTTAAAAGAAATTCCCTGGTGAATTCACTATATCTTTTTTCCCCATCTCTTTTTCACAACTATCTAGCATATTTTTTGAAGGAGAATTGAATTCTGATCTGTCATCATTCCAACTGGTAGAATCAATGATCATTATAAAAAAAGAGATATTGCTGCAGAAAATCCAGAACAATTTCCCAACCATTTTCTATTCAGATTATGATTATAATCTGAAATAGACAAACGATATTGAGAGTGAGAAATGGTTCAACAGTTGTATTAATAGAGGACATTATATTAATATATACTATTATTATATACCAATTACATATATACATATATACTAAATATTATATTATACTAATATATATATATATATATATATATATATATATATTAATATGTACCAGATGAGGAAACTCCTACTAACATAAGTTGGCATCTACTTTGTACCTGTAAGAAGTACAATATCCAAAGTACATGAGAGATCAAAAGATTAGAGATACAGAGGTGGAACACCCTTTAGAGTTATTTAATACTATTCCTTCATTTTTATAGGTAAGAAACTGGAACACAGGGAGATTAGATGACTTGACTAGAGTCACACAGAATATAAATATGGAATTCATATGGTAAATGCACATTGCCTCCTAATGTTTCATTGCTAATCTAGGACAATGTTCCCAAATCTCATTACAACTAGCAGATCGGTTCTCCAATCAGTTGATTAATCCTTTCAAATTTCTAGATGTAACTGAGAGGAAGTATTATTATACATGATTACCCCACCCTACCCACCCAAAAATCTTATATGTTCCTCATTGATTATCAGGCATTGAAATTTAACTGACTTTTAGAAAGGGCACTTGTCAGTGTGGTATAGTAAGAACAGCTGGTACAAAACATTTCCCCAAAACAGAGGGCACACTATCTCTTGACACACACACACACAGCATTCTTGGGAAGATTGGGCTCAATCTTTGGGCTCAGTCATTTTCCTGCTGCATTGATCTATGTTTCTTTGTGTCTCTCTACTCTAGATTGGATGCATTATTTCTTGATCGCTTTTATTTTCCCCATGAATTAATCCATGATGAGGAACACTAGAAAAAGGAAGCTATTTTTCCTACCTCACCCAAGAAAGGTTCTCTATCAGGGGTTTGATTTGAACTGCAACCTTCAAATCAAGAACTAAATTCCTCCACTTCAGTTACCCTAGGAATTCACAGATGAACTGACTGCTAATATTTTGCATAGGTGCATTGACCCCTTTCTTTCCTAATATCTGAAAAAAACACTTCTTGAGGGAATATTGGAAAGACAATAATGATTCAGATATCCCAAAAGTCTAGTTTCCCACCTCCCTGCAATCCTTGTCTCTTCATTCTTCCCATGAAGTAGAAGTAATATAACTAATCTGTGGTAAGATTGACTCTCTGTCTCTGTCTCTCTTCTTTAAAAGGAGCAATTATTTCAATTCTTTGCTTTATATTTTATATTAATCAATATTATTAATAGATTATTACTGGACATGCAGCTTTCCTCTCTTCATGTATTCAGTAGTGAGGTAGAGATGGAGAAATAGAGAGATATCCATTTGTTTTCAATACCTTTAGGAAGATTCTTCTGACTATATACCTTTGAAAAAAGGAATAAAATTTTAAATGCATTTAGGACAGTGGAACTGTTTCACAACATAGCTTGGGGAAATCTTTCCTTGGAGGAAGTGCAACACAATAATTCAAGTGAAAAAAATTCTGATTTCTGAGAAAAATCTTTTCAATTTTAGCCAAGATTCCTTATTAAGTGGAATTTCTTGCTAGGGTGGGTCAGATAGTTTTTCTCTCCAGCCAGGACCAAATAAACCTAGTTCTTTTTACATATGAGAAGAATAAAAACCATTGAATGTTATCAATATTTGATGTTTAAATTCTTATCTTTATTTTAGGAACAAAATAATTTGATCAAGTTATCTCCAAGGTACTCTTATTCTCAAAAATTCTGTGATTCTAATCTTGGATTCCACACTGATTTATAATGGAATATAGGCAAAGTGTGATGTCATACAGTTTGTAGAGAGTCTACAAATGATATATTCTGTGACATACAATGTGATAATAGGTTTCCCCATTGCATATCACTTCTATACATATTTGTGGGTCTGTGGCTTAGAAAAAGTCAAAAGGTTCACTGGTAGTGTTCTAAAGTTCTAGAATATCACTTTAGTCTTTTTTTCCTCATTAGTATTTTATTACACAATCTTTGTCCCTACTGCCCCTACTTCACTTTGCTATTGATCCTTTTGTACTTTTGTTTCTCCTTATACAAGGTAAAAATGTTTCTTTCACTAAACTTTTCCTTTTAAGTAACAGAATTTTATATCTTGATTTATTTACTACCTCATTCTAGTACCTGGAAATTGAATTGAATAATTACAAAGTCAAATGTCATGAGAAAAAAATGTAGTGTTTTACCTTGACACAAATTTTTATGACTTACCGCTGTCTAATAGGGAAATATACCATAGCCATATAAAAGTATGTTTTTAGTTTTATGTTAGATAGTCATATATGTATATTGAACTTCTAATGGCATATGCTTTACTCAAATCCATTTTAGGAGTTTTAGAAACTTTGTGCATCTTGGCAGATTGTGCCCAGTATATTATATGTAGAATATATATTCTCATTCTCTCTCCCTCCCTCTCCCTCCCCCTCTCTATCTAAAAAAAAAATACATTTGGCAAGAAGAATTAAATATGCATTAATTATATAGGGAAAATTTTAGCTCAAAGAAAACTATGCAAATTTTATCATCAAAAATGGAAAAATTAATGTAACTAAATCATTACTTTGCACTGGGAATTCAAGGAAATCCTGACAAAAACTCTAGAAACACATTTATGTGGGGAAACTATACCCACAATGATTCATGGGGATATGATTCATGACTGATATGACTATAAAATAAATGGAGGAAATACTAGATGAAAATATGAAAAGAATGGAAAAAGAAATTGCCTCATTGCTTTAATCTGGTCTTGGGTCATGATCAGGAAGGAGAAAAATAAGATAGAGCTTTGTAGTATTGTAACATATCCTACTGATAGAAAATCGTACAAGACTTTTGAAATGTTAAGGAATGGTACAATGGTTCCAAATGATATCAAAGAAGAGCAATTTCCATCAAAGATTTATTTTGGTAGTAAAGAGTGAAAAAAAGGAGGTGAACCCAACCTTTCTGGAGAACAATTTGGAATTATGTTCAAAGGGCAACAAAAATGTGCATACCCTTTGATCTAGCAATACCACTACTGGGTCTATACCCTGAAGAGATTATGGAGGGCAGAAACATCACTTGTATAAAATTATTCATCCCAGCCCTGTTTGTGGTGGCAAAAGAACTGGAAATTAAGTAAATGTCCTTCAATTGGGAAATGGCTTAATAAACTGTGGTACATGTATTTGATGGAACACTATTGTTCTATTAGAAACCAGGAGGGATGGGAATTCAGGGGAGCCTGGAAGGATTTGCATGAACTGATGCTGAGTGAGATGAGCAGAACCAGAAAAACATTGTAAATTCTAACAGCAACATGGGGGGGGGTGATGATCAACTTTGATGGACTTACTTATTCCATCAGTGCAACAATCAGGGACAATTTTGGGGTATCTGCAATGGAGAATGCCATCTGTATCCAGAGAAAGAATTGCAGTTTGGACAAAGACTTTCAGTTTAGGAAAAAAAGCTGTTATCTTATTATGTAATTTTGCTATCTCTTATATTATTTTTCTTTAAGGATGTGATTTCTTTCTCATCACATTCAACTTAGATCAATGTATACCATGGGAACAATGTAAATATTAATAGACTGCCTTCTGGGGTGGGGGGAGAGAAGCAAGAATAGGGGAAAATTTCTAAAACTCAAAATAAATAAAATCTTTCTTAAAAAAATAGTGAAAAGGACTTTCCAGAGTAGTAGGAATATCCAGAATGGGAAGAAATAATTTCTGGGGAGATCCAAGATCATAAGGCCTAGAATGTATGAGGTCCAATTATTTTTTAGTGAAAATTGAATGGGTAATCAAGCTTTCTCCCTCATTATATTGGCTTTTATTTTCTTATCTGTGTATATAATTTATCTTTTAACTGAAATATAAGCTCATTGAAATTAAGTATTTCATTTACATTTTTTATCCCTATTGTATAGCATAGTGTCTTGGTATTTTTTTTAAAATTATGTCTTTAGACAGTTTATTGAACTAAGGAATATTTTCAGAAATATAACAGTAAATATATTTGTTGAAGAAAGAATAAGCAATTTCTAATTACATTCTCTAGTAATTTAGAAAAGAAATTTTTTGAGTGTACTTGAAGTGATTTGGGAAAGAAGTGTCTGTCAGATATATAGTATATATACTCTGTCCAGTTATACTCTGTGACCCTAATGGACTACTGACCCACTGATAACAGATTCCTTACATTGTTATAAATAGTTTGTATAGTATCTATATTTAAATAAACATTTACAACACATTAAATTTATTACCGTTTTTAACAACATAGAAGTCACATCTAACAGAGGAATCAGACATAATTTAAGATATTTATGTCTACTTCATTTAATTTTTTAAAGAATACTTCCTCCACTTTCTATAGGTAAACAGGGGATTTTAACCTTCAAAGAAATCCTAGAGTTGAATTATCATAAAAATCAATAGCTAAATCCTGTAGAAAAACAAACATTTTAGCTAAAAACATTTATTTAAAATATTATGTGTTGTATTTACAACTTGTATACCTACAATGGCTAAACAAATTATGGTAGATGAATGTAATGGAATATTGCTGTGTCATAAGAAGGAAGGGTTCAGAATAGCATGTGATGACATATGACAATGAAGCATAAAGTAACTAGAATCTAGAAAACAATATATCTGATAATGATAGTGATGTAAATGGAAAGAACAATAAAATTAAATTAACCACTGTGCAATTATAGTTTGATCTTGGAAAAGAACTGAAGAAATGAATCTTTTTTTCTTCTTTAATGAGACATGGGAACATTGGTATACAACAAAATATATCATTTAAAAAAGAATTTCCCCCCCCAAAAAAGATTCCTTATTATCCAATCCATTCCTTGCAAATTGTGACTTCAATGGCTATTTTGTCTCCTAGCTATGTCTTATATGATTTTTATAAGCTAATAGAATTAAATTTAAATTATAGTTCATTATTGAATATCTTTATGGATTAAATGTGGAGAATTTAATAATATTCCAATCAGTTACAAATTTATAAAGTGCATTGTGCTAGACTTTGGTGATTCAAAGACAAAAAAACTAAAGTCCCTGCCTTCATGGAACTTACTTTCTATTGAGGGATTCTATATGTAGACAAAAAAAGTAACTGCAAAATAATGAGAGCAGTAATTAGCAGGGTTATCAAGAAAGGCTTTCCAAAAGAGGTGATAAATATACTCTGCCTTGAAGGAATTTTATGAAATGGAGGTAAGAAAGAAGTGAATTCTAGGCAAGGTGGGGGAGCTATTGTAAAGACACGAAATCAGAAGAATCGAGGAAATGGCAAGTAATCAACTTAGTTGAAATGAAGAAAGCTTGAAAGGGGTCTAGTATAAAAGAAGTCTGTAAAATTAAGTTGGAACTTTTTATCATATCAAAGAAACAAAAGAAAAATGAATGCCCACCAACTGGGGAGTGATCAAGTATTGTGATATATGAATATCTAGGAATATTGTGGCTTAGTATTTCTAAGGTCATTTGACTAAATATGGTTAAAAGGGACTTTTATCTTCTCCTTATCACCTAATTCTATCTTGTTCTTGATTCTAATTTTTACTTGCCAGTTAAAGTAAGAAGTTATTTTAATTTTTGTCTATAGGAAATAGAATTATTGATAATTCTTTTTTACTTACCTATAGGTTCTTGTCAGCAACTGTCAAAAAATAATAGAAAAGATAATATTTTTGTAATGAAAATAAAAGTTTCGTTGACATTCATAGAAAATGCTCTGCTTTATTACTTAACATTTGGTACTTTTAACTTTTTCATAACCTGTTATGAATTCATTTGATAATAGTACTCTGAGGGATATAAAATAGAAATAAATGATAGAGTAATTTATCTCTTAGATATCAATTCCCTTCACTGAATGAAATTGTCAAAATTCACTGCTGTGGGTACAGATGTAAAGACATACACATAAAAGAATATATTAGTTATTGATGGGATAAGATAGATTTTACATGAGAAAGCGCTAAGTTCAAGCACCTCTAATAATAGTTGTATCACCTTGAGCCAGTCACTTCTTCTCCCTGAACATCAAACAACTACTCTAAGATTCTTAATTACAGTTGACTTACAATCTCCTTGTGTGGACAGAGGTGCCAGAGTGGTGAAATTATAGGTCCTTGATGTTTTGATGTAATAATATACCTTATCTAATCTTTCTGATGCTCTCCATTTGGTCTGGTGGGATCCTTGAAAGATGACAACTCTTACCTTGCCTCAAAAATTCATTAAAGGACATGCTCATCCTAATATTCAACTTATCTATTTAATTCCATGAAAGTTATTTCCTAATATAATTGTAATTCAATTTTAGTCCATTCACCCCAGATTCCAATCATTAAGGAGTCTGACATTCATTTTGATATACTCCAAGGCAGGAAGAGAGTAGGAGATGGAAGGTGAAATTGGTAAGTAGAAGCGGTAGAGAGATAACTTCAGGGAAGATGAGGCAGGCTCATGCCACATATCTTAGGGATTATTCTTAAGAAAGTAAACAAGTGAAAACAAAAGACTGAAAGTCCATGAGTGGAAAAGGGAAACATTTTGTTCTGATTTCATTTCCTTAACCTTTTTTCCTAATTAAACATTTCATTTCTTCAAGGATCATGAATATTCAAAGTAAGTTATAAATCAGTTTCTAGGCTCCCTAAATAGAACTACATTAGATATATGACTTTTGAGAATTTCAAATAAAATATTTAATTATTTCTTTATCAGGAATAACAAAAGATATCTCTTCAAGGAAATTTTTTTCAAGATTTATTTGTGGTTCCATGAAAGGAAGCTATAATAAAGCAATTTACTGTCATAGATTATACTCTTTTTAGATATTTTTTGAGCGAACTCTAATTTTTAGATATCACAATATCTTATCATTATTTTAGAAATAATTGGGGATTTAATGAAAGACTATATTTGATATGGAGGATGAAAATGGTATGCTATTCTAATAATAAGAGGGATAAATGATGATACTAGTATAATACTTCAACTGTAAAAAAACAAAAAACAAAAGAAAAACTCCAATTCTTTAGGAAATTTAAAGCAAGATATGTTTAGAAAGAGTTGCTAAATTGCTCCAAAAGAAAGAATGGGTATCCACATGGAGAGACCGATTAAAATACTGAATTACCAAAATGTAGTTGTATCTATATTTTGTATCAAGGACATCCTGTGTGTAGATATTATAGAATCATAAATATGGAAGGGAGTTTAGAGTTCATTTAGTTCTACTTTATATCTGGACAGAAGTCCCTTTTCCAACATCTGCAGTCAAGTCATCCAACTTTTGTTTGAAGACTTATGGTGATGGAAATATATTGTTTCCTGAGGCAATCCACTCAGTGTTTGAGCAACTTTCACTACCAATAAGCTCTTTCCCCCTTTTTGATTATATATTTGATTTTATTTTCCATTCTGCAACTCCCACAAATTGTTCCAGTTGTTCCTATTTCTTCATGTCCATGCAAAAGAAGTTCATATTTTTCTTCTTCAGTGACAATTTTAGATAGTGAAAAATATTTTCTATCTTTTCCAAGTATAGTCTTTGTTTATATGTGTACTCATACATACACATACACATATATGTGTGTGTATATTTATTTTATTTTATGTTTGTGTGTGTGTGTGTGTGTGTGTGTGTGTGTGTGTGTGTGTAGATATAATGTGTGTACATTTGTGGGCTGTATATTTGCAGGCTGGTGTTACATTGTTCGACTGATGAAGGAAGAATTGCACATCCTGAGAAAATCAAAAGCTTCTTAGAGGTGAAGTGAAGTGAAGAATTTTGAATTCATTTTGAGGTTTCTATATCATGCAATTAAATCATTTTATTAATGCACTAAATTGCAAACATATAGATAGTACCAAATTCAGAGGAAGAACATCACTGATAATTATGTCCTAAATGAAATTATTCTGTTTAAACAAAAGAAAAATAATTTCATTGTTTTCATTTTATGTAACTGATTATTTTAAAATATTTTCATTTAGTTTAAAAAGTAATAAGTCTTTGATTAACTTTGTAAAGGCTATTGCTGTGCTAAAAATGTTTGACATTTTTCACTTCAATTTTGTTAAGTCTCAATTTTGTAAATTCCTAAAGTTCCTTGCCTTTGGAAGGCAGACTTTTGTCTCTCACGTATCCAGAAAATAGATTTAGAGCTGGAAGGAACCTTTGAATAAAAGTTCCTCATTTTATAGATGAAGGGGAAAAAAAGTACAAAGAAATCAAATCACGTGTTCAAAGTCACACAGAGAAAAAGTAATTGAGCTCATCTTCAAAGTCAGGTCTTTCATTGCAAATCCAAGACTCTTGATAATGCATGTTTCTGACTTCACATATGATGTTTTTTATGCTTATGAGTTATAACATATAATCAAGATCCATATAATTCTCCAAATAGAGTATCTTCACAGACCCAGGATTCCTTATGATGTCACTTGTTCATGCTATTATAGTACTTATTTGTTTTTCTCTATATTCATAGTAAGAATATAGGAAACTATATCCCTTTTTAAGCAATCCTCATTCATTGATATTCTAGGTTTCCAAGAAGTTTTGTTGAAATTCATAGTAGAGAATTCTATATTTAATATACACATCGGTAGTACATTACTGAAGCTATACTGGTTTGTTTTTTGCAGTCTGAAAAAAAGTGAATTTGAATCTAATATTTACTGGCATAGATCATTTAGGAGGCATGGAGTGAGAGAGCTGAAATGAAAATCTCCTTTTACAAATTGCCCACATGGATGATAATTGTTGAGGCTAGAACTTGAAAGCAAGGTCTCCTGACTTCCAGCCAAACATTATTTTCTTCATACTGCTTTATTTTGCATAATCTTCCTGGGGTCTCAATTTTTCCTTCAATCAATCAACAAATTACATATGTACTATGTAGATAACACTATGTCTCAATTCCTTCATCTCTGGGCGTGCTAATACTTGCATTATGTACTTGGAGGGTTTGAGGGGTGAAAAAAAGCTAGGCAGACCTTTAAAGGGCTCATATATATGTGAGCTGCTATTATGTAAGGACTTAGATTTCCATAAACTTCCTTGAAATTCTGTACTTTCAGGTTTCTTTTTCACTGATTGTTTTGGGATTTTTGGGGGGGACTCTTTTTTTTCTTTCAAAGTGAGACTGAATCTAGGATTTACCACAAAATAATATCCTTGGGGAAATATCTCTCTCTACAAAAAAAAAAGCACAGTGGCTTGAAAGCCAACAGACCCAAAGTATTTTACTCCTTTCAATTCAATGAAATTTGATTTCTTTATTTTAAAAAACAATATGGTACACATGAAGGATGCCAACTGGAAAATTTTGTTTCCTCTTTATCATCTGTGCCTCAGGGGAGGAAAAATGTTAAATCCCAGGGAGAAAATGAAAACACATGTGGTTCAATTTTATTTGAAACCTGTGAAACAACTATTCTAGTGGAAACTATACATCATCTTAGTTAATTTCCAATTTAGGTTCAAAAAAATAAAAGTGAAGGGAAATGTTTCCTCAAAATTTTTTTAAAATATTTTTTCAACCCAAAGGACAATGAAATTTAAAAGCACATTGTTGCAGTTTGATATCTTCCATTATCTAAGAAACATGAAATTTATTCTGCAGTTCATACACTTTGCTCATCAAAAAAATTAACTATTTTCTGATGTTAGTGCTCAGTCTGTGTTTTCTGGAATAATACAGTGTTTTTCTGGGGGATAATAAATATAGTACTTACAAAACCACAAAGTGCTGATTATTAAATTCTTAGTAATCTTGATCATTTTGCAAAATAGTGAAAATGGAGTCATTCTCCCTGGTTCTTTAATTTCTGAGAATATTATTTCTGGAAGTTATTAACTACATGTATAAGGTTACTTTATATTAGGTTGCCACACCAGATATCATTTCCCAATAATATCATTAGTATAATTTAACTAAATTTAAGAATAAATCTAACTCTGAAATATCTCAGACAAGTAATTAGCCATTTACTACCTGGCTAGGTCTCAATGAAGAGAATATCGCTACCTCATAAAACAGCATCTTTCAATTATGGTTAAATCTGGTCTTTGGCTGCTGGCATTGAAGTCAGGAGGATGAGATTTCGAATCCAGCATCAGACACTTGGTATTTACTAGCTGTGTGAGCTTGGGCAAGTCACTTGACCCTTATTGTTTCACATTCAAGGTCTATCTCCAGTCATCCTGATTCCTATCTAGCCATTGGATCCAGATGACTCTGGAGGAGAAATTGAAGCTGGTGGCTTAGCATAGCACCATCTCTCTCAAATCCAATTCATATGCTTGTTGTGGTATTACCTCCCTGATGTTATGGTCTTCAAGAATATTGGAATACTATGAACAGTTTTAGGTGCCAAATTTTATGAGGGAATCTTCTTCGGTTAAATTCCATTCAACTAAGGAAATCCTATAGGTAGGCGCTAACACAGGCCATAATAGAGCTCAATTGGCATCTAAAACTGTTCTTAGTATTCCATTATTCTTGATAATAGAATATGTAGTCAGAATATAAAATATGACATTCTAGACAGAAAGTAATAATGATGATTATGATGAAGAAGACCATGATATTAGGGAGGTAATGTCATGACAAGCACATTGATTGGATTTGAGTGAGGGGTTGCTTTGCTAAGTCACCATCTAGATATGAATCAGGATGACTGGAAATGGGCCTGGTTGTGAGGCAGTGTCAAGGTCACACAGCTAGTGTTTGAAGTCAGATTCCTGGCCTCCTGATCTCCTAGCTACCTTTAGGAAGGATATTTATGTGTGTATATAATAAATATTATATAATATGAAATATAAATATATATTTATACCTTCACACATATATAATGGATTGATAATTAACATGCATCAAAAAAAGTAGTAGTAAAACAAAATGGTCTCAGATTGATAAGATAACATAAAGATGCTAATGCAAGTGGGCAAATCTGACCTCATAAGAACTATATTTTATAGAATACAAACATAATTTAAATGATTATGGACAGGTATACTTCATTCCAAAAGAACAGGATACATGAAAAAAAGGGAACAATGAACTAGCATTCTATATTCAGTAATATATTCAGATAAGGCAAACAGTGAATCAGAGTGAGGAAATCTGTTGGAAATTATTTAGATGAAGAGAAATGAAGAGAAAACATATATTTTTTGTGTAAGTATGCCACAGGCCAGATGGACTAAAGAAAGAAACAGATGAGGAATTTGGGGAACTACATAATCTGAAGAACAGGGCATGTTATATAAATGATGAGACTAACTATTTGGATAGCTCCTTGAGTTCTCAGCTAAAGGAGAGTATCTGATACAAGTTCCTGAAGGAGATTATTAGGTGAATTATTATTCTGAATCTGATTCTCATCAATAATCAATACTAATTGCTGAAGTAGAAATGATGAGAACTTTGGGGAAAAATGACCACTCAATTGTAAAGTAGAATTCATAATTGTGAGAAAAAATTGTTATTAATACTCTATTAAAAAATAAAAATAAATACTCTATTAAGAGAGAAAATTTCAAAGACTTTAGTCTTTGATCTAAATTTTTTTTACAGAGAAATTCAGCTAAAAAGGAATAAAAAAATTCTTGAGAATCAAATTCTGAAGGCCCATGTCCACAAAATTTTGATGAGAAAGTTATCTAAAGAGATTCATATAGTTGTACAGAGAACTCACTGACAGATCATGTTCTTTGTATAAAAGAGATATGTGTGAACAGCCAACAAAGAATGAATGAATGGCTTGGTAACCTCATTTCATATGTCCTAAAACTCAGAATAGTTTAGGATTTTGGAAGATATTTAGTGATGATAGGGCAGTTTTCGAACAACATGGGGAAAAGTGGTTGAGGATATTACAGTCTAAGTAAATGCCAAATATGTATAAAATATATGGTTTGATAGTTGAGGACAAATCACTAGCAATTGGGAAGAGCCAGGAAAGAGCTCACAAAGGAGGTAGCCCTGGATATAAGCTTTGAAAAGATCAGACATCCCACAAAGTCAGAGTGAGGATGGAGGGTATTTGCAGATATAAGTGAACAGACTTTGCAAAGGTATGACTATGGAAAAACTAAATATGAGGAATAACAATTGACTGCTTTGGGCAGAATATAGAGTACATGAAGAGGAACCTGAACTAAACCTGGAAATTCTGGAATCTTAATGAAGTCAGATTAGGAAGTGTTTTAAATGGCCAATAGAGGAGTTTCTAGAGTCAACAGAAACCACTGTGCTTCTTAAGGAAGAAGCTGGAATCAGTCCATCTATGCTTTAGTATTACTGGTAGGCTAATGGAAGACCAATTAGAGGGGAGAGAATCTTCAGATGGGAAGTCCAATTAAAAAGCAATCACAATTGTTCAGTCAGAGAAATTATAGGATCATTGCTTAGGAGAAGCAGAATAATGCCATTTGAATTTGAATAAAGAACTTTCATCTTGTTTTCTCTTTTACTATGCAAAAGGAAATTATTTTTGGATCAAGAAGAAGAGAACAGAAGTGGTTATGAAGAACTAAAACTAAAGATAGCTAAGGGATTGTAAGAACATACATCCAGCTGAACATACTGAAGTGAGTTTAAATCACTGGAACTGGAAGAACACAACTCTGGGGACTGAAAGAACTTTCACATGTAATTATTGAATGTCTAACAGAGATCTTTGAAAAAGTGTAGAAAATTCCATGCATTACAGAAAAGTTTACTCATTTTTAAAGGAGAAGAGGACTAACTCTCAATTATAGCTTAGTGAGTGCTTGATTCCTGATGAAACTTTAGAATAAATTTTTAAAAGACAAATTTTGGAGCTTTATTTCAGAGTGTTGACATCCAGGGGTAGCATAGTTTTCTCCCCAGGGTGCCAGGGAAAAGACTGTTGTCATTATGACTGTTGTTATAGAGCATAATGTTCTATTCTAGACTGCCTTACAATATAAGCCACTCACCTGGTTCTCTCCCAGTGTGCTGGGCTAGATAATCTACCCCCGCAAAATACAATCTTGTTATCTTACCTTGCTGCAACCCCAGAGTCTTGCAACTATGATCTTCTTCCTCAAAGTGTCTTTTATGCCCAGACTCCATAGGGTTTAGAATATAATATTCCAGAGGGCAAAAAAAACTTGGAATTCAACCAAGAATCAGTTACCCAGCAAAACTGAACATCCTCTTCCAAGGGAAAAGATGGACTTTCAAGGAAACAGGGTACTTTCAAATGTTCCTGTTGAAATGACCAAAGCTGAACAGAAAGTTTGACCTTCAAGTACAGAACTCAGGTAAAGCATAGAGAGTGAGGAGAAGGGTAAATTATGAGAGACTTAATGATGATGAACTGCATGTATTCCTGCATGGAAAGATGATACTGATAATACTCTCATTTGATAGAGTAGGTAGAAAGAGCTTTTATAGATGAGGCATAGGAGAGAACTGAATTTGAAGATATAATATATGGTAAAAATGGAGTCAATGGGTGAAAAGAAAATGTACTGGGAGTAAAAGAAAGGAGAGGTAGAATAGGCTAAGATATTTCATATAAAAGATATTTCATGTAGCTTTTGCAATGGTATGGAAGGAGGGAAGGCAAGGGGAAATGAGGGAGCATTCATTCTCACTGGAAATGACTCAGAGAGGGAACAGCATACATACTCTATCGGATGTAGAGAAAGGGACAGGGGGAGGGGAGGGGGGATGTGGGTGATAGAGGAGAAGGTAGATTATAGGAGAGGATAGTCAGATAATGCACATTTTCTTTTTCTACTTTTTGCATGGTGCTGGGATTGGGTGGTCTGTCCGGGACCAAGGGGCTGGGTGGTTGCTGGGTCCCTGGAGTGGGATATGGGCTTGGGGCCTCTTGACCCCAGGGTCAGTCCTCTGTCCGCTGTGTCACTTGGCACAGCACATTTTTGAAAAGGGACAGAGTGAAAGGAGAGAGAAAATATAATAGATGGTAGTGGGGAGGAATGGATGAAGGGAATTACAATCAGCAACAACTGGAAAAATATGAAGTCACTACTATGATGGACTTATGATAAAGTGATTTACCCAAGACAGAACTGATGGTATCAGAACACAGACTGAAACACAATTTCCCCTCTTTCTTTTACTTTATTTCTCATGAGGGTTTATATTTTTATGGGGGTGGGGTAGTATGTTCATTATTAGAATATTTTAGTAATGTGTAAATAAAGAAAAATTAAAAAATATGAAATTAAAAAATGATTACTAGATTGGTAAAGGCGCAGAGGTGACAGTAATAATGGCTGACAATGATATAGTACTTTTAAGTGTGCAAAATATCTGTCTTGTGAGGTAGGTTATATAGATAATTTATTCCTAACCTGGGGAACTGGAAACTGAGTTTGAAAGTGATAAAATGATGACAATTGTTACATATTTTCAAGGCATATATAAAATATCAATGAAGAAAATTTTAAATCTAGTATATGAAACTCTTGGTGACATTTGAAATATAGATAGATATACAAAGTTAGAGGGGGAAACTTGAAATTGAGTAAAAGTTTTCAATTTTTTAAGATAGGACAGAGAAAGTTTATTCAGTGAATAGATCTTTAATAGTGTTTCACTCAAAATGTTCTTAATGCTTAAGGAAAGAATATCTTGTGGAGATGAATTGCATGATGTATCTATATGAGTATATAAAGATAATAATAGCAATAGCAAAGGGATCTTGGTAGGCAACAGTCTTTATATCATGTACTCGTATGGCATGATGAATGGGGATTCTCCAGTGTAATAGTAGAAGAGATGTATAATGTTAGCAAAATTGTTTGTGTTCTTGAAGGGATAATTGAATTATCTAACAGAAATGTAAACAAAATGACTTCTAAAATTCTCCATCATATGAAAGAAATGAACCTTTTCCACTTTTATTTTTGAAAATGTAGAGAAATAAGGCTTTGGAACTGAGATACAATGACAAACTGAATTGATTTATATGAGTTACTTTTGCTGGACTGCTTTTTTTCTTGTTCTTTTCTCATACTGTCTTAAAAGAGAAAACTTTTTGGGAGGGATATATTTGGAAATGAAGGTGATATAAAAATAAAATATATCAATACATTAAAAAAATCTCCCAAATGTAGTTATTTGATTTCAGGATTTTTATACACTTGACCATACCTTATCTTGACAGATTATACACACAAAATTATAATACATTGCCTCCTGAAAAATAGTATTGAACATATTTATTGAACATATCCATTCAAAGCTTTGAGTAATTTTAGCACAAATCAAATATAACAATTGAATGGCTCTGTACATGATGGGTTTTAGCTTTAATTGCCATAAAAATGCAAACAAAAAACCCTGAAAATAATTCTTAATGCTCATTTATATAAACAAACTTGAATAAAGAAGATGTAAATGTCCTCTGTTTTTGCAGAGGTCCCAGTGGACCTTTGGAGTGTCAGTTCCAGTGAAAACTTTTTAGCTAGGTAAGTCAAATGACTTTGAGAGATGAAATTAAATGCCTTGGTATCATAAGAAATGTCTCTAGCTCCAAAACTATGACTCTAGGAATAAGAAAGTGAACAGCACCCTCAGTCTTAGCTCTGCAACTCCAGATTTACAACCAAGCATCCAACTTCATTGAAAGCTCAAGAAGAGTTTAGCATTTCCCATTTCTCTGATCAATTCTTATTTTTATCCTTGTGTGCCATAATCTTCGCTTAGTCTCAACACACACACACACACACACACACACACACACACACACACACACACCCTCTTCTACTTTTTGGTGGTAGAGCTAGCAAAATCAATACTATAATTTCTTTTGGAAAGTCAATCAACTATTCTCCTTAGTTCATTAAGCAAATCTCTGACTTTCCAGAGAAGAACACTCTTTCTTGGCCCACCACTCCCCTCCTTGTAAGTTCTGTTAGGACAGAAACTGTCTCACTCTTGAATGTATAGTTCTGGGTCATGGTAGAGCGGCATATAATAAGCTCTTAATAAATGTCTTTTCATTCATTCCTTTCTTCACTAATTCATCTGAAAATTATTTCACATTTCTTGGAGAAACCCCCCTGCCTATATAAATGTCTACTTTAAGGTAGGGAGAGTAAGGGTTTTGAGTTGTACCTGATAGATTTATAAATGATCCACTCTTAGGAGTTAAGTTATCAGTAAAGAAAATAAAATAGAGAGGCCCTAGAAAATGGAGGGAAGTCACATGGAATGCTGAATTTCTTTTACCTAATATTCCTTTGAGTTAGAGAGTATATGCTAACATAAAGTAGTTATTAAAATGTCCACATATTATTTTTTACAAGGTAGAAATATTTACCAAAGAGGAGAGCCACATCCATAGACTCAATTGTAATTTATTTAATTTTTCAACCTCTTCAAGATTTTGACAGTTTAGTTGACACCACTTATTACTTCTTTTTGACAACCATAAGTCAACTTTTATAAATGAGGACATCAATTATTTCCTTTTTTGCTGAAGGTTGTTACTATCACCACAAATATCTTTGTTTTGAAATTAAATTTTTTAGTTCAATCATAGGGAAAAATTGTTCTATTGGTTCTAAAAATTCAAAGCTTTTAAAGTCTAAAATGGAGGATATCCTTCATTGCATCATAAATTAATTTATTCATTAATATTTGTCTTTTCTTTTATGTTAATTTTCAGTAATGTATCACCATTATTTATTTTTCATTTTTACAAAATGTGTTGACTGATTTATAAAATTTGATGCTGTTAAAGTGGGCACACTAAAATGAATGATCCTATTTTCAGTTCGGGAGACTTCTTGACCCCCAAAACTGTTACATTTGTCATAGTAATGACAATAATTATTAAAAATAGTTAAGGGAATTAAAAAAATCTTATTCCCTGCCACATCCTAAATTCTTTACAAAAAAAAATTAAGGAAATTAAGTCCTTATTTCAGTTCTTCTTTTGGAATCACTTTGTAAATAGATATTGTTGATTAAGTGACTCTTTAATAGACTAGCTATACCACTGTTATTAAACCAATAAAGTATTAATTGCGCATACACTATAGTTATTTACTAATGCTTCTGTTACAAATGAAGATAATTTGTTTTATAATACGTGATTATTTGCTCACCTTTTACTTTTTAAAAATAGTTTATTTGTCTATTTGCAAAATATATTCATCAAGATTGTCTGTATCACATTGTTTGCATTGCATATGTATGGCAAATCTTATTTTCAAGTTTGATACTCAAATGATGCTCTGTTTAATTACTTCTTGTTCTTTATTTTTTAAACATTCCCTCATCATATTAATTTCTTGTATGTGGCAATCACATCCACTGGAATCAAACCTTAAAACACTTCCTCTGCTCAAGGAGAAGTTTGAGAGAAGACAGTTTATTTATGCTGATGGTGAAGAGATTACACATGACAAGGAGGTTTTTGGTTTTTTGTATATTGCAAGGAGAAACAAGGATCAAAAATGGACAAAGCAGATAGTTTTTCACAGTCATCTCAGTGTTGTTTGCCTGTTTGTTTGAATCAAATTACTAGAACATCAGGTGTGCCCATATTTAACTGCCAAGTATCAAAATACTTTCTAAAATTAGAAATTAGTTTGATGCATAATCACTTAATCTTATAGTTCCTTCATTAGAATAGATCATTGGGAGTTTATTTTAAGGAAATCTAGTATACAAAAATCTAAATTTATATAACTGAGATAAAAATGGGAAGGGGTGGGGAATATTTCACTTTTAAAATATTTCACTTGTTGAATTACATTAACTTGATTTCCTGATTTAAAATATAATTTGAAAAAACTAATTTAAATTTGACTTTGTAAAAGTTGATCTATTACACAAACTATTAAATATCCAAATTATGTACATTTTAATTTCTCTTTCTAATGCTGTTTTTCTCATCTGTCCCTTCTACTTCTCCACATACCAGTAAATCTGCGATTACACTTAGCAAATGAGGAATAAGGAAGTTATAAATACAAGTTGAAGTTTTCTTGGGTACTAGACTTTTGATAGTAGCTTTTGATTAAACAGTAATATCATGAAGATTTATGAAGTAAATTATTTTCCTTTTCAGGAAAATCCTTTTCCTATATATAATTATATCTCCTTTTCCTATATGTAATTATTAATTTTCAGTATTTAGATATAAGAGACAGCTGGATACTGCATAAGATAAGAACTAGGCCTGGAGTCATCAAGATTTGAGTTCAAATATGGCCTCAAATATTTACTAACTTTGTGGCCCTCAGCAAGTCATTTGTCTCTGCTCCTCATTTGCAATGTAAGGGCACACTGGAGAAGAAATGGGAAACCACTCTAGTATCTTTTCCAAGAAAATCTTATTTTAAAAGTCCCTGAAATCAACTAGAGTTGAACACAACTTAAAAAGAACAACACACTTAGATATAAGACATTCTTAGAAATTTCAGAGTCATAAGGAGGAGAGAGGGAAGCATATTTTCTTTTTTTTCTCACCAGGAAAGTTTTTAAAAAAATCCAGGAATGTTAAGGTAAAATTATTATATATGTGTTTATAGAATATACATAGTCTATTTTAATGCATCACTTTGACCATTTATTAGTTTTCAAAAACTAAAACACAATACAATAAAATAAATATTTGTTAGGTCTTATGTTCTAGACACAGTATTAATAAATACTGAGAATATGAATATGGATATAACTAGTCTTTGCTCTTCAGAAACTTACAATCTAGTGGGGAAAGACAATACACAAAAAAAACCCACTAAAAATTAAGAGAAGTGAGGTCCAGGGTACAGATTGAGGGGCTTGATAGAATTGAAACCAAACAGAACACTTAGTAGAAGAGAAGCACTTGGGGATAAGCTGGAAGCATTCCCAGTAAGATCTGGGGTGAAACAAGGATGTCCATTATCACTACTACAATTCAATAATGTCTTAGAAATGTTAGCTTCAGCAATAAGAGAAGAAAAAGAAATTGAAGGAATTAGAATTGGGAAGGAAGGAACAAAACTCTCACCCTTTGCAGATGTAGTATGTGTATGTGATAGAAAGTTATCATTCTATTAGAAATCATGAGGGATGGGATTTCAGAGAAGCCTGGAAAGACTTCCATGAATTGATGCTGAGTGAGATGAGCAGAACCAGAAGAACACTGTATACCCCAATAGCAATACAGGGGTGATGAACAACCTTGATGGACTTATTTACTCCATCAGTGTCATGATCAGGGACAATTTTAGGGAATCTATGATGGAGAATACTATCTGTATCCAGAGAAAGAACTGTGGAGTTTAAACAAAGATCAAAGATTATTTTCTTCTATTTTTAAAAAGTCATCTTATATGTCACGTAATTTTGCTACCTCTAATATTTTCTTTCTTCCTTAAGGTTATTTTTTTTCCCTCTCATCATAGTAAATTGTGATCTGTGCAAATCATGGAAACAAATGTATAGACTATCATATTGCCTTCTATTGGGGAGAAAGAGGGGAGGGAAGGGAGGAAGGGGGAAAATTTGTAAAATTCAAAACCTTGCAAAAAAAAAGACTAGTAGAAACTACTATTGCATATAATTGGAAAACAAATAAAATATTTATGCAATAAAAAAAATACTTGGAAGAGGTAGTTAAACTTCTGGGCCCTATTTAAAGGGAGGCTTTGGGAGGACTGCTTTGTTCCACTTTCTAGTCCTTCAATCAGAGGAACAGAGGCAAGTAAAGGTACTGATAAGATATGTAACTTGACTCATAAATTGACTTGTTTAAGTAAAGTTACATACCTTGTCAGTACCCTTATTTGGGTACCGAAAATAATTACATATCAGTACCCTTATTTGGAAAATAATTATATATTTAATATATTTTATTTTTTAAATTACAATTTGGAGCTATATAATGTCCAGGTTTTTTTTTTAATTTTATTTATTTTTTCCTATTACATGTAAATGTAGTTTCCTACTTTTATCCTGTTGCAAGCTTTTGATTTCTACAATTTTCTTTCAACTCCCTTCCATTTCCTTTCCCCATGGAAGTGAATAATCTTATATAGGTTGTACACATACAATTTTATTTCACATATTTTCATACTAGTCATGTGGTGAAAGAAAATTTAGAAAGAAGGGGGAAAATAGTGGGGAAATTAAGAAATTCTTTTTTTTAAATTAATTTTTATTAAAGATATTATTTGAGTTTTACAATTTCCCCCCAATCTTACTTCCCTCCCCCCACCGCCCCACAGAAAGCAATCTGTCAGTCTTTACTTTGTTTCCATATTGTACCTTGATCCAAATTGTGTGTGATGAGAGAGAAATCATATCCTTAGAGAAGAAACAAGAAGTCTAAGAGGTAACAAGATCAGACAATAAGATATCTGTTTTTTTCTAAACTAAAGGGAATAGTCCTTGAACTTTGTTCAAACTCCACAGCTCCTTATCTGGATACAGATGGCACTCTCCTTTGCAGACTGTTGCACTGATGGAATGAGCGAGTCCTTC
Source organism: Macrotis lagotis (assembly GCF_037893015.1). NCBI lineage: Eukaryota > Metazoa > Chordata > Mammalia > Peramelemorphia > Peramelidae > Macrotis > Macrotis lagotis. Next base: position 102,282,166 of record NC_133666.1, read on the forward strand.
AAGGTTGATCATTGCCCCCATGTTGCTATTAGGGTATACAGTATTTTTCTGGTTCTGCTCATCTCACTCAGCATCAGTACAGGCAAATCCCTCCAGGCTTCTGTGAAATCCTGTCCCTCCTGGTTTCTAATAGAACAATAGTGTTCCATATACTACAGTTTGCTAAACCATTCCCAGATTGAAGGACAATTACTTGATTTCCAATTCTTTGCCACCACAAACAGGGCTGCTATAAATATTTTTGTACAAGTGATGTTTTTACCCTTTTTCATCATCTCTTCAGGTACCCAGCAGTGGTATTGCTGGGTTAAAGGGTAAGCACATTTTTGTTGCCCTTTGGGCGTAGTTCCAAATAGCTCTCCAGAAGGGTTGGATAAGTTCACAGCTCCACCAACAGTGTAATAGTGTCCCAGATTTCCCACAACCTTTCCACCAATGATCATTATCCTTTCTGGTCATATTGGCCAATCTGAGAGGTGTGAGCTGGTACCTCAGAGAACCTTTAATTTGCATTTTTCTAATAATGAATGATTTAGAGCAATTTTTCATATGGCTATGAATTGCTTTGATCTTCTCATCTGTAAATTGCCTTTGCATATCCTTTGACCATTTGTCAATTGGGGAATGGCTTTTTGTTTTAAAAATATGACTCAGTTCTCTGTATATTTTAGAAATGAGTCCTTTGTCAGAATCATTAGATGTAAATATTGTTTCCCAATTTATTACATTTCTTTTGATCTTGGTTACAGTGGTTTTATCTGTGCAAAAGCTTTTTAATTTAATGTAATTGAAATCATCTAATTGGTTTTTGGAGATGTTCTCCAACTCTTCCTTAATCATAAACTACTCCCCTTTCCATAGATCTGACAGGTAAACTAATCCTTGATCTTCTAATTTGCTTATAGTATTGTTTTTTTATGTCTAAGTCCTGTAACCATTTGGATCTTATCTTGGTAAAGGGTGTTAGGTGTTGGTCTAATCTAAGTTTCTTCCATACTAACTTCCAATTATCCCAGCAATTTTTTGTCAAAGAGGGAGCTTTTATCCCAATGGCTGGACTCTTTGGGTTTATCAAACAGCAGATTACTATAATCATCTCCTGCTTTTACACATAGTCTATTCCACTGGTCCACCACTCTATTTCTTAGCCAATACCAAACAGTTTTGATGACTGATACTTTATAATATAATTTTAGATCAGGTAGGGCTAAGCCACCTTCTTTTTCACTTTTTTTCATTAAGCTCCTGGCAATTCTTGACTTTTTATTTCTCCATTTGAATTTACTTATAATTTTTCTAACTCATTAAAGTAATTTTTTGGAATGTTGATTGGTAGGGCACTACACAGATAGTTTAGTTTTGGTAGAATTGTCATTTTTATTATATTAGCTCTACCTATGCATGAGCAGTTGATATTTTTCCAGTTATTTAAATCTGATTTAATTTCTGTGAGAAGTGTTTTATAATTGTTTTCAATTGTTTCAATTGTTTCAATTGTTTTCAAAAAGATTCTGAATCTGTCTTGGCAAATAGACTCCCAAGTATTTTATATTCTCTGAGGTTACTTTGGATGGGATTTCTCTTTCTAGCTCTTTCTGCTGTATCTTGCTAGACATATATAGAAAAGTTGAGGATTTATGAGTGTTTATTTTATAACCTGCATCTTTGCTAAAATTGCTAATTGTTTCCAGTAGTTTTTTGGATGAAGAAATTCTTAAAAATGAACATAGTATGTTTTGTTCTGCTTTCAGTCTCCGTAGTTGCTTCCCCCCCCCCCCCCCGATGTAGATGACATTTTCCATAACAGGTCCATGATCACTGTACTTCTGAGAAGAGCTGTGTCCATCACAGTTAATTGTCTCATGATATTTTTGTTAATGTGTATAATGTTCTCCTCTTCTTTCTTACTACCCTCAGCATCAATTCCTGCTAGTCTTTCCAGGCTTTTCTACAGTCCAGTCATTCATGTCTATATCCTACTCTGTCAAGTTTTAAGGAATTGGATTTTTTTAAAAAGTTTGCAAAGGAAGCAAAAATGAAATGAGAGGAAACTATCAGCACTACAGTAAACATTACAACAAATATCAATTATTACAATAAAACAAAAAAAGTTATATTTCTGAGTTATTTATCTAAAGAATTGAAGAAAATTTTTATCTTTTAATGTTTCATTGATACTTTTCATCTTTATAGCTAATCCTACAAATTTCTAGACATCAACTCCCTTCTGGTTTGAAACCTAACTTTTAATGCAGATTAAAGCAAGTCACTACACTGTGTATTAAAATGACAACATAAATAATAGTTTGCCCTGGTAGTCTCCCAATTCTGAGCCTAAAGGAGGAAAGTATATTTTATTATATGTTCTCTGGAATTATTATTGATTTTTTTAGAATTCAGCTTCTTTAAATGATCATTTCTTCTCTATTATTGTATTTTATAATATTATACAATGTTTTATTCTGTTTTGCATGTGGCATTCTCTGTTCATTCCTACAAATCTTCCCATGACAGAAAGTACTCAAAAGGAACTAAGAAAAAAAAAAGAAAAGAGCAAAAAAGGAAGCAATAAAAATTGCAGTTAGGATAAGGTTCAGGATACCTATAGGAATTTGAGTTAATCACTAACCAGTCCCCTATTTGCCTCAATTTCCTTATTTGTAAGATGAGTGGATTGAAAAAAAAAAGAGTCCTTTCATGTTTCCTTCAGCCTTAAATTCTATGAAGAAAAAAATGTATTTTTCTACTGTACACTAAATACTATGATATCTTTCCATCAGACAGAATCTTTTGTCTCTTCTATTAGAATGCAAGTTCCTCTAGAGCATAGATTACCTCTCCTTTTTTATTTGTATACCCATTGCTCAGCACAGTGCTGTGCAAGTAGGGAGAATGTTATAAATGACTTTTTATTAATTCATTCAAATGCAATTTTTATAACATCTCAAGTTGACTTAAGTCTTTTTCAAAGTGAAGTAAACTTCATGTTTCAAATTTAAGAAATTGTACAATGGCTAATTTATGCTTTGATAGGAGTTTAAATATAGAATACTTTACAGTACTTGTATAGAAGATAGAGGAATTTGAAACAGGTGTTAATGAAAATGAAATTCAAATACTCAAAATTATACATTATTTTGTTTGTATTTATATCTTTTCTGTATTGATGTTTGTACTTTATTCTTGAAAGAGGCCGTGATATCAGGGAGGTGATATCAAGCCATAAACATGAATTGAATTTGAGTGAGGGTATGCTGTGCTATATCACCATTTTCACTTTCTTCTCCAGAGCCATCTGGGATCAATGGCCAGATATGGATCAGAATGACTGAAGATGGCCCTGGATGGAGGCAATCAGGGTTAAGTGATTTGACCAAGCATCAAGTGTCTGAGCTCAAATTTGAACTCAGTCTTCCTGATTCTAGGGCTAGTATTCTAGCCACTGCACCAGGTAGCTGCCCATTTTTTATAGAATACATCATAACCTGTAAATCACTTTGACAAATTATTTTGTCTTATTCTCACTATCCCTGTCAATAAAAAAAATTATTTTTATTCCTATCTTATTACCAGATCCTTAGGGAATCTGTTAAGTCCTTCTTTTCACGCTGAATTTTGACTTGAGGAATGGGAGGAGAGGTATTAATAAAATATGCTGATGACTTGAAGGATTAATCAATCAAATCATCAATCAACAATCATTTATGAAATGCCTGCTATGTGGTAGATTCTTGTGTTAAGTTCTGATGCAAAAAATTGAAAGCCTTCCTTTTAAGGAAGTTACATTTCATAGGAGAAGACAGTGTTAACATATATAGGCATATATAGACTAAGATATATAAGGCAATTGCAGGGTAATTTTGAGGGGAAAGATTTCATGAGCCATGATAATCTAGAAAATTGCCAATGTAGTAGGTGATAATTGAGTTGAATCTTAAAGGAAATTAAAGATTCTCAGAAGTGTAGATAAACCATGTATTGCAGACATGGGGAATGGACAGGGCTAAGGAAATGGAGAGTCTTATGTGAAGAATAGATCTTTTTTGACTGCAACATAATGTGTGTAGCACAGCAATGTGTGAATAATAAGCCTTGAAAGATAGGAAAAAGGCTTTAAATACCTTATAAAAGAATTTATATAAGATTCTAGAAGTCAGAGGATCTTACTGGAGTTTATTAAATGATATGGTCAAATAAATATTTTAGAATAATCAGTTTGTCAGGTATGTAGAGGATGAATTGGAATGGGGTAGCTGGATAGGGTTGAGACAAGGAGACCAGTTATGAAATTACTTTATAGACAGTTTGGTAGTATTGAAGAGCGCTTATACCATGTTGGTGGCTATATGATTGGAGAGGAGGGGACACCAGGGAAAGAGTACAGAGGTATAAAGGATAATGCTTGTCAAGTGCTTTGCACATCTAAAAGTACTATGAAAATGTTAGTTGTAGTAGTCGTGGTAATAGTTGTCTTGTTAGTAGTAAAGTTAGTGGTGGTGATAGTGGTAGTAGTAGTGGAATTAGTAGTAGTGGTAGTAGTAGCTGTAGCTGTTGTAGTAGTAGTAGTAGTAGTAGTAGTAGTAGTAGTAGTAGTAGTAGTAGTAGTAGTAGTAGTAGTGGCAGCAGTAGTAGTTGTAAGTAGAAAATTCAGTAGTGAACAAGAGAGATTAAAAGTGGTCATGAAAGGAGTTTGGCACCATGTGACATGCAAAGATAAAACAAGTTCCTGTCTTTATGCAACCTAAAATCAAGTATGAGACACATCTGAATACGTGACCAAGTTTTGGGTTTGTTTTTTTTTTACAATGGGCTGTTTTGCACATTCCCCAAAAGGGTTTAATCATTTGAGAGATATGATAGAGAAAGACCAACACATGCTCAAGCCCCATTAATTAGCTTTATAGTAACCCCTGGGCACCAGAATCCCAGCCTCAGTTAAGAGGACAGCAAACTTTCTTAACTTAGAATATTCCCCATTCTTTAGAATAAATGTTAGTGATATGTGCACCAGTTCTCATTTGCTGCCTACTTTTTTCATGTTAAAAGAATTTTACAATATATAAACCTTTTTTCCTACCCACCTCAAGATTTCTGCTTCCCATGTTAATTCCATTCTAGATCATTGTTCTGGTATCTTAGGTCAATAAAGGGATCGAGACTTCCTCCCCCTTTATCATAGCTAGCTTGATCAGCACATCTATAAATCACCAGGCTTTACCAGTGCTGAATAAGAGTAGATATGTGTTTGCTATAAAATAGGATTTATAGAGGATCTGAAAAACCATTAAACAACAGAAAAGGTTTGCTGGCAGTGGTACAGTCTGGGAGAGAAACAAACATCCAAAATACACCACCAATCATTTCAAATACAAACTTGCTGAGCTGTTTTTGACTAAGAAGTTTGTAACTAGTAAAAAGTTCAAGAGAATTCTATTGCAGTCATAACTCTGTTGTGTTGTAAGTACTGTCAGGGAAGATCAAAATAAGAACAGATGGACAAATAACTATAACACAAAAGCAAATATGTTAAATGTTTAAGAAAAGAATAAAGCACAATTAAAAGATCATTTTTGACTCAGGTTGAATGGGGAGCAAAGAAGAATTTGGGGTAAAATTCTTGAGTTAAATCCAAAGAATCTTAAAACAGTTTATTCCTTAGTACCAAAGAAGAAAAATCTCATTTCCATAGTCAATATTGTATTTTAAAAAGATAACTTGATTTTTAAAATCAAACTTTGATTTTTTTCCTGCCAAAGATTATATTTTGAAATGAGTTCTTTCCCTAGTAATAATATATGATTTTGATACTTATGATTTCTTTTCAAGTTAGCTTAAGACTTTAAGGCAGAAGTGAACAAAGGAAAAAATATGATTCATGCTCCATGGAGTGAGAATTTATTATTTAAGATCTTGTCTTTTTACTCAATTGAAAGAAAATAAGCACTAGATAATCCATGTTATATTCTTAATTTTTTCCCTTTTCCTCTTCCACTTTGGTGAAAACAGTAAAAATCTTCTGATTTTTAATCTGGGGTAATATAGAACAATACCATTATTATACAGATGGGAAAGCCAAAATACAGTTATATTAAATTTGTCCTAGTTCAAAACCAATAATATAAGGAGAGTTTGAAACAGAACATAAAAAGAAGCTGATTCCAAGCTTGTTTTCATTATTATTATTATTGATATTAACAGCAGAGACATCATTAACAGCAGTGGAAGCATAAATAGTAGTAGAAATATGAAATGGAATGGAAAAGCATTTACTTACTATGTATCAAAAACACAAGACAGTCCTTTCTATCCAAGCATTCATATTCTAATTAGGGCAAAGAACACAAAGGTTCAGCTTCTGAGCATCAGAAAAGGCAAAGTATTTTTTAGGATGTTGCAGTACATGGTTGTCAGGTTAGATTATGAAGTTGTGAGGATTAGATGAGATGTTTGTAAAAAATGCTTAGTACCCTTAGTCAATTATAAAATGTCAGATTAGAACTTTAATGGAGGACCATTTAATGAAGAGTTCTTCTTATGCTTTAAAACCTCCACAATAATGTGATTTTGATGGAAACAAAGAGGTTAATATGCATTTGACCTCTTGAAATTCTTATCTGATTTCAAAAGAGTAAGAAATGAGAGAATAACTAATTGCTGTTAGGCTTAAATGAGTAATGCAATGCACAGTGATATACTAGAACATTTTTCTTTAATATATCAAATGAGGCTTATAAGTAGAGAATGAATATTATTATCATTAGTAGTAGTATTTTATATTTGGATATAATTTTAGTTGTGTAAGTTGCTTTGAAATATTGGTTATGTTTCTTTTCTAGTAAAAGTTTTTTTTTCTATTTCTTTAAAGTATAGGTCATTTGTATTTTCAGACTTAACCTTACACTTCTAGAAATTATAAAACTAAATCAGACTAGATTTAAAAATGAAAATATTTTTGTTTCTGAATGTTTTCCAGGTGTGCAACAATGTTCTCTTTGACTTGTTTGTTCAATTCACATTTCATTCTTCACAATGTTAATCATAAAAATAGTTATATAAAAGCCAAACTTTGATACATTTTATAATACTTAGGATGGTTTATATGAGTCTTGTGAACTTTTACATTTGGGGGGCAATTTTATATTCTAAACCTTACCTTTACCTTAATAAGTTGAAATTTGTACATAGTTATAATTAATGAACAGTTAATAAATTTGAACCTTATATTTAAAGGAATGCTTGATTTTTTTTGTTCATTTTTACCTTTTTTCCAGTTCAAACAAATTGTCTTTGTATTGTTTGAGAGGCTAAATCAAATGTTGTAGGATGCTCATTATGTTTTATGATGGCTGGGTTAAGATTTATATCTCTGCCATTGATTCCAACTTGTGGGTCTAGTACTCCTTAGAGGCTGCCATATTTATTAAAGGTCCTAGAATCCATGAGCATTGTCATTTTAATCCTTAGCTCTCACAAAATATATGACTATAAATCAGCAAACATGCCTTTTGTAGACTGAACACGTACCTTTTATATTCTGGATTTCTCCTGATTGCTAAATATATAGCATCTAAACACTTTGTTCAACCAGATAAATAGATAGAAGGAAACTTTGTCTCCATAATGGAAATTAACCTTCCTCATCCCACACCATCAGAGTAAACTATTTCATTCTTTGTCTTTATATACCTGTTGCCTAACACAATACTTCCTATATGGCAGGTACTTTATAAATACTTTTTAATTTCTATTTGATTTATGTATTTTGTCACAGTGATATTATTGGTACAATTACTACTATTATGCAAGAGTTCCTTAATTTTTATATTTAAAAAAATTCAGATATTTGAAAAATTGAGAACCTCTAATCAAATACACAATAAATGTCCCAACATCCTTTATGACCAGATAATAATTTGTTTAAATACTGAATGAGTTTTCTGGTAAATTGGAAAAGATATCTTGCATGAAAATTGACCAGGGAAGATTAGATGGATAGTATAGGCTAAAATTTTATGAAATACCTTATTAATAATAAGATTTTTAAAAATTTTTTACCAAAAGTATAAACATCTTTTATATGCACTTCCATCTCTGATGGTCTTGGTAGAAATTAAATGGAATACAAACATGTACATGAATTTTTTTTGCTTTATTGATTGACAGTCTGTCTACATGCAGGAATGAGATGTAATCTTGCACTAAGCTACATTTACCTACTGTTTCATATCAAGCAATTGGTGAGCAACACAGCTTTAAATGAACACTATTGTTCTATCATCTTGTCTTGCCTAAAGCCAGTGCTGGATGGACAACCTTAATATGAATGTAAAAGTAACTAAAACCTCAACTCTTTTGAAAGCATAGCATAATAAAAACTTGTCTGTGGATTAGTAATGAACATAAAATCAAAACAAGGTTACTTTGCTTTCTGAAGAGTACAGAAAGACCCTTCTACTGAAAATTCACCATGAGTAGATTCTTCAAAGGAAGCTCATTGAAATTTTTGATTTGGAGTTGTTTTCTGTTGTTCAATCATGTCTGACTCATCATGACCCTATTTGGGATTTTCTTGCAGAAATATTGCCGTGGTTTGCCATTTCCTACTCCAGCTCATTTTACAAATGAGGGAATTGAATAAAATAGGGTTAAGTGACTTGTCCATTGTCACACAGTTAGTCTGAGACTGGATTTGTGTTCAGGTCGTTATGATTCCAGTACTGGCCCTCCCTCCACTGCATCATCTAGATGTCCCTTATCATACATACCATGTTCCTTCCTCATATGTTGCAAAAAGCAATCTCAAATGCCATTGATAGCATTATAGTTAAGTATTAAGTACTATTTTAAATTTCTCTGAGTGATTTATTAACAAGTCTACTTTTTGAGGGAATTTTCAGGTCAGAAAGCTTTTAATAATTAAAATGAATCATCATAGTTTCCCATTTTCCTTTTTTTATATACTCTCCTCATTCTAATAGTGAAATGAAATTGAAAAACTAGATATTGAATTTTTCTGTGCTCCTTGTTTCCTTGAGATGACAGTATAAGCTATTCAGCATGAACTAGACTGTCTTATTGACTAGAAATGAAGCAGCTTCCATGAAACAAGCACCAGAATTAGAGTTTTTATCTTAATTTTGCAATTAAAATAAAATTTTGCAATTTTATCTTAATTTTGCAATTAAAATTTTTCAGTGCATATTTGAGAAATAATATTAAGTCATGTACATATTTATGCTCTTTAGTTTAATAGTTTAACCCAAAATAAATTATTTAAATGAAATGTTGACATTCCTATTTTATTTAAAAGATGTTGCTTTCTCCTTTGTTTCGTTTTTCCCATTTTTTTATAAGTTACACGACATTGACATTCACTTAAAGGATAGTATAACATTTCTAGTGGACCATTGAAGGAAAGGGAATGTCAACATAGTAGTATATTATTGGGACACTGATGCATTGCTGGTGGAGTTGTGAATAGAAGAGCAATATGGAACTATGCCCAAAGAGTAATAAAACTGTTCATACCTTTTGATTTAGAAATTCCAATTTTAGGTCTATATCCAGGAGAAATTATAAAAAAGAGAGAGAATAAAGTCCTACATGTTCCAAAATATTCATATCAGCTTGTCTTATGGTGGCAAAGAATTGGATATTGAGGGGATGGCCATCTTTTGGGGAATGGCTAAACAAGTTATGCTGTATGACTACTGTGGAATATTATTGTTCTATAAGAAACCATAAAGGGTCGGACTCTAGAGCAGAATGGAATGACTTGCAGGATCTGATGCTGGGCGAAGGGAATAGAACCAAGAAGAAAACGTACACATTAACAACATTGTGAGATGAGTAATCTTAATGGAAGCAGCTTCTCTCAGCAGTTCAGAGAACTAGGACAGCTGTATTAGACCAGCTATAGACAATGTTATCCCCATCCAGAGGCAGAAAAACAAAACAAAACATAACACACAAAAAAAACCCTCTTCAGAATCTGATGAAAACTTTATAAAAATTATCTTTTTCTTTATTTCTTTCCCTTAATTCTAATTCCTCATACTGAAAATAACTAATCTGTGAATATGTTTATTAAAAATATATATGTACAATTGCACAATGCCAACCTGACTGTTTACTGCTGGGGGGGGGGGGTGGTGGAAAGGGAGGATGGAAGGATGGAAGGAAATTTTGTAACTTAAAAATGTACTGTGCATATGGATGAAAATAAATAAATAAAACAGTAATATTCTTCAAACTTGACTGATTTCTGGCTACTTTAAATGGAAAAAATGGTAAAGGCCTTTTTAAATAATAAAAATTATATATATTTTTTAGTTTTTGCAAGGCAGTTAGATTAAGTGACTTGCCAAAGGTCACATAGGTAATTAATTAAGTGTTTGAGGATGGAAAAATTCTAATTTTAAATATAAATTCCAGTTTTAGGTAATGGAAGAAAACCAGGAAATTACTTTTTAGCCATTTTATTTTGTCATAGAGTGTCATAGAAAGAAAACCTCGAATGTTACGTAATCTAACCCTTATCAGAATGGATATCTAGTAAAATAACAGTATCTTTTCTTTATTCACAATATCAATCATTTGACATTTATTAAGTATCAATTATTTAAACTATCATTATATATAGCTTTATATAGCTTTTATATAGCATTATATAGCTTTTTTACTTTGTCCTGATCAACATTTTTGTTTGTCTGTTATTAACTGTCATTCATAGATTTTAAGTCTAGGAAAAATCAAAAATATTCTTTTATATAAAATCCTTTCATAATTCTTGTCTACATCTAGTGGTGTTATTTCTCCCTGTCATAAATTTAACTATGTTTTTTTCTTTCATTATTTAAATATTTATGCACTTACTGGCCTCACCCATTACAGTGTAATTACTAATGAATAAGACTTATTTATTTTTTTGTATTCATACCCCTGGCACAAAGAAGGATGTGAGATGCTTGTTGAATCATAGGTTGTTTGATTAAAGCAACTTTCTTTGTTTTACAAATGAGAATGCCAAGATGGGAAAAGTTATGTCAATTTTGTGAAGACACTCAAATAATACATTTCAGAGTCTACTTAAACTAAGGTTCTGTGACTTGAAACTCAGGAGTGATTTCTATGACAAAACCATTATCTCACCTAAATAGGTCACGTTTGGTTCTGCCTTTTTTTCCTGTTCATAATCTCATATCTTTCCAGATGTATTTGAAATTTAATGCTCTGAGTCCTAGTGGTATTAAAATATTCAACAATGCAATAGTACTCTTTCTATCATTGTTTTTGGTAACTCTTTTAGTCTATACCCTGATGGGAATGATTTTAAAGGACAGTGATTGGTAGCAAATTGTAAATATGAAGATATGCCAGGCACAAGGTGTCAAGAAACAATGAGCCACAGCGAGAATTTTAGTTTATGGAGATGAGTAATATGAGATAGAACTCTGAAAAGTAGAGAGATAATTTGTGGAGGAGCTTCAAATCCCTTCTAAGTGCTAATACACTCCAACTCTACAAGTTAAAAAGCAATCTCAAAAATAATTGCAACAGATAAGAATTCTGATATAAATAATTTACGACTCTCGAATTTTCTAACAAATGTTGAGCTATTCTAGTTCGCCATTAATTATTCTCCTTAGTGTTACTATGTATAGTTGATGAATTTTTATTATTGTTTTTATCACTCTATTTTATTGATATATTTTGTTTTTATATTACATAATTTACATATTATTCTCAGTTTGCAAGAGCTCTCTTGTAACAATTTAAAACATTTAAGTAAAACTAATGAACTTTTTGAATAGACTTAGAAGGAGATTTGTCACCATGGCACCAGTGCTTAATGCAGTGCCTGGAACATAGTAGATGTTTGATAAATGTTGATTTATTGATTGATTTGCTCAACTATCCAAATTTGATTGATTTACTCAAATAACCAAATCTACTTTTCTAGATTTGGTGGGTGTTTATTCATAGATCTCATCATATTTGTAATATTGTCATTCATTAATTACCTTCCCCCCAAAAAATCAAAGAAATAATTCTATTCTAATATTCTATTCATCAACCATTAATATAAAAACTTTAGGGAAAGTAGAAAAACTTGACTAGCTTGACAATTTATTACATCTTAGAATATTTTGTAGCTTTCATGATAAAGAAAGGTTTTTTCCAGTAATTTTTCCAGGGCATATTTATAATCTATATTAATGCCTAATTATTATTATATGATTTCATGATCATTTTAAACCAAGTTTCAAGTACAAACAGTCCTAGAGCAAGTCACTATTTTCCTACTTTTATAATAAATATTTTATAGACAATTACACAGGTACATAAATAAAATAATTTGTTCATGTAGCTGAATGAAAGCATTAGAATGTAACCTAATCCTTATTCTTCAGGCTCATAAAAATACCCTTGGCACAGCTTCAGATGTAAGAAAACAGGGATGAGGTATATTTCATCTTGATCCCATAGGATTTTATTTTTTTTCCTGCTAAAATTTCAATAGTTTTTTGTTCCAAGTAGCTTGGAAGGAGGAAAAAGAACAAGCACTTATGAAGTACCCATTATATGTGAGGCACTGTGCGAAACACTTTACAAATATCATCTTATTTGATGTATTTGGAGATTATGAATATTTTATATGACAAAATTATTTAATACTTGTATATTGTTTTATACTTATAATTATTGATATATATTAATATTTGATATGGCAAATATATTAAAATTTATCTTGAAACTTTTAAAAATTAATCTTATGTCCTAGTAATTATGGATAAGAATTGAGTTTGTAATAATGCTGTCATTTCAGTACAATTTATTGAAAATGTTTTCTAGGATATTTTGAGGTCTTTATTTGTTACATGGACATTTACTATCTCTCACTGTGAAAAATATATTTTTGCAGCCTTCAGTGAAAAATTGTTCAAGTTTTATTTTGTTCATGTTTTATATTGATTGCTAAGTTCAACTTAATTAATGATAAAACTGAATAAAGGTATGAAAAAACTGTTGGTACTTTTTTAAAAAAAGAGGAAAGAGGGAGGTTGAATAGAGTACATTATATCACATTAAGAGTTAAAGAGGACTTATTTCAATAGAGTAAGAAGGGATAGGGTGAGAATTGCTTCAATCTTACTGCATCAAATTTAGCTGAAAAGGGAAATTATATATGTGTTTGTGTGTGTACACGTGTGTGTGTGTGTGTGTGTGTGTGTGTATACACACACATACTCAATTGGGTTTAGAAAATCATCTTACCCTGTAGGGAACTAGGAGGGGAAAGGGAGTAAAAAAGGGAAGAAAGGGTTCATTGGGAGGGCAAAAGAAAGGATGGAAGTTGGAGGACAAAGAGAAAAGAAAAAGGAGGAAGGATGATTAAAGGAAGGGCAGATTGAGGGAGGTGGTGTTCAGAAGCAAAATACTGGTGAGAAGGGGTAGGGTGAAAGGAAAGGGAAAAATACAAACAGGGGAAGATAGGATGGAGGATATTAAAGTGTTAGTAATCATAACTGTGAATGGAAATGGGATAAACTATCCTATGAAACAGAAGTGACTCTCCCAGTGGATTAAAAGCTTCTGACCTTTGATAATATATAAAACTGAGTTGGTTTTATGAAAACAGCAATAAAACAGTAAAACTTTTGGTTAAACCAGTTTGAAAAAAGCAAGAAGAAACCAAATTACCAATATAAAAAATGATATGGTTTACTCATCAATAATGAT